>NC_035107.1:143251567-143562675 GCF_002204515.2 Aedes aegypti
GCATTACGCAAAGGATCGCACATAAGCAACTCGGAAGTGTTCAGTGAGCACTTAGCAGCTTAGTGTTCAATGAGCACTTCCACAGATATTAATTGAGAGCTTTCTTTGCCAAAGTTGTCATTTTCGCATTCGTGTATCGTGCGTCTGATCTCAACGCCGATCGGTGATAGATAGTGAGGACATAGATATTTGCTGCCTCCTTCTCTGTCCCTCTTTCATCACGCTCAATAAGGCAATCCATGAGACAGATGCGATCAGCTGGTTTTTTTTTTGTTTACCAAGAGTTTTTGACATTTCGCGATCAGAGTGACCGTTCGATTACAAAGGAAAATGTTAAGCTCTGGTAACACTCGCATCGCATGTTTTGTTTACCCTTCTGTTTCGGTTGCATGCACACTTTTAGCTGTCAGTCCTATCGCGGAAAGTCCTCATGGATAGCCTTATAGTGGTTTCTGCGCTCGTGTACATACACGTTACATGTCACCAACACTACTTAAAGAGTGCTGGTGGAAAATATAAACAAAGATCAGCTGTTCCCAGCAAAATCAAACGGCAGTATTTTCAACCAGCAAATTTGCGCACGTGTTCGTGACACCGCTCGGCGAGAGCTCAATTGACTGCCCTGCTTTTTGACAATCATTGCTGGAATTGTTGAGATTTTTTTTATATGGAGTTGACATTCATTGTTGGGATTGTTGACATCTTTTTCATATGGAGGTTCGAGGTTATGTCAGGCGTGCAACGATCGATAAGCCTACACTGATAAAAAAGATTTGGTAATTAAAATCATGGCCCTCACACTCTTCGAAAATTTCATGTAAATATCAGTCTTCTATTATGCACATAAAAGAAGCGAACATTTTGACGTGAACTTACATCAGTTCTTAAAATTACATGACTGCCACAAACCAAAAAAAAAAAAAATGCACGCCGTCACGTGAAAGTAAGTTATAAACATTTACTTTTACGTCACGACGTGTATTTGTTTTGTATCAATTATTTATTATGTCGGATTTGATTATATGGCGATGATCTCGACAAAAATCTTTTTACAATCAAACAAATTATAATGCAACTCAGCGAAACAAAACACTTACCATCTAGCAGTGAGACTGTTCATTTTCTCACAATGAGGGCACCAAAAACTGGAGCATTCTAGATTCTGTTAACCCTGTCATCTAGGAGATAATGCACTCTCACTGGCGTAACCCGCTTATTTCACACAAATTGACGATTGCATCGGCAGACACACTTTTATTCGTAGAGCGGAATCATATTATAGTTTCAAGCATTGGAAAGCCTATGGCAACAAGGATACAAATGCATCAGCTTACATTATCTATACACAGCATCATAACTAGAATTGTTATGATTTTTTCGTTCCACTTTGCTCATCCTCTTGGTCAACCATACGGATGGTAAAAACACTTTTGCATCACACTCTCGCGCACTTCTTAAACAAATTGTTGAACTTACTTTTGCACACAACGGTGCCTTTTCATTTATCCTGCAAATATAGTGACGAACGAACATTCAACGGAGGCTAACTACATTTAATTTTTCGTTGTAATTGAACCGCACTCGCAATGGCTTACACCAGGCCTGCCCAACCTTTTTGAACCGCGGGCCACATTCCAGAAATAATATAGCGTGGCGGGCCAAAATTTTCAAATTCATGTGGAAAAAAACGAGATAATTGTTTTAAAGCATAATGCTAATACTTGTTAAGGAGTTGTATTCAAGATTATGTCAGTATTTAGTTCAAGAATTGTTGAAAATCCTGAACTAAATTTCACAATCATGTTGGAGATGTTATAAGAATCAAGGGCCTTCCTTAGCCGAGTGGTTGAAGTCCGCTGCTCCAAAGCAAAGCCATGCTGAAGGTGTCTGGGTTCGAATCCCGATCTTTTCGTAATGGAAATTTCCTTGACTTCCCTGGGCATAGAGTATCATCGAACCTGCCATACGATATACAAATGCAAAAATGGCAACTAAGGCAAAGAAAGCTCTCAGTTATTAACTGTGGAAGTGTTCTTCGAACACTACACTGAGTAGCTGGCTCTGTCCCAGTGGGGACGTTAATGCCAAAAAGAAGAAGAATGTTATAAGAATCGTACAAAGAATTTTCTCAAAATTCCACCATCAGAATGTTTAAATCAAGCTAAGAGTTGCGTAAGCATCCTGCGTGACATTCAGCAAAAATGTAACACAGAATCTGTATTCCAAAATCCTGTTAAGGAATCTGCGAGATATTTGTCCAGGATATGGAACCAACTAAGAATTGGGTCAGAAATCCACACGGGATTATGTGGAAACACTGTCAAGAATTTTGTGAAAATTTGGTTCAGAGAATTCGGAAAAATTCTGCTTATGGATTGGTGAAAATTGTGTCTTAGTTTTCCGTAAAATTATGTACAGAATTTTGAAAGAATCAAGCTTTTGCGGTGATATTTAGATAACTGATTTAGCCTTTTCACATCATATTTTATTTGAGCATGATCGAAGTTCAGAGTCACCCACCATGTCACATTTTTTCATGAGTTTGTATCCCAATCCTAAAAGATAGCACAAACGATTTTGAGTGCGCTAGGTTTATTACTTGTTTTGCGTTTGTTTCGATGACAATTTGATTCACTGAATATTATCGAAATATTGGATCATTTTGAATCATTAATGGTTTCAAGTAAATTTAAAATATTTCAAAACTAATTGAATCTTCATACTGAAATATTGGCGTGGAATTCAATTATAAACTTTCAATAATGATCTTTGGTATGATCCAACTTCAAATAAATAGTACCGGGCTTTATATGGGAAGAATCTTCAAACTCTTCGCGGGCCGCACAAAATGACGTCGCGGGCCGGATGTGGCCCGCGGGCCGTACGTTGGGCAGCCCTGGCTTACACCGACGACGATCGAAAACAGACTTGACTGTTTGCATATGGCGTGGTCGTCGGAATCGAAATCATGTAAATTTACGCCTTAAACAACATAGAATTGGGTAATACGTTAAACTTTCATAGCATAGGACAGCTAATATTAAATTCGTTCAATTAGTTTCAAATGTTGTTGTAAAAATAGGCGATAAAGCAATTAGAATTTAAGATAGAGTAAAGTGGGGCAAAAGTTCGAGAGGGGTAAGAGTTTCTTTTTAAGATTTCTAGCTCAATTCAAAACAAATCTTATAAATGTCATGGTGGTTCGAATGCTATTCAAGTAAGAGACTTTCACTCCAAATATCATAAAAATCGATTGAGATTTGGAAAAGTTATGGCTATTTGTTGTTTTTCGACGTAAATATTGTAATTTTTGGTCAAACTTTCGTTGCATGGAACCAATTGAAGATAAAATCTTTTTCAATATTTTATGTAAGGGCGTTTCTAGGCCTATCATAAGGTTGCTTTGAGGTGTATTAGTTTTTGCATAAATGCTTGAAAACAATTTTTGGCCCATAGTGGGGCAAAAGTTCGAATCAGCGGGGCAAAAGTTCGACCCATGTATAAAGTCACGGAAAAATTTGCAAATTGCCTAAAACCCACATATTATTTTCAAATTTAGTGAAATTTGTCTGATCGTGTGAAAATTGTCACCAAAATTTTACATTTCCACTTAGTTTTGCGAAAAACTGTTATTTTTAAGTATATTACAATTAACTCGGTTTTGGGCAATTTTTTGATGAAAATTTAGTGTGTATTTTTCGTTAAAATTAAGTTTACGGCTGGTATAAAATATGCCTGTCATAGAAGTATCAATATTTTGTGTTTTAGCCAGCGAAATTTTGCCCCACACTAAATTCGAACTCTTGCCCCACCGGTGGGGCAAAAGTTCGAATAAGACAATCAATTTTGAAACTGTTATAACTAAAAATGAGTAAATATTTTGACACAAGTTTGTTCAGCAAAATTATAGCCAATATGTTGAAGGTTCACTGTATGGTATTTGTTTTGTTTTAACTGCTATTGTTTTCCTGGAAACTTTGATTATACCACTAAGGTCGAACTTTTGCCCCACCTTACTCTACATCAAAAGAAACATAAAATTCAATCATATTTATGTTTAAGTCGGCAAATAAATCAGTGTTGCAATGTTTACGTCACGCGTAATACTCATTATTTTTAAGAGTGCAGCTTAATTTTACCATTGTCAAATATTGTAAGAAACATCATGATTTGCTTTACGCCAACCACTATTCAATTCAATTTACCATGTGTCGTACTACTTTGAACATAGTCAGGTTAAACATGCGAGTATTGAAGACATCTGTTCATTTTTTACTATGCTTAATACAAACATGGTAATTATGATCCAAAATATATTTTTTCCAACTCTACGCAGTGTCTACGTGACGGCACAACATTGTTGTTGTAAATATTTAGATTGTTTGTGCGATTTTTAGTTTATTGTGTACAATTTTTGCGCGACTGAAGGCCACTTTGTTAAACATCCTTTTGATTGCGCATGTCGGGATAATGGCAAATTTAAAAATTGAAGAAGTTTTAGTGGAAGAATTTGTCGCAGATGCTGATATCATTGAAGGTAAGTACATTACAAACGCTCACCGCTAATAGCATAGCTAAATGTACAGTCACCCCACAGTTATGGATAGCACACAGATATGGATCATAGTTGGCTTAAACGGAAAATATCTCATCGAATAGAGTTGCAATTACGCAGGACACATTTTATCTATGTGAACCATAAATCTGTACAGCATCACAATCGCATAACATCTTCTAGCATATTTTATTCGTCCGTATGAAATAAAATGTCATCAATATCCATAGAATCGTTGATTCATAATTGTGGGGCATTGAAACCCATACCACAGTTATGAATCAACGATAAGACGATTTCGAAATAAACGCCGAAACGTATGCTTACACTATCACACCATTCGTTTACTTCACGGATAAATTGCTTTTATAGTGTTCTGATCCATAATATGAGTCGAGTTGATCCATAATAAGGACCCTCCTGTTCCACTGATCCACATCTGTAGGATGGACAAAGTTTTGAAATTTCTATTGAAATCGACACTATTTTGTATATGATTTTTTTTATGTATATTCTCGAAAACAACTATATTTGGCATTGCCAGGCGGGTAGTTTTGGTTTGTACAAGGTCACCGTGATTTGTAATCATATATTATTTTAAAATATGATTCTTAGCTGATCCATAACTGTGGGATGACTATATGGAAAATGGATAATTCATGATCATTTTTTTGTGATTTTAGAAGCCGACGAACAGCCAGATCTCATCGTGGAGGAATGGAAACTTGACTCAACAGTGTATGCCGTCCTGATAAGTAAGTATTATTGAAATGATTTATCGATAACATGATTAGTATTATCAATAATTTGTAGGTCACGGAGTCACGCTGGACTACCTAAAATGTTTGGATGAGAAAGCGTTGAGTGATATATTCTCCGTTGTAAAATTGACCGGAAATAAACATGCCTTGCGCTCCAAGTTGGAGCAGTGGGGTTAAAGTGCATTATGTCATCCATTGCCTCCAGTCGGCAGCAATACGGTAAGCGAAACGTCTCCGAGTCCAAATGTCACCAACAAAACATATTTTGCTCTGGCGGATATGGAGCGTTTCGCCGACCTAATTGCTGCCCGCTTCCCTACGGAAATATCTGTAATTTATCTTGCACTACAGTAAAACAAATACAAATACTTAGTCATCTTTCATTACATGCAATTTACTACAATCCCCGTGATTCCGCGTCCGGTAAAAAGTACTCTTCGGGTCTGTTGAACGATCGATTCCACAACAGGATGAAAGGCGGTTCTTCTAAGCCTCGTGCAGGTACCAGCGACCCCTGGAAAAACTGCACGACGAAAGCAACTGAATTGACACCAGACGGTAAGTTCTTCATATGTTATTGTCGGCGCGGTATAAAAGTAGAAACGGTTCCTCGCCAAAGCTGGATTTTTCCAGGAATCTATGCGAGATACCTAACTTCGGAAGTGATGCATTCGATTCGCATCCGGATGCGCTCTACTTCCGAAATAGGGTATCTTGCCATGGGTACCGAGAAAAATCCATTTTCGACAAATTGCGATTTCCAACCAATGACCAAACTTACCATATTAATCTGGGTAGTTCTCAAATTCTTCTAATAGAATTGCAAACAAAAAGCAATACTGTTGCTATCGCGCAACTAAACACCAAAAACTATATAACGCCACATTCGAAATATGTAGTTCGAGCATGTCCTAGAATAAGAGTGTAAGTACATCATCAATGTCTTTCCATCGAACTTCTTTTCTCTGGAAGTTGACAAAAGGACGCCTATGGTTGCATCGCTACCAAACATTCTGAAGCAAAACAAAAATACTAAAAATGCATTTTGCCATCTTATTTTATCAGAAAAGAGAATCGATGAAGATTATCGATTATATTACTTATGCTTTCATTTCAGAACACACTTCAATTATTTAAATTAGTTTAGGCCCTCTCAAAAGTTAGATGTAATCACAAAAAACTTTGCCGAAGACACCAAATGCCGGAAACGATTCGTTACCGAGTTGTTAATTTTGTCCCGCCAGATTGCGTCCCTGGCCCATAGTGCGGTGGTGGTTAGTTGAAGCATACTTAATGAGGTTCAAAATCGTTTTTTAAGAAATGCAAGGTGGCCCATATTACCCCGTATGACCATACTGTCCCACCTTTCCCTATAAATTTACATGTACCGTAAAACGGGGTAACTTTGACATTTTTTCCGAAGAAAACTTCAATAGTTATGCAAGCTGTTTCAAAGATTTTTAATTTTTATTTTTAAAACAGGTACTGGCATCGTAGCTATCGATTGTAATTGATAGATTGTCTAAAGATTTATTTTGAATGGATATGTAATTTTTCATATAAGCATAAATCAAACAAATTTGAATGAATTACGAACATTTATTGAGCATTGCATACCTCTAGGCGTTTATCGTTATATGGAAATTTCTGACTTAGATTATAAAAATGGTCACAGTATGAAAAAAAAAAAGTTCTTGCTAAGAGATTTGAGACCATATTCAAGTTCTACTATAACTAGGCTGCTTTCTCGCATACTATAACTAGAACAGCTTTCCCGGGAAGCTCACGAGACTGATAAGAGCGACGATGGAAGGTGTGCAAAAATGTGTGAAGGTTTCAGGCGAACACTCCAGTGTAGTATCCAAGCCATTCTCGATGCAGAAAAACTGAACAAACTCACAAACTGCAAACCCGATACGATTAAAACTCGACGCGCAACACCGAACCATTCGTTCTCAATATCGTCAATAGACTGCCGATTCAGATTTATTTCCTTCTACTCCCCATTCATGCTGTCTCCTTCGTTCCGTATCAGATCCATCTCAAAAACGTCCCATCTCTCTCTCCCTCAAATGGAAACTTTGTCTTTCATCGCATCGCGATTCACTCGCTTCTGCCAAACCGTTAACTACAACGCGAGCTTTCGTTGTTCAAAACGTCAAGTTGCAAAGCTTGTTGGTAATAGGCTTGGGCGATTCCACTTCTAATGAAACACTCTAAAATCTGTACACTACATTCGCCCCCTTCTCTATCCCATTGAATTTTAGTTATATCGTTAAAAATTATTCAAATTTGAGTACCATAAGATTTCAAATTAACTATACACGTATGATCATCTAATCTTCCAGCACACACGATTCTGACTTGCAACTAAAAATTTCTTTCGCTTTTCTTAATTTACCTATTCATGCTTCCACGACACAAAAACAGCCGATTTAAAATCTGCTTATATAGATGGAACTTTTCTAAGCTCCAGAAGTTCAAAGAACAAAATCAAAACAATTTCTTCTACTCCTCTTCATTCACATATTCTTACATTCACTACAGCCCATTCTAAATCAATTCAAAATCAGAAAATTCTCTGGTTTTCAAATTTGCGCTTATGGATTGAGCTTGTCAAGCTTCAAAAGTATCCTCAGAATCTGAGAATTTAAAAAAATCTCTCCAGCATTCGAATTTGCATTTTTGGATGGAGTTTTCCATACTACGGCAATAGGATGCAGAGCTACTTGGGCACTTCCGGAATCCACTTTGGCATGGGAAAGCTTTTCTCGACTGAAATGTCTGAAACTTTGCAACAAGAAATACTTCAATATGATGCACACTGTGGCCAAAAATGAGCCAGTAGCTTTCACAAAATCAGAAAATTTGTAACATCTTATTTTGCTGCTCTTGATTTACACATTCTCGTTTTCATTACACAACGACATCTGATTCTGAAGCAACTCTTATGAATTAACCTTGCCCATCTCCAAACGCATCCACGAAGCACAAAATCTGTTAGAATATCAACACATCTTCTGCTTGTCTTTATTATATTAATTTACACTTTCAAATGATTGCTTGTACTCCTTTGAGTAATGCATTCTTGCTTTCCCTAGGCAACAACAGCTAATTTTAATTCAACTCTAATAAATGGAGCTTTCCCGGCTAAAAAGTAATCATGAAGCACTCTTAAATCTGTACACTACATTCGCTTCATTCTATATCCCATTGAATTTGAATTATATCACTTAAAGATATTAAAAGAAATCTACTGCTCGTCCTAATTTACAATTTCTTGCTTTCGCGGAGCAAAAACAATTGTTTTCGAATCTGTTGCTTTGGATGGACGAAGCATAAAATCAGAAAATTAAAAAAAAATCTCTTGTTTTCGGGGCTGCTCTTTTGAAGAGAGTTTGCTAGGCTCCAGAAACTTCAAATGATTGTGTGTGCTTCTTTCAGTGACACATTCTTGCATTCACAAGGCAATAAAAGCTAATTTGAAATCAACTCCTATGAATAAAGCTATCTCGGCTCCAAAAGTAATAATCAAGCACAAATTAAAATGTTTCAAATAATGTCTTTTGCTCTTCTTGATTTACACATTCTTGCTCTCACGATCATCAGATCTTACTCTATTACTTATGGATGGAACTTCTCCGACTCCAAAAGTATCAACGAAGTATAAATTAAAAAAAAATAAAATAATATCCCCTGCTCATCTCAATATACACTTCCTTATTTTCACGACACAGTATCAGCTGAATTTGAATCTGCTCTTTTGGATGGAGCTTTCATGGTATCGAAAGTATCCACGAAGCACAAAATCATAAAATTTCAAACAATTTCTTCTGCACCTCTTGATTTTCTCATTTTTTTTTTTTTTGCATTCATGACACAACAACAGCAGATTTTGAATCCTTGTTTTATTTCAGAGACCTACTCGCTAAGTTTTTTTTTACTAGTAGAGACCTACTCGCTCTATTTTTGTTGTTTCAATCGGAGACCTATCCGTTCCGTTTTTTTAAGACCTACTCGCTCTGATTTTTTTTTACAAGTGGAGACCTACTCGCTCTATTTTTTTTTTTTTATTCAATCGGAGACCTACTTCCTCCGTTTTTTTTTTCTATGAGAGACCTACTCGCTCTTTATTTTTTCAATAGGAGACCTACTCGCTCCGATTTTTTTTTACTAGTAGAGACCTACACGCTCTACATATTTTCCTGTATCAATAGGAGACCTACTCGCTCCTTTTTTTAAGTAGAGACCTACTCGCTCTACTTTTTTGTTTTAATCGGAGACCTACTCGCTCCGTTTTATTTTTTTTCGCTGGTAGAGACCTACTCGCTCTACTTATTTTTTTTTTGTTTCAATAGGAGACCTACTCGCTCCGTTTTTTTTACTAGTAGAGACCTACTCGCTCTATTTTTGTTGTTTCAATCGGAGACCTACTCGCTCCTTTTTTAAGTAGAGACCTACTCGCTCTACTTTTTTGTTTTAATCGGAGACCTACTCGCTCCGTTTTATTTTTTTCGCTGGTAGAGACCTACTCGCTCCACTTTTTTTTTGTTTCAATAGGAGACCTATTCGCTCCGTTTTTTCCCGCTGTTAGAGACCTACTCGCTCTTTTTTCAATAGGAGACCTACTCGCTCCGATTTGTTTCTTACTAGTAGAGACCTACTCGTTCTACTTCTTTTTTTTTTGGTCCGATAGGAGACCTACTCGCTCCTTTTTTAAGCAGAGACCTACTCGCTCCGACTTATTTTTTAATTGGTAGAGACCTACTCGCTCTACTATTATTTTTGTTTCGATAGAAGACCCACTCGTTCTATTTTTGAAAGACCATTTCGCTATTTTTTTCACATAATGAAACGCTCTATTTTTCAATGGGAGACCTCGTCCAGTTTTAACAGCCTAACAGCTCATGATATAAAGAAAATATAACATTCAAAACATTCGAAAATGAAGCACCAACTTGTATTATCATCGATCAATGATTGACACTCAGCCACAAAATTCACATTTTCACAAAGGATCTCTAAAGCCAATTTTAGGCTCATAGCTTTAAGAAGATTCCTGTGACGAAATCAACAAGTGTCGGAAGAAAGATAACTCATAACCATTCACAAGTCCGCTATTTTTTTCATTCATTCGATTCAAAATAGATGAAGTTCAGTATTGCCATTAATTAACTCAAGTCAAAGCAAGCTAAATCAACTTACAATTTATTCCGATCACTTTAAATGAATGTGAACCTGTTTCTTCAAATCACTGCCAATTTCGAAATAATTAATATATTCTGCTTATAAAACATACCGCCTGCGCCATGTAGTATCCAAGCCATTCTCGATGCAGAAAAACTGAACAAACTCACAAACTGCAAACCCGATACGATTAAAACTCGACGCGCAACACCGAACCATTCGTTCTCAATATCGTCAATAGACTGCCGATTCAGATTTATTTCCTTCTACTCCCCATTCATGCTGTCTCCTTCGTTCCGTATCAGATCCATCTCAAAAACGTCCCATCTCTCTCTCCCTCAAATGGAAACTTTGTCTTTCATCGCATCGCGATTCACTCGCTTCTGCCAAACCGTTAACTACAACGCGAGCTTTCGTTGTTCAAAACGTCAAGTTGCAAAGCTTGTTGGTAATAGGCTTGGGCGATTCCACTTCTAATGAAACACTCTAAAATCTGTACACTACATTCGCCCCCTTCTCTATCCCATTGAATTTTAGTTATATCGTTAAAAATTATTCAAATTTGAGTACCATAAGATTTCAAATTAACTATACACGTATGATCATCTAATCTTCCAGCACACACGATTCTGACTTGCAACTAAAAATTTCTTTCGCTTTTCTTAATTTACCTATTCATGCTTCCACGACACAAAAACAGCCGATTTAAAATCTGCTTATATAGATGGAACTTTTCTAAGCTCCAGAAGTTCAAAGAACAAAATCAAAACAATTTCTTCTACTCCTCTTCATTCACATATTCTTACATTCACTACAGCCCATTCTAAATCAATTCAAAATCAGAAAATTCTCTGGTTTTCAAATTTGCGCTTATGGATTGAGCTTGTCAAGCTTCAAAAGTATCCTCAGAATCTGAGAATTTAAAAAAATCTCTCCAGCATTCGAATTTGCATTTTTGGATGGAGTTTTCCATACTACGGCAATAGGATGCAGAGCTACTTGGGCACTTCCGGAATCCACTTTGGCATGGGAAAGCTTTTCTCGACTGAAATGTCTGAAACTTTGCAACAAGAAATACTTCAATATGATGCACACTGTGGCCAAAAATGAGCCAGTAGCTTTCACAAAATCAGAAAATTTGTAACATCTTATTTTGCTGCTCTTGATTTACACATTCTCGTTTTCATTACACAACGACATCTGATTCTGAAGCAACTCTTATGAATTAACCTTGCCCATCTCCAAACGCATCCACGAAGCACAAAATCTGTTAGAATATCAACACATCTTCTGCTTGTCTTTATTATATTAATTTACACTTTCAAATGATTGCTTGTACTCCTTTGAGTAATGCATTCTTGCTTTCCCTAGGCAACAACAGCTAATTTTAATTCAACTCTAATAAATGGAGCTTTCCCGGCTAAAAAGTAATCATGAAGCACTCTTAAATCTGTACACTACATTCGCTTCATTCTATATCCCATTGAATTTGAATTATATCACTTAAAGATATTAAAAGAAATCTACTGCTCGTCCTAATTTACAATTTCTTGCTTTCGCGGAGCAAAAACAATTGTTTTCGAATCTGTTGCTTTGGATGGACGAAGCATAAAATCAGAAAATTAAAAAAAATCTCTTGTTTTCGGGGCTGCTCTTTTGAAGAGAGTTTGCTAGGCTCCAGAAACTTCAAATGATTGTGTGTGCTTCTTTCAGTGACACATTCTTGCATTCACAAGGCAATAAAAGCTAATTTGAAATCAACTCCTATGAATAAAGCTATCTCGGCTCCAAAAGTAATAATCAAGCACAAATTAAAATGTTTCAAATAATGTCTTTTGCTCTTCTTGATTTACACATTCTTGCTCTCACGATCATCAGATCTTACTCTATTACTTATGGATGGAACTTCTCCGACTCCAAAAGTATCAACGAAGTATAAATTAAAAAAAAATAAAATAATATCCCCTGCTCGTCTCAATATACACTTCCTTATTTTCACGACACAGTATCAGCTGAATTTGAATCTGCTCTTTTGGATGGAGCTTTCATGGTATCGAAAGTATCCACGAAGCACAAAATCATAAAATTTCAAACAATTTCTTCTGCACCTCTTGATTTTCTCATTTTTTTTTGCATTCATGACACAACAACAGCAGATTTTGAATCCTTGTTTTATTTCAGAGACCTACTCGCTAAGTTTTTTTTACTAGTAGAGACCTACTCGCTCTATTTTTGTTGTTTCAATCGGAGACCTATCCGTTCCGTTTTTTTAAGACCTACTCGCTCTGATTTTTTTTTAAAAGTGGAGACCTACTCGCTCTATTTTTTTTTTTTTCAATCGGAGACCTACTTCCTCCGTTTTTTTTTCTATGAGAGACCTACTCGCTCTTTATTTTTTCAATAGGAGACCTACTCGCTCCGATTTTTTTTTACTAGTAGAGACCTACACGCTCTACATATTTTCCTGTATCAATAGGAGACCTACTCGCTCCTTTTTTTAAGTAGAGACCTACTCGCTCTACTTTTTTGTTTTAATCGGAGACCTACTCGCTCCGTTTTATTTTTTTTCGCTGGTAGAGACCTACTCGCTCTACTTATTTTTTTTGTTTCAATAGGAGACCTACTCGCTCCGTTTTTTTTACTAGTAGAGACCTACTCGCTCTATTTTTGTTGTTTCAATCGGAGACCTACTCGCTCCTTTTTTAAGTAGAGACCTACTCGCTCTACTTTTTTGTTTTAATCGGAGACCTACTCGCTCCGTTTTATTTTTTTCGCTGGTAGAGACCTACTCGCTCCACTTTTTTTTTGTTTCAATAGGAGACCTATTCGCTCCGTTTTTTCCCGCTGTTAGAGACCTACTCGCTCTTTTTTCAATAGGAGACCTACTCGCTCCGATTTGTTTCTTACTAGTAGAGACCTACTCGTTCTACTTCTTTTTTTTTTGGTCCGATAGGAGACCTACTCGCTCCTTTTTTAAGCAGAGACCTACTCGCTCCGACTTATTTTTTAATTGGTAGAGACCTACTCGCTCTACTATTATTTTTGTTTCGATAGAAGACCCACTCGTTCTATTTTTGAAAGACCATTTCGCTATTTTTTTCACATAATGAAACGCTCTATTTTTCAATGGGAGACCTCGTCCAGTTTTAACAGCCTAACAGCTCATGATATAAAGAAAATATAACATTCAAAACATTCGAAAATGAAGCACCAACTTGTATTATCATCGATCAATGATTGACACTCAGCCACAAAATTCACATTTTCACAAAGGATCTCTAAAGCCAATTTTAGGCTCATAGCTTTAAGAAGATTCCTGTGACGAAATCAACAAGTGTCGGAAGAAAGATAACTCATAACCATTCACAAGTCCGCTATTTTTTTCATTCATTCGATTCAAAATAGATGAAGTTCAGTATTGCCATTAATTAACTCAAGTCAAAGCAAGCTAAATCAACTTACAATTTATTCCGATCACTTTAAATGAATGTGAACCTGTTTCTTCAAATCACTGCCAATTTCGAAATAATTAATATATTCTGCTTATAAAACATACCGCCTGCGCCATGTAGTATCCAAGCCATTCTCGATGCAGAAAAACTGAACAAACTCACAAACTGCAAACCCGATACGATTAAAACTCGACGCGCAACACCGAACCATTCGTTCTCAATATCGTCAATAGACTGCCGATTCAGATTTATTTCCTTCTACTCCCCATTCATGCTCTCTCCTTCGTTCCGTATCAGATCCATCTCAAAAACGTCCCATCTCTCTCCCTCAAATGGAAACTTTGTCTTTCATCGCATCGCGATTCACTCGCTTCTGCCAAACCGTTAACTACAACGCGAGCTTTCGTTGTTCAAAACGTCAAGTTGCAAAGCTTGTTGGTAATAGGCTTGGGCGATTCCACTTCTAATGAAACACTCTAAAATCTGTACACTACATCCAGTTCGTTTGAATCTCACCGGGGACTACGATAAGGTGATGGACGTTCGTGCCTGTTGCGCTAGAAGGTGTTATGCCGAGAGCCAGGCTTAACAGCCGGGGTACGATTTTTACGAAATCCAGTCAATTTGTTTGCTTCGCGGATGATATGGACATCGTCGGCCGAACATTTGAAAAGGTGGCAGACCTGTACACCCGTCTGAAACGCGAGGCAGCAAAAGTTGGACTGGTGGTGAATGCGGCCAAGATAAAGTACATGCTAGCTGGTGGGGCCGAGCGCGACAGGGCTCGCCTAGGTAGCAGTGTTACGATAGACGGGGATACGTTCGAGGTGGTCGACGAGTTCGTCTACCTTGGATCCTTGCTGACGGCGGACAATAACGTTAGCCGTGAAATACGGAGGCGCATCATCAGTGGAAGTCGGGCCTACTATGGCCTCCAGAAGACAGAAGAAGCTGCGAACAAAAAAAGATTCACGCCCGCACCAAATGTACCATGTACAAAACGCTCATAAGGCCGGTAGTCCTCTACGGGCATGAAACGTGGACGATTCTCGAGGAGAACCTGCAAGCACTTGGAGTTTTCGAACGTCGGGTGCTTAGGACGATCTTCGGCGGTGTGCAGGAGAACGGTGTGTGGCGGCGAAGGATGAACCACGAGCTCGCCCAACTCTACGGCGAACCCAGTATCCAGAAGGTGGCCAAAGCTGGAAGGATACGATGGGCAGGGCATGTTGCAAGAATGCCGGACAGCAACCCTGCAAAGTTGGTATTCGCTTCGGATCCGGTTGGTACAAAAAGGCGTGGAGCGCAGCGAGCTAGGTGGGCGGATCAAGTGCGTATCGATTTGGCGAGCGTGGGGCAGAACCGAGGATGGAGAGATGCGGCCACGAACCGAGTATTGTGGCGTGAAATTGTTGATTCAGTGTTATCTGTGTAGATATTAACTAAATAAATGAATATAACTAGGCTGTCAAATATAAGTGACGAACTATTCAAAACTACATCAAATATTGATTGTAGAACAGGTTGTTCGTAAATGTTTCGAAATTGCTAAAGTTGCATCATTTTCTTATATTCGTATATAAAGCTTCAAATGTTCTCGATTCAAATGAAAATAGCTATGACATGAAGTGTCATACTAATATTCTTTACTTCTGCATTCGTTTTGCTTAACTGATTAACAGATATTATCTTATTTCGTTTTGTATGTGGTGGGTCCCGCATTACCAAAGTTACCCGCATTATCAAAGTTACCCCGTTTTACGGTACTTGAAGTTTTCAGCAGCCGGGCTAGCATGCCAGAAAGTAGTTACAAACAAAAACTGATCAATGTTTTTAAAGATCCTTTCAAATTCATTGGAAAAGAGCATAAGTTTAATAACACTACGTATAGTATGCATGGATTAGGATTGAGTGACAGTTTTCAGATTGTAGACTTTGAAGACAACGAAGGGCGAGTTAAGTAAATTTTTCTCGTTTTTCGAAAGCCCTGAAGTATTTGATATTACTTTGAAAAACATGAACAGCATAGAGCAAGATGAAAATCCAAGCAATGTTGTTAACACTTCTCTTTGGAAATCGGTCAAAGTACAATTCACGGATGTAATTTTAATGCCATACTTTGTTTACTCAGATGAGGCTGAAATGAACGATGCCATTGGTGCTCATTCTGGGACGCATAAAGTGTGTTCCTTGTAGTACAGTTTTCCAACTAAACCCTCACATTTCTTGGCCAGATTAGATAATATTTTCGTAGCTGGTTTCGTGAAGGCGAGTGATATGGTTGAATTTGGACCGTCCAAAGCATTGCATGATTTGGTTGACATTTTTGTAGACCTAGAAGCTAACGGAATGAATTTTCAAATTGAACATACCACTTACAAGGTTTATTTCGTTTTAATGGGTTTATTGGGTGATAACTTAGGGATGAATACCTTAAGGCTAAGTAGCCCGTCATTCGTTTTGGCAACAATGATGATTTTTCAGCTTGCATTTCAAAGTGATAAAACTCTGTCTTGATAGCTTACATTGGCTTGAAAAAGTATCCCTGTACGCGCTAACATGCATAAAGTATGCTGATTCTTTTTCAGCTTTGTCAGTGCAAAACCAACTGATTTTCTTTGATTCGAAATCATGAGATGAATTAGCAACAATCATCAACGACGCCTACAAATTTCAATGACGGACTACTTTGCCTTAATGGGTTACTCTACGTCCTTTAGTTCTCTACATTACTGTAGATTTTGTAAGATCAATAAATATGATGCCCAGTCAGCTGTTATACTTGATAAGCAACTCAATAGGTCAATGAAGGATTATAAAGTAGATTTGCATAAACCATACAAAAAAACGGATATTAAAGAGAATTCTGAATTTCATAGACTCGAAAATTATCATGATTATGCATTATGCTGATTATGCAAAAGTTGACGCAATGCACGATTTGTTTTCGCATGGCATATGTAGTTATGATATTTCTTTGGTTTTGAATTACATGATAAAAGATCTTCATATTTCGCTAGCAACAATCAATTAAAGAATCCAAATGTTTAACTATGGGGAGACAGAAAACGAAACACTTTTAAGAAAATTACAAAAGAGCAAATAAAATCAACAAACTACAAGATGACAGCAAGAGAAATGATTATGTTTATACATTTGTTTCCTTTGATTTTCGGTGCTTTAATGCAAATAGGGAATGAAGTGTGGAATTTTATTTTAACGTTAATTGAATTAGTCAACATGATTTTACTGCTAAGTTTTAATCCTGAAATGGTTAGTGTTATAGAAAAACAGATTACTTACCATCATTCTCTATACGTAAGATTGTTAGACATTGAGTAAAAAAAAAAACATGTCATATTTATAAAGAATCTTGAAAACAGGTATTATTTTTCCGAAATTCTAGAATTCAAACATTCGATTAAAATGAAACTAGTTAATTTACCATATTTTGCAAAACTGCAAATAACAACTGAACTATTATCATCCACCTATTCGATTTCTAACGTTATTAAGTATAAGGGTACTGATTACAAAGTCGGTTACTTTTTTATAATATCGACAAATAACATGAGGTCCATGTCCGGAATGGTTAGTGCAAGGCTACGAAGAACATTTCGCGTCATTTGAAGTTTGTTCCCCATATGATAACTACAATTTAATGAATGCCGATCGATTTGATGGTCCACCTATCCATATGTATTGTGTAGGTAACAAAAAAAAAGTATGATAAAAGAAATATTTTATGCGATTAAATCCATTATATTAAATAAACCACTCTAGAAAAAAAGAACAGTTCCTGCAATATAAGTTTTATGTATTCCCATATTTAACCAAATATACCACGATAATAAATGTTAGGAAGAACTCTGGATGCGTAGTTAAAGGTATTATACTGCGATAATATTAGTAAAATTATCCATACCATGGTAAAATTGAACCGTTTTACCGCATAACCACTTGCAATCAAAACAGTGCTTATTTTCACCAAAGCATGGTAATTTTTAATATAACCACAGTTGGTGTCAAGACATAGTAAATTTTAAACTTTATATAGTTCTACCAATAACAATACATGTTCTGTAAATATCAAGTGGTAAAGTGGTTTTAACTTGACGCTTCACACATTCAGCGTTACCATGCCTTTTTTATCAGTGTACTGCGATGTGTTAAGGTATAGTACACTTCGCGTAACTAACCCTTTTGCACCCACACAGTTGTGGTATCATGACCTATCAAGTTTATGTATTTCATGATTTAAAAATCATGATTTTCATCCGTGTAGAAGGCGAGACTTTAGCACTGTTGTATACTCCTGTAGTTTCCCGGGTTTGGGCAGCAGCACCTGTTTACATCTATTGTAGAAGAAGCAATTCAAAAGATTTTGTTGCAACACTGTCGCAACTTTTAGCGTCATATTGGGATTATATACGGACCAATAGTTTTCTCCGCTTTCAGTCCCTGATCAACTTCAAGAAGCTTGTCGCACAAAACCGTATCAGTGTCCGCCTTGTGCAATGATCGATAAGGTGACCGTACGGCAGTTGTTGAACGGAAAATGGAAATGTAGCCAGAAACAGGATGAACATTGATGATGACGATCAAGCTGTGGACCCATCAATCATAGGAGAGGTTAGAAAGTCTATCAGCGTGCTTAAGAACTGTAAGGCTGTTGGGAAGAACGGGATCCCGGTAGAGCTTCTCAAGCACGGAAGTGAGCTTTACCATTCGATCCACTGAGTACTTCTGAAGGTATGGCAGGAAGAAGAAATGGCTACCAACTGGTTGGATTGTTCATGCACCCAAGAACACAAGAAAGGACACAGACTGTAGTGTACTAATTACAGAAAAATCGCCCTGCTGAATTCGGCGTACAAAATACTACAACGTATCCTGTTTAACAGACTGAGACCACTCGAGGAGTTCTTCGTCGGCGAATTCCTAGCTGGTGTTCATAACGGCCGCTTCCGAATGATCCTAGATAAAGCCCGGGAATATAACTTGCAGACTCACTATCTGTTTATTGATTTCGAGGTACGCTGGATGGTTCGAGATCAAGTGTTCGGATTGCAGACGAGGTATCAACCTCGTTTGTGACGCTAGACGGGTTGAAGCAGGGTGTGCAGAGAAACGGCACTATCATTACACGGTGGCACATGCTTCTTGGCTTTGCGGACGATACCAACCTTATTGGAATCGATCGCAGGTCAGTGGAGGAGGCGAGACAGGGAGGATAGCACTGACCTTTAATTCTAACAAAATAAAGTACATGGTTGCTGGTAGATATAAAGGTAGACTTGATGGTGTAGATGCTGAGCTAGTATTTGATGTGAATGTGCTTGAAGTTGTTGAAGAATTTGCTTACCTTGGAAAACTTGACATATAAGAACAACGTTTCCCGTGAAGTGAAAAACGTGTTGCGACTGCAAATAGAGTATTTCACAGACTATGTAACCAGCTTAGGTTCCGCAACTTGCAAATCGAAACAAAATTCGCCCTGTATAAAACATTGATTCTTCTTGTGGCTCTTTACGGGCACGAATTGTGGACATCGAAAGAGGCAGATCTGAAAGCCTTTGGTGTTTTGAGCGCAAAGTGCTGTTAACAATACTCGGTGGGAAACTACATAATGGTGTGTGGCACAGACGCATGAATCACGAGTTATACCAAGTGTACACTGAAAACATCTCTTCGTATTTTATCCAAAATCCATTTCGTAAAACAAGATTTCGTACATATAACGCTATTTTCATTCATTATACGAATTATTTGTACTTGACAGAATTTCGTGATTCAGTGACTTTACGAAATAATCGTAAGATGTACGATATACAATTCGTAGATGTGCGTTATCGTGTTGTTCGTATTACAAATTGTTTTGTATTATGAAACTGATCGTTTAATCTACGAAATGATTCGTTGTTTTCTGCAACGAAATGATTCGTTGTTTTCTGTAACGAAAGGTTTCGTAGACACATTTCGTAAAATACAACATGATACGACCGCAGCCGAGGGAGGTAAGAAGAAGCGCGTATAAATGTTCGTTCTGAATACGAAACAAACGAATTTTGATTACGAAAGGTTTAGTACATTATAACTATCATTGTTTGTTTTGATTTCGAGCTTGAATCATATTACGAAGCTGGTTGCATACATTTTACGAAACTGTTTCGTTGCAGAAAACAACGAATAATTTCGTAGTTCAAACGAATGATTTCGTAATATAAAACAATATATATTTTCAGTGTATAAAGATGCGAATATCATTAAGCGTGAGAAATACGGCAGACTTCAGAAATACGGCAAGACTGGTCACTTAATGCAAATGTCGGAAGAAAGAATTGCCAATTTTTTTTTTTTTTTTTTTATTTTTTTTTTTTTTATTTTTTTTAATTTCTTTATTAGTATCATTCCAAACATTCCATTCATTTCTTATATCTAGGTGTTCTGTGTTATTAGACAACACTATCATCCTAATTTGGTAAAACAAATTTAAGATTTAATTAACATTTTGTTAACAACATATTACATTTCAGTTGCCGTAGCAGTTCAGTTTTTTTTACAGGTGAGTTGATTTCACCTGCTTATAAGAGAAAAAAAAACGTTTTTAATATACTTAACCTAACTTAACCTAAAGATATAACGCATTAATCGTGGCAATAGAAGATTGTAACGATTTTTGCCTGAAATTATTTATTATTTTATTTGACATTTGTTCCAATGTTTCAACATTGGATATTCTATGTAACTCATTGGTACTATACCAGGGAGGAAGTCTCAGAATCATTTTCAAAATTTTATTTTGAATTCTCTGCAGAGCTTTCTTCCTGGTATTACAACAGCTAGTCCATATTGGTACAGCATACAACATGGCTGGCCTGAAAATTTGTTTGAATATTAAAAGCTTGTTCTTAAGACAAAGTTTTGATTTTCTATTAATAAGGGGATAGAGACATTTTACATATTTATTACATTTGGCTTGAATGCCCTCAATGTGATTTTTGAAAGTTAAATTCTTATCCAGCATGAGCCCTAGATACTTAACTTCATCTGACCAATTTATTGGAACCCCTCTCATCGTGACAACATGTCTACTTGAAGGTTTCAAATAAAGAGCTTTCGGTTTATGTGGGAATATTATTAGTTGAGTTTTGGAAGCATTAGGAGAAATCTTCCATTTATGCAAGTATGAAGAAAAAATATCCAAACTTTTTTGCAATCTGCTACAGATGACACGCAGGCTTCGTCCTTTGGCGGAGAGGCCTGTGTCATCCGCAAACAAAGATTTTTGACATCCCTGAGGTAAATCAGGTAAGTCAGATGTGAAAATATTGTATAATATTGGTCCCAAAATGCTGCCTTGAGGAACACCAGCTCTTACAGGAAGTCTTTCAGATCTGGAGTTCTGATAATTAACCTGAAGTGTACGATTTGACAGATAACTTTGAATTATTCTAACAATGTATGTTGGAAAATTAAAGTTTTTTAATTTTACAATCAAACCTACATGCCAAACACTGTCGAATGCTTTTTCTATGTCTAGAAGAGCAAGACCAGTAGAATAGCCTTCAGATTTGTTGGAACGGATCAAATTTGTTACACGTAAAAGTTGATGAGTGGTCGAATGTCCATGGCGGAATCCGAACTGTTCATTGGCAAAAATTGAATTTTCGTTGATGTGGGCCATCATTCTGTTCAAAATAACCTTTTCAAAAAGTTTACTGATGGAGGAAAGCAAACTGATTGGACGATAGCTAGAAGCTTCTGCAGGATTTTTGTCTGGTTTTAAAATTGGAACAACCTTAGCATTTTTCCATTTGTCAGGAAAATATGCTAATTGAAAACATTTGTTGAATATATCAACTAAAAATGATAAGCTACTTTCTGGAAGTTTCTTGAGGAGGATGTAGAAAATTCCATCATCGCCAGGAGCTTTCATGTTTTTGAATTTTTTAATAATAGTTCTCACTTCTTCCAAATCAGTCTCCCAGGCATTTTCGAAAACGTTCTCTTGATTGAGAATATTTTCGAACTCCTGAGTAACTTCATTTTCAATTGGACTTGTAAGTCCTAAATTAAAATTGTGCGCACTTTCAAACTGCATAGCAAGTTTTTGAGCTTTTTCGCAATTAGTTAGTAATAATTTGTTTTCCTCTTTCAATGCCGGTATTGGCTTCTGAGGTTTTTTCAAGATTTTCGATAATTTCCAAAAGGGCTTAGAGCCAGGGTCCAATTGAGAAATTTTATTTTCAAAATTTGTGTTTCTTAATTGAGCAAAACGTTTCTTGATTTCTTTCTGCAAATCCTGCCATATGATTTTCATAGCAGGATCGCGAGTGCGTTGAAATTGCCTTCTCCTCACGTTTTTAAGACGGATCAAGAGTTTAAGATCATCGTCTATAATCACGGATTCAAATTTTACTTCACATTTTGGAATTGCAATGCTCCGGGCTTCAACAATGGAATTTGTTAAAGTTTCAAGAGCATTGTCAATATCAAGTTTAGTTTCTAAAGAAATGTTAACATCAAGATTAGAGTCAACATACGTTTCATATATATTCCAGTCGGCTCGTAAATAATTGAAAGTGGAGCTGATAGGATTGAGAATCGCTTCTTGGGATATTTGAAATGTAACAGGGACATGATCAGAATCAAAATCAGCATGAGTAACTAATTGGCTACAAAGATGACTAGAGTCGGTTAAGACCAAATCAATCGTGGATGGATTTCTAGAAGAGGAAAAACATGTGGGGCTATCAGGGTATTGAATTGAGAAATATCCTGAAGAGCACTCATCAAATAAAATTCTGCCGTTGGAATTACTTTGAGAATTATTCCATGACCGATGTTTGGCATTAAAGTCACCAATGACAAAAAATTTTGACTTATTGCGAGTCAATTTACGCAAGTCAGTTTGGAGCAAATTAACTTGCTGCCCAGAGCATTGAAAAGGCAAATAGGCAGCTATGAAAGTATATTTACCAAACTGTGTTTCAACAGAAACACCTAAAGTTTCAAAAACTTTAGTTTCAAATGATGAAAACAGTTGATGTTTTATACGCCTATGAATGATGATT
Organism: Aedes aegypti; assembly: GCF_002204515.2. NCBI lineage: Eukaryota > Metazoa > Arthropoda > Insecta > Diptera > Culicidae > Aedes > Aedes aegypti. The sequence continues at coordinate 143,274,600 of NC_035107.1, forward strand.
GCAACTCCCCCACATGCCCCATCAAGTCGATCGTTACGATAAACAAAAAAGTTAGGATCTCTTTTGAGTTTAGATCCAGGTTTTAAATACGTTTCGGTAATAACTGCTATATGCACGTTATTAACCGTAAGAAAATTAAACAGCTCGTCCTCTTTACCATTCAGAGAACGAGCATTCCAATTTAAAATATTTAAATTATTATTTGGATCCATTATAAAAACGTAATCCAATAACAATTTGATTTGTAAATTTTACACCTACTTGGACTGCTTCAGTCATAGTGGTGGCTTTGAACATTTCATCAATCATTAGATTCAATTGTTCAGTTAGAAAATTAAAATCAGAGGCAGACATATCATCTGATGATTTCCCATTGGAATTTTCGGTAGACGAAGAAGCTGAGTAAGAGTTACCTGTGGCGGTAGGGTTTTTTCCATTTGATTTGAAACAAGTGGAATGGGTACTCATGGAACGAACAGGGGAGGAGTTCAAATTTCCTGCTACGATATCGGCAAAGGATTTTCCGTGGGTAGATACATTCGAAATTGGAAGATTCGAACGGCTACCCGACGGATTAAAATTAGTTTGTGAATGAGCATGATTATGATCTTCCTGATGGGTATGATTCATGATCAAGCGATCGTTAACTGAAAAATGAGAATTGTTCGATACTCTACCAGGCAAATTCCGGAAACGACCGTTATCGTAACGGATATTATCTTTCATCTGCCTGGCACGAGCCTCAATGACCCTTTTGCGTGAAGGACAATTCCAAAAATTGGACTTATGGTTAGCCCCGCAATTACAGCATATGAATTTGGTGGTATCTTCCTTCACTGGACAGACGTCCTTAGCGTGAGAAGAACCTCCGCAAATCATGCATTTAGCATCCATGCGACAATTTTTTGTACCATGACCCCACTTTTGGCACCGACGGCACTGAGTGGGGTTCTGGTAATTTCCTCCAGGTTTCTGGAAATGTTCCCATGTCACACGGACATCAAACAAAAGTTTTGCTTTTTCTAAAGCTTTAATATTATTTAGTTATTTTTTGTTAAAGTGAACTAAATAAAATTCTTGAGAAAGCCCTTTCCGAACAATGCCAGATTGGGTTCTCTTTTTCATAATGATTACTTGGACTGGGGAAAATCCAAGTAAATCATTTATTCCATTTTTGATCTCTTCAGGTGATTTATAGTCACTTGAGAGACCTTTCAAGACAACTTTGAACAAACGTTCAGTTTTGTCGTCATAAGTAAAAAATTTGTGCTTCTTCTCTTCAAGATGTTTGAGAAGAAGTTCACGATCTTTAAGAGTTTCCGGCAAAACGCGACAGTCTCCTTTCTTTGCGATTTGGAAGGAAACCTTGATTCCCCTAATGGAGTTCAAGATCTCCTGCCTAAATCCCGCAAATTCGGAACAACTGACCACGATAGGCGGCACTCTTTGCTTCCTCACTTGAATCAGAGAACCTGGGCTAGAGGCTGCTTCGATTTGGTGTTCGGAAAATTTGTCTAGAGCATCGAACTGATTGCTCATTTCGATACAATTATTCATTTCACCCTTGGAAGAAAGTTCGCATTCCGGGGAAGCGTCCTTTCTTCCATTCTTGCCACGTGTAGTGACAGTTTTAAAACCCACTTTTTTGGAAGGAAGTAGTGAATTCAGAGATTCACCCTTCCTTTTGTTTGTTGTTGATACCATGTTTAGTGAATAAACGAAAGAAGACGTGACCTTCGAGAGGTTTTTTCCCAAGACGGTGTCCAAGAAGGATTACCACCGCTAGCTTTCGCCAACGGGTCCAACGAAAAATCGAAGGCACGGGTCCAAACAAGGATCGTAAAGGGATCAATAGTAGAAAAAATAGTACTGAAAAGTACTGTTTTAGTAGCACTGAAAAGTACCGTTTTGAATTTTAGCACTGAAAAGTACTGTTTATGTAGCACTGAAAAGTACTGATTTATTGCTTTAGGTAGTTTTTAAGAAAACTTCCAAGAGCAGAGAGAATTCGTGTACGCACAGCACGAAGGTACGATGCGCACTGAATTGCGAAAATAATGTTCATCAGGGAACCGGGTAGAGGTCGGTGACGAGACGAGCCAATTGGGTAGCAGACAGAGCAGAGACTATGGCGATCAAAGCAATGGGCGATTCCCTATCCTTGAAGTAGTCGAACACTCATACGAGGGGTTCGTGATCGTTAAAATTAACGGAATCTTGTTGTGCAGCTGTTAAGCCCCCCCAGGTGCACGCAGGAGCAGTACACCTAGATGATGGATGTGCTAACCGACAAGCTGATCGGTCGAACGCCGGTAATCATCGGATGAGACTTCAATGCTTGGGCCGTGAAGTGGGATATGACCAACGCGAGAGGATACATCTTGCTGGAAGCTCTAGCGAAGCTCGACGTAAGACTGTGCAACGACGGTCTCGCTAGCACATTTCGCAAAGGCGGTAGGGAATCCATCATCGACGTGATCTTTTGCAGCCCGTCGCTGATCACGTAGGTGCGAGGGACGAACTGCTACAAGGAGTTGTGCCGGGAAGCTGATGCAAATCCCTGGGGCAACATCTATCGAGTAGTGATGGCAAAGATCAAGGGCTCAGTTACCCCAGCTGAAATATGTTCCAACAAACTGATGGCGATAACACAGCGCAACAAAAATGACGAGTTTGCGTGTCTCAAGGATCAAATTATGTGTCTCTAGTAGATTTGGGGTTGCTGAATCTGATGCCATTCTCAGAAATGTTCCAGCACGTCACAATTTTTAGCTACAGGTCGCCAAAGTTGCATAAAACACTGGTTTTATGGATGTTTACATAATTTTTAAGGTATAATTTATCAAACTTTTTTATGATCTTATCCACCAAGCATGCATAATAGGACTCAAACTTTCATTTTAGATGTAATTTGGTTGAAATTGCCCGATTAAATTTAGATTAAACCAATTTTTTCAACATGCTTGTTGTCTCCATACAAAATTCTTCGTTTCTCTTATATGAAAAAATACATTACTTTTTTTAACCATCAAAAAATAACTTTTCCACATCGAAAGTATTGTAAACTTTGTTGATAAGTATTGTTATACACATAAAGTTTGAATTCCGTGACAAATTAAGCAAATAAATTGCCTTACAAGCTGGCAAACTTGCATGCAAGTTGGCTAAAATAGTCAATTTTGGCATTTTCAACTGCCAATATCTCAAAAACTAGACGTGCTATGATATTTTTGAAAACGTCAATGGATTCAGCAACCCTTAATTAAGTGTATAGCGGTATTTTGGTGCTTGAGACAAAAACGTGTTCCGCAGTGTAATAGACGGTCTCTTTCCTACGCATGCTCCCATCGCGTGGCCACCCACACCGTACGCTGACGTAGATGAAGAAAACGCCGGTATCCAAGTGTCTAAAACCGAGCTGATAACGGTTCCGAAACGATTGAAGCTGAACAAAGCTCCCGGTTCTGATGGTATTATTAACGTAGCGCTAAAGGCAGCAATCTTGGCGTTCCCAGACATATTTAGCACAGCGTTGCAGAAGTGTCTAGCGGAAGGCTGCTTTCCAGACAGATGGAAGGTGCAGAAGCTGGTGTTGCTGCTCAAACCGGGAAAAACGCCAGGAGATTTTGCTTCATATAGACCACTCTTGGCAAACTTCTGGAGAAGGTCATCCTCGGCAGGCTGACGATCTACACGAAAGGCGAGAACGGATTGTCGGGAAGGCAGTTCGGATTCCGTAAAAAGACTTCGACGGTGCTTTTCGAACAGTCATCGCGTGCGCTGAGAAAGCGCCCAAGCAGCACAGCATGATCTAAGTATGCCCCGGACCAAATTGAAATCATATTTTAACACACTATAAAATCTTAGAATATAAGTAACTATGTAACTATGTAATCAACAAATGATTGACGAAATTTAACATCAGTTAAAGAAGAGGAGAGGCAATTGATACTGCACAGTGGTAACGATAGACGTTAAGAACACGTTCAACAGTGCCAGTTGGGAGGCTATCGCCGCAGCCCTACACAGAATGCGGGTTCTGCAAAGCTACTTTCAGAACCAGGTACTTGTTTATGACACAAACCAGGGACGGATGTCAACGAAAGTCAACGGCGGGAGTTCCATAGGGATCCATACTTGGTGCAACACTGTAGAACATGATGTACGATGGAGTGGTAACTTTTTCACTACCGAATGGAGTCGAAATCGTCGAGTTCGCAGATGACGTCGTTCTTGCGATAACTGGCGAGACTGCGGAGGAGGTGGAGATGCTGACGGCGGTATCGCTAGACACCATTGAATCGTGGATGATTGGAGTCAAGCTGCAGTTGGCTCATCACACAACGGAGGTGGTGCTGATCATCAACTGCAAGGCGGTTCAACAGTTGGAGATCAATGTCGGAGGACACGCATTCCCATCGAAACGCTCTCTAAAGCACTTTGGAGTAATGGTCGACGACAGGCTAAACCTCAACAGCCGCTTAGATTATGCCTGCGAAAAGGCAGCGAAAGCTGCTAACACTATAGCTAGGATCATGCCCAACATTAGAGGACTAAGAAGCAGTACGAGGTGTCTTCGGGCGACCGTGTCATCGTCAATAATGAGATACGAAGTCCCGACCTGGCCTGCAGCGTTGACAACCAAAAGCAATCGAGATAAACTGGCAGGTACGTTCCAGCTCATGGCTATTCGGGTTGCGAGTGCCTACCGCACTATGATCCCTATCTGCATCACTCTGGCTGAGGACATCGCATGCTACCAGCAAAGGAACACTAGGAATGTGAGAAATACCATTAGATTGGAGGCAATGGCCAAAAGATAGCAGGAGTGGAATAACTCGGAGAAAGGAAGGTGAACCCGCAGGCTCATTCCTAACGTGTCGGTGTGGACAAGAAGTTAACTTCTTCCTGACCCAGTTTCTGTCAGGCCATGGATGCTTCCGGAAATATCTGCACAGATACGAACACGCAGAGCCTCCACATTGTCCGGCCTGTCCAAATATCGAGGAGACACCGGAGCATGTTATATTCGACTGAGATATACGAAGCGATATGATGCCAGAAACCGCAAGCGTCCTAAATCCAGACAACAACGTGCAAAACATGTGCCAGCATTAAAGAAGCACTTGGAATGCGGTGAACAGGGGTATAGTGCAGATCATGTCGTTGCTGCAAAGGAGATGGCGTGAAGATTACAGAGCTCCGGATCGCGATCGGAGTAGGCTAGATTCTCCGTCGGGTAGAGTAGACCGTCGACCGAGTAGAGCGGGCGTAGCATAGTATCGGTAATAAGTCGTTGGGGCGCCGGAAGTCATCCTCCAACTGGAATTGCAGAACCGTCCATGGAACTTCGCCGACCAAAGTCGAGCCGGAGTAGGGTCAGTCCACCGCCGGGGTCTTGCTGAGTAATTCGCGAAACAGCACCAGCAAATGGTCAGCGGGGCGCCTGTGAACCGGAAGTTTCCTTCACCAGACAGGACCAACCTCGGCATCTGCCCGGATAGCATCGGTTCGGGAAATCTTCCGCCGCCGGGGAAATCTTCGCCGGAGAAGGATAGATCATCCGCCGAAGACTCCTTTGAGTGGTAAGTAGCGTATCACCGGCTTGAATCGTCGGAGCGCCAGTGAACGGGAAACCATCCACCAACCAGAATCGCTGATCCGACCTCGGCAGCCAACTGGTCAAACAGGAGAGCTCGAACAGCAGCAGCGGAGAACGAGTCGTCGTAGAACAACGAAGTGCACATGAGCGCCCAGTAGAAATTCAACAGGGCTCTGGCTTGAGACCAGCCAAAGAGAAGAATGCATCGTCAGACAGAAAGCTATCCAAAGCTCCGGCGAGATCTTAAACCGCCAATTGGGCAAAACGAGTTAACGCAGAGACACCGTATTAATGTCGTAGTGAGCAGCGTTTTTGATGACATAAAGCTCCAAGAGCGAACTAGCAGAACAGCTAGAAGCTGAGATTGACGAAGTGCATGAGCACAGCCTTCCCCTGATGAAGTTGCCTGATGTAGTTCCGTGGAGATCGAGACACAGGAGCAGCCGGGCATCTTTGGCAAAGAAAACTCGCAGTTAATAACTGTGGAAGTGCTCATAATATTACAAAGCTGAGAAGCAGTCTCAGTCCCAGTGCGGACATAATGCTAAGAATAAGAAGACCCTGAACGTTAGGGGCAACCAGAGTCTATGAATGAAGAGTTGCGCGAAGAGACTTCTTTGAATGGTTATTCTTCTTCATCTTCAAAAATAACTCCTATCTGTTTTGCTGGGCTTCTCGATAAGTAGACGGTTTGACAGTTCGATAGGTAGATTTGGTTTTACTCTTCGCGCAACTGTCCATTCATAGACTCTGGGGGCAACTGGAAAAGTATCACCCAAGATCGATGAAGATGGAGCTCTACAGTACACACGGTAATGGCGTGACGCTACGCTGTAGCCAGCATGGTACAAGGTAGGTTAATAGTTTTCACAGTAAATCATAAAAAGTTATTAAAAATTTAGGTTATTTCTAGTTCATATACGAGATAATGAAATGAATCGGTTGAGAAATGGTGGACTATCTGAAGTTGATCAGTTTGTATAAAAAATCGACTTTGATGCATTTTATATGTCTGATGGCATGGCATGGCCTCCTTGAGAATGACTCAAGTTATGTGCCATTTTATGAGGGGACGATTTTTTTGATTACAGTAATTCCTATATCTGCTACTTACATGTTTCAAAAAAGAATTACGTGCTTGGGTTCGGGTCCCTCTTCCGCCAAATAAAGGGAAAACTATTTCGCTATTTGTCAATGACAAATTCGATTACGGAATCGCACTCGACGTAAATTCAGCAGCAAATAAATTTCAATACATCCACCAAACTGCACCTGACAATCTCACTAGCAGGGAACAAAATTGGACATATTTCATTGGTCGGTCTCATGGTTGGCCCTCCCTCCACCTATTGCGGTTGTATGTTTATTCTTCCACTCGGTGCCGAAGGGCCACCGTGAAATTAAGAGTTAATTTTTAATTGGATCCTAGTTGCGAGCCCCAAATCAAGCGACAGCTTCAAAGGAGGATGAGGAAAAGCGACGAGAGACGAATGGCAAAGACGGCAACTCGGATGTTGATTAATTAGGTAATTTAGTTACCTTAATGACTCTAATTATAATCCTAAAAGTTGGTCTTCCAGTGAAAGCTTAATTCACGGTTGGTTTCTGAGCTGGGCTGAGAAATTTCTACATCTTTGCCTTCTCGTTGGGAAATTGCCGAGACAGTGAAATTTACAAGACTTGCAAAATCAACCGCAGAGCAGTTGGAGAAAGACCAGTCATTATTTTATTCTTGCACTTGCAGCGATAGAGCGAGGGTTGCGCAGAATGGATTGAGGAACAGAGATCCAACCAATGTGGCTATTTATTTATTCGTGTACCTGGTGCACAACTAGCAGTGCATCTAATAAGTATGCTTAAAGTAGGGGAATGGCAATTTGTACTCATGATTTGAGGCTGTCGAAAATGGAAAAGCGAAAGATTGCATCAATTATTTGTACCTGCATGGAAAACGGTTCCTAGTTTGCAAAATAGTAATGTGATTCACATTACATCACCGTAATCCGGTGAAAAAATATTTATTGAAATTTTCATTTGAATATGCATATGTTGCAAGTTTTATATTTTTAAAACAAGTATTGGCATTCATCGTTTGTGACTAAGTTCATAATGTATTCTGTTCTCCGAAAATTTTAAGCATGTTTGAAAAATATGTATTTTTATACAGCTGATAAGCGGTAAAATTGATCCCTCATGCAAATGATTGACGGTAATATTGAAAATGTACTTACCAAAATCATGATGAATATGATAGCAAAACTCTTCCAAGCCTTATATTTTTTGAATTATTTTAAAATTATACATACAGGCTTTAGAAAATTTAAGGATCATTGACTCACGATCCATGATTCAATCTCCTTAATGCGCTTGCATTCACACTGATCATGAGTACGACGAACTCCACACACAACCCTGTTACCTTTGACAGCTATCGCAACGGCAGCTCGAACGATAGCAATATGATCAGCCACCACGAATCCATGCAGCCAACACCATCAACAAACTCAACGGTCAACGGTGGCTACGTGATCGACGCTCCGCTATCTACCTTCTCTCAAATATACGACCGAGTCCACTAAGTATGATCATCATCATCGTCATCAAGGCCTTCACTTTCCACTGGAGTGATAAAGAGAGTGCGTTCAACCCGATATGAACGGTGAGAGGTACTCCTGACAACGATAACTTCGCAGTACGGCATTCGAGGATAGAGGGATCAAACGGTCGGGAGCAATGACCAGTCCATATTTACCAGGCAAACGGGCAGCATGGGCGGGAGTCCTACGGTTATTTGAACGTGTATAGATTTTAATTTTGTTAGTGTTAATTAGTCGGAAGCCGAAATTAAAATAGAAATACGTTAAATAAACCGCGTTTTGCATGCTAACAAAATGTAGTGTCTGGAACCTGATCGTCGCGAGTTGGCAGTTGATTAGTGTTCTACGAAGAAATCACCTACTTTTGAAGATTCTACAGTGCATGAAACAATCTCCTCTGGAACCAATATTCCATCGATGTTGGGTGCTGGAAACAACCGATGTCCATTGCTAAAGTTCCAGCCCTAAGGTAATTGGACTACCCCCCTTCATTCTGGTCCTTCGAGCCGGATCCAGGCCAACCCTGGAATAAACGGAAGCTTCGATACTGGATCGTGGCTAGAACCGGCGAAAGGATCGCCATCACTATCACCATTGTGCCATCTATTCGGGGAACAATCAGTTGGCTTTGTTCCATTCGGGAAACTTGCGCGCCTTAGGACGTAGCGTCGCTTCTCTGGACCGCCATCGCTGCTAATCGTTTTGGGTCTGGCTTGAACTCCAATTGTTATCGAAATGATTCGACTAGTGAATCGTTGAATTTATGAATTTATTTCCAGCGTATGATCCAAGAAATGTGAATTATAAATTCATTTGGTTATTCACATCTGCTTTGCGGGTTTGATGATCTCGCTATTTATCATAATTCTTGATCGTAGTCCTAACATTGGTTCAACAATATGATTGCCGATTGTTTACCCTAGGAAATTCTGATATTGCATGTGACCTAGTGTTGCGGAATACGAGTGATAGGCCCTTTAGATCTGCTCCACACTAAGGCGCCGCAGCGTAATACTGTCAAGTCGTTGAATGTCAAACTTGACTTGTCGGTGACAGACCTATAGCAATGACATCAGCAAAATACGCACTGAAGCAAGCTATTGTAAAGTTAACAGTTAATGAAAACACAGTTCTATTTGCATTTCTTATTAACTATTCGATTTATATACTGAATTCAATCGTCTAAATCTTCTAGTTGAGGTTTGTACTTTTCTTAGTTATCTATTTTAACGAATCGTGCATTTGATAACTATTTCTGAACATGCAATGTAAACATGTGATCTCATGAATTCTTCCTAAAATTACAGTGAGTGCAATACATATTATCTCGCCTAAAAACGATCTTACATCCTAAATTATAAGCTAAATAGTACGGATATGTAAGTAAAGATTGTTAATTGATAAGGATTCCAACAATAATTGAAATTTTATGTGAGCAGATAACTTAACCTAAACAGCTCAAACTGGAGAATAATTGGATTGCTCGGACAGTTAGGAAACTAATTTGTAAGTGAATTATGAATTTATTGCATTAATAAGACACCTAATAAAACTATTATTTCCAGTCGAGTTAGCGGGAAAACCGAACTACGAAACCGTTTTTTAACACCTAGATTTAGCCAACTAATTATTAAATTTCAAAGAAAGAATATTATATTGAACTTATAGCACAAACAGCGTGAGGTGTCTTCTCTAATGCCCTTGCTAGACCGATCTGTCAGAATAGACCTATTGTTCATGGTTCAGCTCCCTACGTGCGACGATCCTTCGCTTGGGGCATGGGTGTGTACTTCATGAACGAGGGGCTTGTGGATTGACTAGGCGCTCCTAACATTCCCCCCCTTGAATGCACGTAGGATCCTCCGAAAGTGTATTATTTGAAACGCCAACGTCGAGCACCGCAAGCTTAATCGCTGGTCGTTCATAGATGCCTCCACTTGGTGTTTGAACTGTTGCGCTTTTTACTTGACCATCCTTGGCTGTCGTGACTCCGTAATCGCGAAGCCACAACTTCCAGTATTTGTTGGCCATCACTTGAGAATGTTGCTAACCGTATCAGGTATCAGAACGTCGGCTCGGGTGGCACGTTCCCCTCAAGATGGGAGATTTGTGCCTCGCCTAATTATAGCCTATGTCATCATCTACCCGTTGAAGAATAAGGAATATGGAAAGGAGAAAAAGGAAGGAAAGGAAAAGGAAGCGGGTGGAAGAAAAGTCCTTCGAAAGAACAAATGAAAAACGGTTGACCGCAAGAGAGCATAAAGCTCATAAAGCCTCCTAGAGACCAATGCTTTTCCAAAAGAAAGCTAAAGCAGACATAGTCTGCGATGACATACTATTAGGTGTATGGAAACCTCAAAGGTAAAAGCAAATGGTTAGTCTACAACCAAAGAAAGCTAAATGTATGGAAATAACCCATACATTTTAGCTAAAAATTGAAGAAAGACTTACCAAACGCCAGGGCATTGAATTAATGATGGGATTTGGCAGATGATTTCTGCTGGTTTTGCTGATAAATTTTTGCAAACACCTTGTCAAACGCGTAGTTTAGACGAAATTGGATTTTCTCCAAAATTTGTAAGGAATCGTTGTCAATACAACAGATGACCAATTGATCTCCAGCAGAAGTCAACTTTGTTCTGACAATCCGCCAACGATCAATTGGAATAGAAGAATTCTGATATTTTAAACGTCGCAAAATATCAGCATCCTTCAAATGTTCCCTAGCATCCCAGGGAATGATCATGCTAATTTTTGTTTGATGCAATGAATACGGTTCAATTTTGAACTGGAAATCACCAGCTTTCTCATTTATTGACCCAAGTATCAGTTTGAGCCAATCACAACTTTCTTCATTGTCCGGCGCAAACCAAACAACTCCAAATCTGAGACCGACTCCACTGAAACTTGGGACAAAGGAGCTAGCTGCTGATGAATAGAGACTGGTGTTTAAGTCTCGGATCAAAGCGTCTTTTAACGCATTGGTGAATTGTCCATTTTCGAGACGAACTTGAATACGGAGCTTATCACTGTTTGACGCACTTTCTTTTCCAGAAGAACTTGCTTGAAGAGACTTCGAAGGCAAATCTCTCTTTTCTGAAGACTTTGTTTCCGTCTTCTGATTGAACTTTGCAGTTTTGTTAGGCTCTGATATTAAATCAGAACACAAATCACTCACAGCTGTAAAAGGGACTTGCTTGTCCCCAATCACGGAAGGTGTATCCTTACTGGAACGCAAATCGCCAACATCAGCACCCTGCATACCTTCAGTTGCTGTATAGTTATTTGCGGCCATTGTAAAAAATGGAAGAGATGGATGACGGTGATCTGATCTCGATGATGTCTAAAACCGAAAAGAGTGTGCAGGCAGCTTCACAACTCCGAAAAGCCTATAGAGCGTTGCATATGACGAGCCTAACCTCACTTATTTGACAGCTGCTGGTCCTGTTGTTTACGTTTCGGACTTAGTCGTTTTTTCCATCATTTTTTCATCTTCGCATTTCTATCACCAGCATGCTGATGGTGACGATTTTCCACGGTAGGAAGATAGAATAATACAATCCGTGGGAATCTGCAGTGGATTTGACCTCTCCTCGCAGCAAACTTTCACGAAATTAAGAATGATTCGAAAAAAGTACTAAGTCCAAACTGTAAACAACAGGACCAGTACCTGTCAAAATTGATGTGTGACGTCACAGTGCAGTGGAGTATTGCTCAGTTTCAACACTACGATATTTGAACAATATGCGTTAGTTGCACTGTGTGCATGAGAAGCAAATGTGTGAATACAAAATAACTCAGGAGATAAATCTAAGGCTGTGTGGGAATGAGCGCTACGCTCTTGTTAAATGATTTGTGATCGGTCTTAAATGACGTAACGGCTAAAAATTTATGATGAAATTTAAATGCACTTGTGAAAATGACTAGATATGCAATACAATATTTTGTTTGACATAAAAAAAAAAAAAAAAAAAATAAAAAATAAAAAAAAAACATATTTTTATGGCCGTTCATTTTAGAACGATCAACAAATCACTCTGAAACGCGACCAAGTCGAGCATCTAATAGCAAAAGAAAATTGCACAAACCAGATGGTGTAAACCAACCTGAACCATACAAGCAAGAAAAGATGTGTGAGAGATGTTCTGATGGCCAGATCACAATCTAACACATCTCGGAATCTCTTAAGAGAAAAAACGACTACATCGTTATAACGAAAAAATACTACAGTATCACCGCTGAAAGCTTTTGGATAATCAGCAGCGACATAAATGTACAGGTGAGCTCTAAAAGCATCATTGTATCAGGGTAAACGTGTGATACAAAAGTAGTCACAGTTGACTGATAGTAGCTCAGCAAGTTCATGAGCACGCAATACAGATCAAAGTCACTCGGGAAATAAATTCCTAGATTAAATAGTATATGCAATACTTACGACACCACCACATGCATTTTGAAATGTGATGGTGTACTTGACGACCATAATAAAATGGTAATATAGAATTAGGAAGCATTTCACTTCACAATTTCTCAGCTAAATATTGCCCGTTCTTTAGCACTACACTTATTCTAGATACCATGAAGTATCTTAATCACTGTCGCACTAAAACAACGGGAATGAGCGATTTTATCGCAGAAAATCGCATTAAAACGACCGAGCTTCAGTGAAGCACGTCCACTACCCTTCAAATTCATTTGGTGATTCACATCTGCTTTGCGGGTTTGATGATCTCGCTATTTATCATAATTCTTGATCGTAGTCCTAACATAGGTTCAACAATATGATAGCCGATTGTTTACCCTAGGAAATTCTGATATTGCATGTGACCTAGATTTAGCCAACTAATTATTAAATTTCAAAGAAAGAATATTATATTGAACTTATAGCACAAACAACGTGAGGTGTCTTCTCTAATGCCCTTGCTAGACCGATCTGTCAGAATAGACCTATTGTTCATGGTTCAGCTCCCTACGTGCGACGATCCTTCGCTTGGGGCATGGGTGTGTACTTCATGAACGAGGGGCTTGTGGATTGACTAGGCGCTCCTAACATTCCCCCCCCTTGAATGCACGTAGGATCCTCCGAAAGTGTATTATTTGAAACGCCAACGTCGAGCACCGCAAGCTTAATCGCTGGTCGTTCATAGATGCCTCCACTTGGTGTTTGAACTGTTGCGCTTTTTACTTGACCATCCTTGGCTGTCGTGACTCCGATAACGCGTCCTCTTGGCCATTGATTGCGTGGTAGCTTGGGGTCGACAATGATTACAATGTCATCGAACTTAATCGGCTCTACATTGCTGTGCCATTTGCTCCTTCGCGTTAACGTCGGAAGGTAATCGCGAAGCCACAACTTCCAGTATTTGTTGGCCATCACTTGAGAATGTTGCCAACCGTACTTTAGGGTTGACGGACTGTCATCGAATGGAATCCGTGGCTTTAGCCCATTCTGTGACCCTATCAGAAAATGGTTGGGCGTTAAAACAGGCGATTCATCGTCGTCCAGCGGGATTTCGGTCAGTGGACGAGAATTTACTTTATTCTCCACCTCCATCATAGTATTTCTTAGGACTTCATCGCTTGGGAATCGATCGAACTGCAGTTTGTTCAAATTTTGTTTGACTGTTCTGATTATCCGTTCCCATGCTCCTCCCATATGTGGGGAGGCGGGTGGAATAAAAACCCATTCTGTTTTGGAGGTAGTGAATTCGGCTGCGAGCCGATCCTGAAGACTGTACATTTCCTGTTGTACTTCTTTGCTGGCACCTTGGAAATTTGTCCCTCGGTCACTGTAAATGACTGCTGGAACCCCCCTCCGTACCATGATGTTTCGCAGTGCCATAACGCATGAATCGGTGCTCAAAGTGTGGGCAATCTCTATGCAAATGGCACGAGTCGTCAGGCATGTTCCCAGGACACCCCATCTTTTCTCAGTACGGCGGCCGACCACAACAAATAGTGGGCCGAAATAATCCACTCTATGTAGACAAACGGAAGAGTGAAAGCAGCGAGACGTGCCTGTGGTAGATCTCCCATAGCTGGAGGTCGTGACGCGGCTCGATCATTTCTGCATTGCTGGCACTGTTTGCGAACAGTGCGGTAGACGCCTTTGAGTCGTGTGACATGAAACCGTTGACGAATTTCATTCATCGTAGTGGCGTGGTTTTGATGCAGGAACTTACGGTGAAAGTCCACCACTATTAACATCGTGATGTGGTTCTTATGCTGTAGGATTATAGGATTCACCGCGTCGTAGTTTACGAACTTGCAGGCATTGGTGCGGCCGCGAACTCTAAGAATGCCGTATTCGTCCAAAAAGGGGCTTAATCGGCGAATCGAACTGCTTTTCGCTATTAGCTTTTTTATTCCTCTTGAGCTTTCCGATGAAAGAGCGAGAATTTCTTCGAAGTACGTGTTTCCTTGTGCTAGACGATATAAGAAGCGTTCAGCTTGAGCGAGCTCTGGCTGGGTTGATGGTCCTACAGTTAGCGGTTTTTATTGACTCGGCTTTGCCAGTTTTCTATAACTCGGTAAACATAAGCAGTTCTCTTCAATAAGGTAGACCACTGAGAGTAATTTTCCGGTTTGATAAAGCCTGTCCACGATAAATTTCGGACACTGATGGCGGGTGTACCACAGAAAGTTCGAGAATTTTACAGAAAGAAGGATTAACATCCTTGTCAACTGTTTATTTTGTAGATATAACTCTTTTATTCTGAAATAAACAATTGTTTTTGTTGAATTATGAGTAACTTTTTTTTGCTGCCATTATTTGGGTGTCCGAAATTTAACGTGGACAGGCTTTAATTGGATCTTCAAGTTTTGAGTGCACCATCAGATGCGGACGAAGTTCTTCTTCGGTAGTACCGATGGTATCTGCTGCTACTGGCCACTCTTCTGATGGTTTACAAAGGAAGTCTGGCCCTGTAAACCAGCGGCTTGAACGGCTTAAGTTGATCGTCTGCTTCCATTTAGTGCCGTCGTCTGCCACATTGTGTTTGGTTGGTATCCAGTGCCATTCATCTACGTTTGATGTTTCTAGTATTTCGCTGATCCGATGAGCAACGAATTGGCTGTATCGGCGATGATCCGAATTCAGCCAGCATAACACGTCCCTTGAATCAGTCCAGAAAAAACGCCTGGATATCTTGACCGAGAGAGATTGAAGGACAGTTTCGCTCAGCCTGATGCCAATAATGCATGACTGTAGCTCGGAACGGGGTATTGAAAGAAATTTCAAAGGGGCGACTCTTGTTTTGCCTCCAACTAGCGAACACTCAATAGTCTGCCCTTCTTGAAACCTTAGATATACAACAGCGGCAAATCCATTTTCATTGGCGTCCATGAACGTATGAAGCTGGATATCTGTCCCGTCAGTTAGCGAGGTCAACGTGCGGTAGCAGCGTGGAATCCGGATGTCTGGTATACGAGGTAATGCTTTCAACCACTCCAACCATTTAGATAATTGTGCATCTTCTATAATGTCGTCCCATCCAACAGAAGTTCTCCAAATTTCTTGAAGCAATATTTTCAGAAGCATCGTGAAGTGAGCGATGAGCCCTAAGGGGTCGAACAACATCATGAGCGTTCGTAAAACTTCACGTTTGGTCGGACGCCGCTCCCCTGACAGTAGATCCGAGTCGTGGCGAGGTGAAAGCTTGTATGCGAAGCAGTCTACGTTCGTATCCCATCACATACCGAGAACTTTTTCAGTCATGGTTTCTGAGCTGCTACTGAAGTCCTTCTCTTTCACTGTTGGTTCTTTTAAAGCTTGTAACACCTGCGATGAATTGGACAGCCAGTTGTGCATCTCAAAGCCGCCGCGCTGGTGGATTTCTCTGACATCCTTAGACACCTGTACGGCTTCTGATTCCGTTTCTACACTCATAAGCATGTCGTCCACATAATGGCAGTCGGTTATTGCTTGAACAGCTGCTGGATATTCTCTCGCGAATTGCTTAGCGTTGTGGTTTTTTTTACATATTGTGCTATGCTCGGCGAACAGCACGCTCCTAATGACTGTACCTTCATGATGTAGACGCTTGGATCGGAATCGGTTTCCTTATGCTTCCAAAAGAATCGCTGGCAATGTTGGTCGTCCTCTCGCATTAGTACCTGATGGTACATCTCCCGAATATCGGCGCAAACAGCTATCTTGAATTCACGGAACTTGATGAGAATGGTAAGCAGAGATGGCAGTTGATCTGGGCCCTTCAATAACACGGAGTTCAAGGACACTCCGTGAGCGGACTCTGCTGCGTCCCATACCAACCTTGTTTTACCCGGCTTGTTGGGATTCCAGACCGGAAACATAGGCAAATACCATACGCGAGATCGTGGAATTTCAAGCTCTTCAATAGAAAGTTTGCTGATATAATTGTTTGCAACGTAGTCGTCAATCTTCGATCTCAGAGCTTTGGCGAGGGAGGGGTTTTTTGTCATACGCCGATCCAGACATTTCCAGCGGTTCAAAGCCATTAATCTCGAATCAGGTAGCCTAACGCTGTCGTATTTCCACAATAAGCCACACTCATAGCGCCCGTTCTTCGGAATTGTAAGAGCTTGCAGTAGCGTTTGAGCTCGCTGGTCCTCTGATGACAATAGCTGTTTGTAGGGAGGTGTGACGCCCAGGCTATCCAGAGCAAAATATTGTTTCAACGCTGAATGTAGATCTTCATTACTTATACCGGAATGGCAAGCTTCTACTCTGTGATAATTAACGTGATCGATCGACTTGATGTTTGTTGAACAGCAACCATACACTGTCCAACCGAGTCGCGTCTTGACGGCGATGGGTTCGTTGAAACTTCCTTCTCGACTTTTAATTACATGACCTAGAGTCGCATTATCAAGTCCTATCAAGAGACCTGGACTGATACTATGGTAGGACTCCAGCGGTATACCCGCTAGGTGAGCGTAACGTTTCTGCAATTTGGATGCTTCCAATGTTTGTGGCCTAATCTTCAAGTTTCCGACAGTGCGTACGTCTGAAAGACTGTATTTCTTGTCTGGACAATGCACCGCTGATATTTGAAGTCCCACTTGCTGCGACGATTTCTCGGTTCTACATGTATCACCTGTCCATCTCAAGCTCAAGGGAATTGCTGTGCCTGTCAATCCTAGCTCGTTGGCCAGATTTTGTTCGACTAGTGTTAGTTCTGAACCATCGTCGACAAATGCGTATGTACGTATCGTTCTACGTGGTCCATGTAGCATGACGGGGAAAATTCGAAACAGAAAATCTGATTGCCCTTGATGTATGTTAATACTAGCAGTTTCCACTTGTGGTGAATTTTGCTGCGAAGTGTTGGATTCGCCGCTCACATGCCTAGAACCATGGAGAAGAGGATGGTGCAGGTAAGTACAACCGTTTACTCCGCATTGTTGCTTTGACCTGCAGTTTCCGTTATGTTTTCGCAGACATTTCCGACATAACTTGTGCTCTTTAATAGTCGCCCACTTTGATTCGAAACTGAATTCGTTGAAGCGCTTACAGGCGTTCAACGTAGAGCAGGAGCCTCTGCAAGCGATGCAAACTTTTGAAGTTTCAGCATCGGCGGGAGACTCCACAACTGACTTTATGGGTTGTTTGCTGGTCTCCGTATGATGATTCAAGAAACCTTCCTTTTTTGTACTTCGAATTTTCGGTGCTGTTGAAGGAGAAACTATGACAGCGCTAGCGTCTTCCGCGGTGCTGTACAACCAACTGCTGAAATCGATAAGGTTGGGAGTCGGGTTATTGCGGACGCACCTAGCCCAATCCAGCTTGAGTGTCGGTGGCAGACGATCCACTAGCTCCAGTCGCAGTGACGCGTTATACATAAATTCCCCTATTTGGCACGCTTGCATGGTGGATACCAAGTTTTCAACTGCGAGGGCAAAATTGACTACGGTCTCCAGTTTATCCATGCTAGGGGCCGGCAGGGATTTGACTTTCTTGATTATGGATTGGATTATAGCCTCTGGTCTTCCATAAAGCATTTTAAGAGTTGCTATTACACCATCTACATTGGATGGGTGTAGCAGGCGGCATCTGACTGCTTCCAAAGCTTTATCTTTCAGACATTTTCTCAGTCTCAACATGTTTTCTTCGGGCGAGAATCCACACATCTGGGTTGATGTATTGAATACGGAAAGAAAGAGAGGCCAGTCTTCGGAATTGCCGCTGAATTCCTGTAGATCTCTCGAAATCGCTTGACGAGCAGCCAACTGGCTTCGATTCAGTATACACACCGTTTCATTTCCTACCGGATCGAGATGATGCGGATAAATCGTCGGATACTGTACCGGAGCTGACCGGTGCATCGGTGTAGAACCTTGCCGGGGCAGAAAGTTGTTGGTGGTCGACGCTGCTCCCAAATTCTGATCTGGCTGTCCGTACGTTAATCTGGCTGGACCGGGGATGCCAATGTTATCAATTGCTGCTCTGATGTCGTTTAGATTACCCATGCCGAATTGTGATTGCCTTGACTGACGAATTGGATGCCCTAGGTTCTCAACTTGTGGGTGTTGAGGTTCGTTAACGTTGCGAAGCTGCGTTCCTTGCAGATTTGCTCCTCGAGCGGTGTGCTCCGTGAACGGTACTGCGTTTTCCTGCATACGTCCTCCAGTTGTTAACTCTGCATCAACTCCGGAATCCAATTCTTCGCCACAGCCTTCTGTTGCGGTGATCCAATCTTCAATCTTCTCCAATTCGTTCGTATCTAGTACATCGCTGCTACACTCACTTTCTAACTCCATCATGAGATTGTACTTTTGGTCCAAATACTGCTGATGGAACTTCTTTTCCTCTTCCAGTTTTTGAAGCTGCAGTTCTATTCGCCTACTCGTACCGTGGCTGCTGATAGACGCTTTGCTCCAGGCTCCTCGCGTAGCTGGCTCGTGGATTTGAACCTGACCCTTGGCTGGTGCGGCTGGGGGTGGATTATAGTGAGAATTATCTACGAAAACGTTCGAAGCTGGATCTGATAATGCCTTAGTGGGAGCTTGCTGTAGTTGCCGGGGCCTCATACTGGCGCACACTTCGGTACGGCAATTGGAACACCACCACGTTAGTCCTTCTGGCCTGACGACATTTTCACACACTCTAAGTGGTAATTCGCATTACAACCATTGCACTGAAGAAGATTGTCACTAATTTGATTGCCACACACTTGACAGCGGTCGAACCGATTCTCACGCGCGCGACGAAATGGGTTACGTCTGACAAACTCGTTATTCGCGTTGGCTGCGCTAACCGGAGGGGAATTTAACACGGTATCGCCAGCCGGAGGATTACTACTACTTTTCTTAATCGCGCCGGTATTGGCGGGCTTGGCTTTATTGGTCTTATCATCAATTACCTGTTGTACGGGAGGAGGAACATTGGGGTTTACCACAAACTGCTATACAGACGAACGATCGCGATCCGTGGTACCGGTAGCTCCAGCTACATTTGTTTGGACGGTGGACTGACCCCTTCTTGATCCGTGGCTCGACATTCCGATGCAATGGCAAATGAATTTATAAGATGTTATCGAAATGATTCGACTCGTGAATCGTTGAATTTATGAATTTATTTCCAGCGTATGATCCAAGAAATGTGAATTATAAATTCATTTGGTGATTCACATCTGCTTTGCGGGTTTGATGATCTCGCTATTTATCATAATTCTTGATCGTAGTCCTAACATTGGTTCAACAATATGATTGCCGATTGTTTACCCTAGGAAATTCTGATATTGCATGTGACATAGATTTAGCCAACTAATTATTAAATTTCAAAGAAAGAATATTATATTGAACTTATAGCACAAACAACGTGAGGTGTCTTCTCTAATGCCCTTGCTAGACCGATCTGTCAGAATAGACCTATTGTTCATGGTTCAGCTCCCTACGTGCGACGATCCTTCGCTTGGGGCATGGGTGTGTACTTCATGAACGAGGGGCTTGCGGATTGACTAGGCGCTCCTAACACCAACCAAAAGGAGTTTTTGTGCAAGTTAGTGAGCCCTTGGACATATAGTAGGTCCAGCCAAGCTAGGAAATCACTCTCCACTAACAGCTGGTAATATGTCCCCGACACCGAAAAAAAAACAGCTGGTTCATCTGTACGATTTGGCTTGCTCATCCATGGTTCGCCGAGGATACGAGCGAGTTCTACAATCAACTGGAACGGAACCCATCGGTTTGACAACGCATCCGTTTGCTGAGAGGGAAAATTTGAACGCTTGAAGTCTGGACTGCATATTCCATCAGAGGTCATCGACCGGCTTTCCAGCTGGTGAGTACTAGGATCGGCATTGAGGCTAGTTTACACTATCGGTCAACGATCAGCAACCCAAGCCAGTGAGAAGCATAGTAACGCCATTTCTCGACATTTTATGCAAAAATAAGGTTTTGGCGAAAAAATGTATGGAAACTTTTTTTTGCACAGCCGTGTAAAAAATCTGTGCAAAAACAGAATCGGGTGCAAAGCTAGGCCTACACTTTGTCTACTACACCGCACGTTTCCTCTTTGATCCACTTCGTTACTGCTGAGTTGTCGTCGATTGAAATTTAGATGCGTGACGTCACACTGCTGCGGCTGACTTTTCAAGAATTGACAAGCATAACCGAGGTGGAAATACGGATGGCCAAGCTGGATGAACTATGGGAAAGCTACAGTGCAACCATGGTGGAAATTTTCGCTCACGAAGACTACAATCCACAAAAAAACCTCACTGTAAAAGGAACGTGTAGAGTTCAGCGTCAGGTCAAGGTGGTCCACCAGCTTTTGGAGCAAACCAACCGAGCAATGGGCCAGCATCGAACACCAGCGATCAAGTCCGTCTTCTGCAGATCAAACTACAGACATTCAACGGGGACTTCGACGATTAGCTGAGCTTTCGTGATCTTTTCACTTCACTTATCCTGGAAGGTGGATTTACCGAAGGTGGATCAATTTCATTATTTGAATGGCTGCCTATCAGGTGATATGGGACTCCCTGTTGAAACGCTATAATAATAGCAAGCAGCAGAGGAAGCGGCTACCAACTCTATCGAAGGAATCTGGAGCTGATCTGCACATCCTAGTGGAAGGTTTCAAAAGCATCGATGGTCTCTTGAAATCCCATGGACTTTGTCGGAACTGTTTCCGGGTGGGACACCAAGCCAAGGATTGCCATTCAAAATACTTTTGTCGGAGCTGTAAAGGGCGACACCATTCTCTAGGCTGTTTTAAGCGAGATAAGGAAAGAGGAACCAAGGTTGCGATCATTGCTGGGGGCAACAAGCCATCCAATTCCAAGGACCAACGGGAACCATCCAACACTCAAGTGGCTAATGTGGCAACCACGGAAACTGTAGTGTCCGCTGCAGCTCACCAACATCCAATGCAGATTTTTCTGGCGACAGCATTTGTGATGATCAAGGACAACAATCATAGGCAATCGTCGTCCTGCTCGTGCAATGGTGGATTTCGGATCAGAGAATAATATTATTATAACTACTGAGTCAACGGTTACAAGTCCATCGAGATCGGGTAGACATTTCGGTGGCAGGAATTGACCAGGTGACCACCAAGGTTCGACAAAGGCTCATAACGGTTCTTCGGTCACGAGTTTCGGACTATTACCGTGAGTTAGGCTTCTTTGTCCTTCCAAAGTTAACAGTGAACCTCTCAACAGAGTATTATCCCAGATCATCTTCCGTCGTCTGTCACCTGTAGTAAACGAGTTCGTGGGAAGTTATCAAGCCGGCTTCGTTGATGGCCGATCGACAACGGACCAGATCTTTACTGTACGGCAAATCCTCCAAAAATGTCATGAATACCAGGTCCCAACGCATCATCTTTTCATCGATTTCAAGGTGGCATACGACAGTATCGACCGCGTAGAGCTATGGAAAATCATGGACGAGAACAGTTTTCCCGGGAAGCTCACGAAACTGATAAGAGCGACGATGGAGGGTGTGCAAAATTGTGTGAAGGTTTCAGGCGAACACTCCAGTTCGTTTGTATCCCACCGGGGACTACGACAAGGTGATGGATTTTCGTGCCTGTTGTTCAATATTGCGCTAGAAGGTGTTATGCGGAGAGCCGGGCTTAACAGCCGGGGTACGATTTTTACGAGATCCAGTCAATTTGTTTGCTTCGCGGATGATATGGACATCGTCGGTCGAACATTTGAAAAGGTGGCAGACCTGTACACCCGCCTGAAGCGCGAGGCAGCAAAAGTTGGACTGGTGGTGAATGCGGCCAAGACAAAGTACATGCTAGCTGGTGGGACCGAGCGCGACAGGGCTCGCCTAGGTTATGATAGACGGGAATACTTTCCAGGTGGTCGACGAGTTCGTCTACCTTGGATCCTTGCTGACGGCTGACAATAACGTTAGCCGTGAAATACGGAGGCGCATCATCAGTGGAAGTTGGGCCTACTATGGCCTCCAGAAGAAGCTGCGGTCAAAAAAGATTCACGCCCGCACCAAATGTACCATGTACAAAACGCTCATAAGGCCGGTAGTTCTCTATGGGCATGAAACGTGGATGATGCTCGAGGAGGACCTGCAAGCACTTGGAGTCTTCGAACGTCGGGTGCTTAGGACGATCTTCGGCGGTGTGCAGGAGAACGGTGTGTGGCGGCGAAGGATGAACCACGAGCTCGCCCAACTCTACGGGGAACGCAGTATCCAGAAGGTGGCCAAAGCTGGAAGGATACGATGGGCAGGGCATGTTGCAAGAATGCCAGACAGCAACCCTGCAAAGATGGTGTTCGCTTCGGATCCGGTTGGTACAAGAAGGTGTAGAGCGCAGCGAGCTAGGAGGGCGGATCAAGTGCGTATCGATTTGGCGAACGTGGGGCAGAACCGAGGATGGAGAGATGCGGCCACGAACCGAGTATTGTGGCGTGAAATTGTTGATTCAGTGTTATCTGTGTAGATGTTAACTAAATAAATGAATGAAAATGAATGAACCTCTCAACAATCCCCATCAAAACGGATACTTGGACACTCCCAAGTTGGATTCAACTGGTGATCCCACATTCTTTGAATCGAGAGCGGTGGATTTTGTACTCGGTATCGAGCGTTTTTTCAATTTTTTCGAAACCGGAAACAGGATTTCTCTAGGGGACCAATTCCCAGCTCTAACTGAATCCGTACGTGATTGGATAATCAGTGGTGGTATCTCGGTTCCAGATCGTTCTCTTCAGATCAGCTGCAACGGTTCCACGTTGGCCAACTTGGAAACATTGAGCACTTTTGGTCCTGTGAGGAGGTTGAATCAGGCAAGGCCTACACAGTTAAACATAATGAAGATTACACGCCATGTAAACTTCATTTGTGCCATGTAAACACAACGTCATGTAAATTTAATTCTGAAATCATGTAAAAATGTGTTATATGTCATGTAATCACTCAGGATCCTGCTGGATTACATGACATATAATTGAAGTTTACATGATATATCATGTAAACATCCATTTTATTCCACGCTCCAATTATGTGCATTATATGTCTCAGAAATTTACACGTTTCGTTCGAACTGTGTACTCACCAGAAGTGGTTCTCCAGTACAGTTCAACGGGACATTAGCGATAGATATACGGTCGCTTGACCAAAGGTGGAAGACGCTGTGTCAAGATTGAGTGAATCGAAGGACATAGCGTTCCGGCACCTTCTAGAAACAGAAAGAAGATTAGCTCGGGATTCATCGCACTGAAAACGTACGATGGTTTCATGGCAGAATATCTTGAAGTCGGTCATATGAAAATGGTAGACAAGACTAGGAGTATTTCAACCAAGCGGTGTTACCTACCACACCATCCTGTGGTGAAGGAGGCTTCAACCACCACCAAAGTCTTAGATGCTTCCTGTAAAACGGCAACAGGAGTATCGCTCAACGATATACTACTGGTAGGGCCGGTAGTACAGGAGGATCTTCGGTCCATAATCCTCTGCAGTCGGACCAAACAAAGAATGTTGGTGTCGAATGTCGAAAAAATGTTTCGCCAAATCATCGTTCGCCCGGAAGACCGCCCACTTCAGTGTATTCTCTGGCGAAATTCACCATCGGAAGACGTTCGGTCGTATGAGTTAAACACGGTGACGCACGGGACGCTAGCAGTTGAATACGATGTTGCCAGAAGGAGGTTTTCAATTACGGAAATGGGCGTCGAACGTGCAGGGATTTCCCAGGAAAACTTGGCAATTAGAACTCCCGATGGCATCTATTTGGATCCAAATCCTTCGGTGAAAACTTTAGGGTTGACCTGGTTTCCTTCCACGGATATTCTAGGATTTCAATTTACTATTCCTTCTCTGGATTTTGACGAAATCCTCATCAAACAGGCCATTTTGTCAGTGATCACAACTTCTTTCAATTCATTAGGCTTTCATGGAGCAGTTATTACTACGGTGAAGATATTTATGCAACATTTGTAGACCATAAGTGATGAAAATGGGAAATCACTCGAGTGGGATCAGTTTCTACCTTGAACGGTGGGTGAGGCGTGGTAGAAATTTCATGAACAGCTACCACTACTCAATCAACCTCGTATCTAACGATGCGTGATCAAACTCCTAACGCTTGCAATGCACTTCGAGTATTATTCACGTCTCATGCCCGTAGAGGACTACCACTGGTCTTATCAGCGTCTGCCAATGCGAGCTCTATCGGTTCCTCCAGCCAGCAGATATTCACGTTTCAGCGTAGTATACTGTTCAGAAACCACCTGGAACGTTCTTCCGACAATGTTCACGTCGTCAGCAAAACAGATGAACTGGCTGGATTTAATGAAGATCGTGCCCCGCATGTAGAAGCCCGCCCATTTCATAACACATTCTAGCGCAATATTAAACAGGAGGCTGGATTCTAGCGCAATATTAAACAGGAGGAAGACCTGAGAGAGAGGAGACAGCCGACTTAGATTGCAAGCTCGCAAAAGTCAACACGGAAAAAAATCATCCTAGTTTGAAACAACCAAAATGTTTGTTGAATTTCAAACCATCAAATTTGTTATTTCCCAGCCAAAATTTGTTGTTGTAATGTTAAGATTTTGTTTGAAACTAGTTTGTTTTATAGGTTGTTTCAATTTGAAATCTTTATGTTCATATAAAGCATATTATGGTTGTTGCAAACTAAATTATCAGTTAATTTTTATAAACAGCTAGTTTGGTTCTACCAGAAAATAGTTGTTTTTTCCCTGATTAATT
Organism: Aedes aegypti; assembly: GCF_002204515.2. Taxonomy (NCBI): domain Eukaryota; kingdom Metazoa; phylum Arthropoda; class Insecta; order Diptera; family Culicidae; genus Aedes; species Aedes aegypti. The sequence continues at coordinate 143,299,968 of NC_035107.1, forward strand.
TTTACTTTCTAAGCCGTAAACCACGTTTACCCATACGATTAAACCAGATTTAAGGCCTAAGCGGTGGTGAAGAAACCGCTTATAAATAGAATAATAGGTTAATGCAACGATTACAATATGTTGAATCAAACTAAGATTTTGTTTGAATCAAAAACAACCAAAATATTAGTTTGGAATAAATCAACTTCATGTGTTGCTGCTGTTTTTGTTTTGGATCATCTCGCAGTCAATCTAAACATGTCCACCGCATAATTATATACAATTGACAATCCAATCATAAAAGAATTCCGTTTATCATCCGTAAATAGTGTTTAAAACGTTTGTACATTTGCTTCTGAGGTAATTTGATTGATTATATACATTGTTTTTATTTCATTCAGCTAATATGCTTTCATTTATCAAATTTGCAGCTCAAACCATCCTAGAACAATGAAACAAGTTAGAGCTGCTTGTACTTTATTTTCCCAATTACTCAGAAATGGTAAGACAGATTTTCGCAAACCTTACATAGTGATCCTGAATCTAAAAATATTTCATTTAATTCTAGATCGACTCTATATAGAGAAAGTACGCATCATCACCCAAAATTCCTCTTCTGAAGGAAGCATTCCCTTTCGCATTAAACTTTCGGTTAAGGTACCGTGGGGCAAGTGGGTAATGGATTTCGCATAGTTGAGATTCTTCAAATCCTAGAGACTTTAAATTAAAACAAATGAGGTCATGTATATTTTTTAGCTTGACTCCCACCAAATATAAGCAGTATGCTGAAATTTATTTTTATGAAAAATTTAAGAAAAAAGCCCAGAAAAAGTTTTTGAAAAACGTCTCCTTACTTTTCACTTACCCTAAAAGTGGGGCAAGTGAAAAGTTTATCGTTTTGAACAATAAAGTCAAAAACTAATAGTTATTTTCACGATTTCTATATTATCTTTAACATTTGTTAAGGCGTCCCAATGAACAATAACATAAGTAACATGTAAGCAAAGAAAATTTTATTCTTGTTATTCGAATTTTCTTCTGTTTAGTTATGTTTGTTGAAATGATTCGAAAACATTATAACTGCAACATTTCCAATGATAGTTCTTACATATGGGACAGCAACTGCATTTCTGGTCTGTAGAATTTACACTGCTCGTTATTTGTCAAGAAAATCGGATATGACGTCGGATAACTCTTCGGGAGAAATCAAATAAAGTATTTAGAATTTTTTTTATGTGGATACGCCTATATACCATTTTTTATATTTTGAACTAGCTTTACATAGACATTCCACGAGATTTACGTGCGTTCTCTTATATTGGAAGTTTTCAATCAACGACTTCCTTTTAATCGGCTGTCCAAAGTAAACATATTAATATCGTAATATTTGGCAACCCTTTTTAGAGAAGTTCCATGATAATAGCTTTTAACACTTTGAGTATAGTGTTTCTTGAATTATCAGCACATTCTGTCGTTCTATGATAATTGCTAACCTTGTATCCTTATATCTACCTAAGGAGAAAACACAAATTCAATCTCTAATAAGAAACTTTTCACTTGCCCCACGTGATTGGAAAATTGACGGTGTTTCAATTTAGTTGTTTTTAGTTCTATGTCGAATTAATTCTGAAACTTTTTTTATTGCAGTTCAAAACTGTCAGAGGGGACAACTTAGAAGTGGTACAGAAAATTATTTTCCGCAACTTTTTTCCGCTGAAAATATTAAAATAAGATTACACGCCGCCAACTTGTTACGAAGTTATATTTAACAGGTTAACAATCTTTCGTTCTATTATGCAATAATGGTTGAAAAATCTCAGGAATCTCTTACCTATCGTAATGTTCTGAATGGCCTCGAAGGTTTACACATGAGTTTAAAACGTTAATTCACATATTTAGTAAATTATGCAAATTATTTTCACTTACCCCATTTACCCACTTACCCCGCGGTACCTTAATCATAGATGCTTGTTACGGTGGATTTAATTTCTATTATTGTCATTCAAACATTATTGTTAATCATTATTTATTAAAATACAAATAGTTTTACTTTCTTATCATGAACGATTTTTTTTATCAATAATAATTAAGAAATAAATAGTATAAATAGTATGAAACCACAATCAAACCAAAAACCCCAGTTGAATCGACTAAGAAATTTGTTTATTTTAATGTGATTCTTAGTTATTTCAAACCACTGCTTTTAGTTTGAATCTACCTAGTTTTTTGGTTGTTTCATGAAATGTCATATCCTGCAACAAATTTCACGGTTTCTTAGTTTCAAACTAAGATTTGTTGAATTCTAGAAAACCGTGGTTAAAACAACATAGATTTTTAGTTTGTTTTAAACGGTGCATGTTGTTGATTTAAACCATGATTTTGTTTGTGCAAATTTCAAATTTCAAATTGGTTGAAATTAACTAAAATTTGGTTGTATTTAACAATTATTTTTCTCCGTGTTGCCATAGAGACATTATTGTTAATCATTATTTATTAAAATACAAATAGTTTGACATTCTTATAATGAACGATTCATATCAATCATAATTAAGAAATAAATAGTATGAAACCACAATCAAACCAAAAACCCCAGTTGAATCAACTAATAAATTTGTTTATTTTAATATGATTCTTGGTTATTTCAAACCACTTCTTTTAGTTTGAATCTACCTAGTTTTTTGGTTGTTTCATGAACTATCATATCCTGCAACAAATTTCATGGTAGTTACAAACTAAGATTTGTTGAATTTATCTAGAAAACCGTGGTTAAAACAACATAGATTTTTAGTGCATGTTTTTGATTTAAACCATGATTTTGTTTGTGCAAACTTCAACCTAAAAAAATGGTTGAAATTAACTAAAATTTGGTTGTATTTAACAATTATTTTTCTGTGTGAAGGGAACCTGTCACCTACTGTCACTGTAAAACCAACACATTCGAAGGGCAGAACGTGAAAAAGCGTCAAAATCCAAGTAAACGTAATTCAAATTTCTAGGTGTTTTTTTCGAGAATTTCACATTTTAAAAAGTAGAATACCTAAATGCAATTGTGTGTTGGCTAACTGCTATTGATTTTTTTGTATTCAAATCCTTTTTCATAGTGAACAATATGAAGTAAATATGATTTTGACCAAAATAAGTTCATCTGACCCACGGTATACACAACAAGGTAGGCTATTCCCACGTGTAAACAACGATTTTCCATCAAATCATGTGTCGTCAAGCATGAGGCCTCGAGGATAGTAAAGGAGAGCAGGCTTTGCTTTCTTTTGCATTCGTTCGAGTTTGCGATAGGAATGACGTCACTGCCAAATGTCATTTTTCGGAGTATAATACCTTGCTTCTCTTTACCGTGATCTGACCGTTGTGCACTATCCAAGAATTGAAAAAAAAGTCAAAGAAGGCTATAAAACATGCCAGCTGTCAGTGAGCTGTCTTCTCTCTTTCAGGGAAAGACCATCGCCTTGTCTATGTGGCACTGAATCTGCCTTGTCAAAACCCTATGCTATCAGTGGCGTTGTGATTATTTCTAGCGCCAAAGAATGTGAAGATGACACCCGATTGTTAATCAGGCAATCAAGTAGACATAGCGAACAAACCCACACGTCAGAATTCCAATAACGTCATAAGCAGAGTGTTGAGGATTTGGTGGTGCTCCCGTTTGTTTGCTTGCTACAATCCCAAGCTCCACATTGTCGAAGTCCTTTGCGTGTTCCAAACGGGTCCGATAATGCAAACGATATCTTCACACAGCACTGTACACTATCCATCGTTGCCTTCATCAGTCTTGTCAGTTTCCTGGGAAAACCATTCTCGTCCACAATCTTCCATAGCACTTCGCTATCGATAGTAGTATAGGCCGCTTTGAAATCGATGAATAGGTCGTGACAGACAAGTGGCCAACTTGTCCGGGCCCATTTTAATAAGTTCCGCTTCAATGCCATCCTTTCTAGCTGCTTTGTTGCGCTGTTTGATAGCATCCTTAACTTCACCTATTGTGGGAGTTGGCACGTCTCCCTCATCCGCCGTACTGATGAAGCCATTCCTCTTACTGTCTTGGTCTTCCTCCTCTGCGCAGTTCAGGTGTTCATCGTAGAGTTGCTTCCACCTTTCAATCACCTCACGTTCGTCCATCAAGATACCTCCATTCTCATTGCGGCACATTTCGGCTCGCTGCACAAAGCCTTTGCGGGATGCATTGTTGTAGAACTTACACGTTTCTTGAGAACGATACAGCTGCACCATCTCTTCGCACTCCAACTCTTCCAGGCGGCGCTTTTTATCCCAGAATAGATGGGTTTGCTGTCTTCGCTTCTGTTTGTTTCGTTCCACGTTTTATTTTATTTTATTTCCACCGTCTTTGACATGAAGTCACACAGACTGAATTACTGTACTGCATATTCTAAATATTAACTCTAATTCTACCATGAAATACATTTTTAGACAAGTTAAAATCAAATACATTGCTTTTGACGTTAAACACAAGAAGACAGGCATCGAACGGATTATTCTGACCATAATTTGTTCTGTGATACGGTATGGCCAGGAACGGGTAGTTCCGTAGTTGCCGTGGTGGAATATTCAGCGGGACCTGTTCCAATAGTGCAGGGCTGTCAATGTTCCCTTGCAAGACGTCGAAAATAAAGAGACACTGCATTTCTATGCGTCTACTCCTCAATGTTTGCAGGTCAATCAATCGACATCGATCAGGGTAGGGCGGTAAGTTTGACGGATCATTCCACGGAAGAGTGCGCAGCGCAAACCGTATGAATTTTTTCTGCACACGTTCAATGGCAAGGATATGTGTGGTGTAGTAGGGGCACCAAACTGGGACAGCATACTCTACAATACTACGCACCAAGGAACAATAGAGCGTTTTTAAGGCGTAGACATCGGTGAAGTCAGCAGCGTGGCGGCGAATGAAGCCTAGAGCAGCGAAGGATTTAGCTACTGTGGCTCCCACATGATCGTTGAGTTTGAGCTTCGCATCGATGGTTACTCCCAGATCGCAGATTGAATCCACTCGCTCTATTATAACCGATCCGATGAAATAGTCGTGACTGACAGAGCGACTCCGGCGAGTAAAGGATATGACCTTGCACTTGCTACTGTTGACACTCATTCCGTTGTTTCCACACCAGACCAGCACAGTGTTCACGTCCTCTTGCAGCGTTACACAATCGACTGATGAAGTTATGGTGCGGTACATCTTCAGATCATCAGCGAAGGAAAGACGGGTGCCTTGCTGCAGCATAATCGCCTGCGCTGCATTCTTCTCGTCCAAAATCGTCTGACACTCCTCGTCGAATCAACCGTTCTGTCGACTTCCTTCCACGAATCTAATGGCACCTTCCGCTGCGTTGTTAAGAGGGGCTTCGGTGAGCTCTCCCTCTTCCGGCAACGCTGCTTCAAGGCGGCGCGTAATCAGTTGCGACTTCGGGTAGTTTGAGTCGTTCTAGATTGTACCGTGGCGGGCATCGGTACCGTATGTTGTTCACAACGGAAAGTTTTTGGCGCTCTTTAACCATCACAAGGTAGTGGTCCTAATCGATGTTTGCGCCGCAATAGGTTCTGACGTCGATAACGTCCGAGAAGTGTCTTCCATCAACCAAAACGTGAGATACATAGTGTCATTCAGACTCATCGAAATTGTTGACTCAAAAAGGGCCTGTTCAAAAATTTCATAACGCTAGTGGGGGTGAGTGGGTGTTGTCTCGATGTTACAGTTCACACAAAATTAGTATAATAGTCTTACAAAAGCCATTACGAGGAGGAGGGCCTTTATGAATAATATCTAAAATAAGCAAAAGCTTATTTCGCAATAAAAAAAACGCGGCCACCAGAAGCAATTTCAGCCACATTTTCAACTTTTGTACATGAATTGGATAATCACATTGATGGAGCTAAAACTATAAGGAGAATGAATTGTATCTTTTGCATTTAGAACATATTCTGACGATTGAATGGATGTAGTTTTATCATGTGATCAACTGAACACAAACTGATTCATGCTTTTTTGTATTGTAGACTGTGTATAATCTACTCTGGCTACAATTGGAGCTATGGCCAAAACAGGTGCTTCTACCCAATTACGAAAAAGCCATTACTTTACATATTTTTACTACTTTCAAGCTCGGGATGATGCGTCGCTGAATGCATCAGATAAACTTTTGTTGAACTGTGTTATTTATTTGCAAAAGGATTTTTAGCGGACTCTGGGGCAAGTGTGGCATAGTAGAAAGTGTGCCATCCCTGATTTTTATAAAAACTACCAAATATTTTCATCTTTGAGCTTAACAATATGGTCCCTTATAGTTCACACACTTAAATTATTTTACGGATTCCTGTGAAATCTCAACAGCTGAATAGTTCGGTAAAATAAATTAACGGAGTACGGTAAATTTTTACAGTATTCGGTAAAAAATCACCGGAATCCGTTAAATTCCGACGAAGTTAAGGTGTTTTATTTCACCGAACTGTTCAGCTGTTGAGATTACGGTGAAATTCACCGTAAGAGCTTAGTGTGCACATACGATGATTAAACTATAATGACAATTTCATCATTTTTCACGTAAATACGTACTTTTGTAAACACAATCAAATTTCAGTTGATTTTTATAAGATTTCGTTGTTTCTAATTAGCATGGTAGAAGGTAAATTATTAACAGATTTTTCTAACGTACTGTTTATCGTGAAACTATTCAAATGTGTAAGTTTACTGTCACATTGGAACGAAAAAAGTATTTTGTTTTACAAATGAAATGCAGTTTGGTTGAAATCTGTACTTTTTGGGGCAAATGTGCCACCTATTCGGCAAACGAAAATTTTAGGAGTGAAATTTATTAAAATGTAAACATCATCAACACAACCACAATAATAAATCAAAATAATGCACCAGTAGTGGTTTCTGAAGTATTAGCTAACATTTTTGCTCCCAAAGTGATTTTGTCTCCAAATATTCAAAAATGTCATGTTTTTCGGTGTGGTAAGTACTATTTCACTTGTCAACATCAAGATTTTACCGTTATTTAGTGCTGTGGTGATATTATATCGATTATTTTAGACAGGTGATTCAAAATCAGTTTCGTTTAGTAAATGTAATTAATATTTTTAAATCACGTGTATCCTTAGAAAACATTGTAATAATTCTACAATATTTCGGTATAATTTATGTTTATAAAATGGACGAATTTTCTAGTTGTACTATTTTTTTTTGTTCGAATTTGTGTGAAGTAACGTTTAAATAGTTTTCATAATAATTTGATAAAATAAAGATTTTTTATTTTACAACAATTTATTTATGTAACATAGCAATACTAACAAGAATGAGAGTAATATGATTTTTACTATACATTATTACATCACATTTGTTTTGAGAATAGATTATGTTTTACTGGTCTATTTACGCCACCATGGTGGGGCAAGTGGATCATTTGGCGCAATTTTTTAAGTTTCTAATACTCAATACATAACAATCAGAAAAATCGAAACAAATAACGAATTAAAGTATTTTAGTCCCTCTTTTGTTGTCCACATAACAATTTTTAAAATAAATAGCAATGAAGTTGACTATTGATTTTTCTGTATCCACTTACCCAACGGTACCTTATTCGAATTGACTAGTAGAGAGTTCCGCATGCGATGAACCTTGCTATAAAACATCCCCTTGTGACGGTTATCTTAAAAATATTTTTTAAATTATCAATTAGACTCTGCTTTGTAAGTAATATTATTGTAATACATGCGATGTTTATTCGGTGGCCGTCTTGCCCCATAGTGTTGAAGAATAGGTTATTTTGGATGATATTTAAGAAGTTCCAAAACAAATACTTTGCTTTTACTTGTCATAAGCAGAGTGCTTATGAAAAAAATGCGAAACTAACATCATGAGGCTTGATAAAATTGTGGGTTGTATAAGCTTCAGACAAAGTTATAGAGCAATTTGTTTAAGGTGGCACACTTGCCCCAAATTCCGCTACTAATGGCTTGAGCTAAAAATTGTACCTTCAGTTACTCATTCAAGAATATGGTTTTAATGGCGACTGAAACGTTCGTATTTTACAAATAAAGCTCAAGATCAACCCTCTCATCAAATCGGTAATGACAAAATTGAGTACATCTGTGAGGCGACAGATTTTTACAAACATCCGAGCAATAAATATCTTTTTTTGTCTCCTGATGCCCTCCAGTGCTACCCTAATTTACGTTAATTGCACATTTAAACTGCCATCGCCGGCAGCACAGAGCAAACATCATTCGAAAAGACTCGGCGCTGCACTATCCATCATGAAGGCAACCCGACAACGAGGTCGGTCAAAATTGAACATCTTTTCAAACGTGTTTGATATTACCCCTTCTTTCTGCAACTGTTGTTTGCACCCGGTAGTCCCACGGGATTTTCAGAAGAGGAAAAAATAGGCGAACCGTGTAGCGAAGTTTGACTGCATTTTAAAGGAGTAGAATGCTTTTTTTGGTTTGGTCGATTCATTAAAAATTAATGATTGACGTAATTACTCTTGGTCGGAGACAAAAAATCCGACATGTACGAAATGGATTGCTCTTTCTGAATTTCTTTGTTCTTCAGTGAAGGAACATACTTATCCTTTTCCCTGAAAACGGAACTACATTATTTTTAAGACTGAAAAGGGGTATTTTTAATAATGCATGTAGTTTTGGTAGTGCGAGATTCATGAGTTACTAAACGAAATGAACAAAATTGATGAGATATAAGCATTTTTGAAACGATTACAGACAATCTGTTATATGATCACTATTTAATAAAGTTTTAAAGAATTACCCAGACAACCAGAAATCGCAAGAAAGTTCACGTTACAACTCGTTTATTCATACTAATTACATCAAACCCGCAAAACACCGTGGATAAACTCGTCAGATTGATGACCTTCCTCGCATAAAACACTTCTTTTCTGAGTTCACGTGTACATTTTGTTTCGTCTCGTACACTCGTACAAACAAAATCGGATCACTCCGTAGCAGCTGTCAAATCAACATTCGTTATCATAAGTTAAGTCGGATAAGATCACAGGTTAGTTCGGTAGAAAATTTATACAGTCGCATTGTATGTAATTATTCATCACATAATGTATGCACGCATATCGCCTCCACTTTTAAACGTAGAAGGCCTTTTCGCGACATCTTATAAGTGAAATGTTGCACATACAAAGCCTCCAGGTGATTTCGTTATACGTACATTTTGGTTGTCTGGGTAGTCACGCATCCGTGATACTTTATTCATGATAGAACATGAATTCAATCTTAAATCTTTTAGCAAACAGCATTTTAATAGAAAACCACAAGTGTCAATTTGGACAAATTGTGATGCAAAATGATGAAATCGTTCTGGCGGGCTTCGATCCCACGATTCATCAGTATGCTAGAAAGGTGCGTTAACCAACTACGTCACAGAACGTGCAACGATTCTGCAGCGCCGTCGCCTAAGTCGATCTCCCTATCGCAAAAGCAGTCCAGCAAGAGTCTACGATCAAGTCGAAAATTCAACGCGTACTGACGATCCTGCAAACAGTGTTGCCACATTGTTTTCAATTCTCATCTGTGATCTTGGCTGAAAAAATCTTTTTTATATTTAGTCAACCTCCAAAAATCTCGGTAAAAATCTGTGTTGCGTAAAAATTTTGATATTTCAATTATTAGATCAATAAGAGCTTTTGTCGACATATCCAGCCTGTTCTAGGAATGCTTCTTCTTCTTTCTGGCGTTACGTCCCAACTGGGACAAAGCCTGCTTCTCAGCTATTAAGGACATATAGGAAGGAATCCCTGTCATGGCAGGGAAAATGGCTTCCTCACATATACAAACACATTTGCTGGCGGTTCACATTATTTCTCAAAATTTTTCACTTACCTATAATTAATCATTCCCAAATTGCTAACTGGATACCAGAACACCGTAATGTTACCATTAGTGTAGTTTTAGCAACTGCCAACTAGCAAAATTTCACGAATCGTGCTAATTTTCAGCACGAACGACGAACATTCCTTCGTTTGTTTACACTTTCTCTCCCGCGAGCGAAGGATACTTTTCGCCCAATTTTAACCAATCTACTACACGTAGAACACCATTCTCGATTTACTTTCATTAATTATATATTGTAAAACACCTTGTTGTTCATTTCTGATGGATACAACTTGAAACTTTGCAGAACCGTGCTTAAAACAATCACCCGATCACAACTTTTCGTTTTTTCCATTTTTCTAATTTCAAGTCGGCTGCCCGCTTGCAGTGCTGTCAGGAATGTTGATGATTACGTACGGCGTCAAGCAATATTATTCAGTTGAAATGAAAAAGACTAAAACTGATGCAGGGATGACTGGCAACGCCGTCTTATTAATTGCAATTTCACTATTACTAACATATAAGAGAATATTTTTTGTGTACAACTACTTTCAAACTGAAATTTACGGATTCAACGGAGTTTCACCTTAACTGAGAGCTATCTTTGCCGATTGACCATTTTTGCATGTGTATATCGTGTGGTAGGTACGAAGATGCTCTATGCCCTGGGAATCGAGAAAACTTCCTTTACGAAAAGATCTTCGACCAGCGGGATTCGAACCCACGACCCTCAGCATGGTCATGCTGAATAGCTGCGCGTTTACCGCTACGGCTATCTGGGCCCCTCTAGGAATGCTAATAATTTGTTTACTACAGTCAACTCTCCCTTACTCGATATTGAAGGGACCATCGAGTTAGGGAGGTATCGAGTTACAGAACACAAAACCAGTGCAACTGCGTTCCAAGGGACCATCGAGGTAGCCATGAAAACCAACTTTTACTATGGTTCTTTAACTCGATATCGAGATACGGAATATCGAGTAAGGGAGAGTAAACCGTAATTTACTAACAAGTGAACTGTACACCTCGTAACGTATCCATAACAACTATAGAAAAAGATGGTCATTTATTGTGTTTTTTTTTCTAAATACTTAAGTTAGTATTCAAGAAAAACTAATCAGAAGAACGGCGTTTTTTTATTTGTTCAAAAATCGTGCCCAAAATTCGTGTTATTTCCAAAAATTTCAAAAATCCTTTGCATCTTTAAAATCTGTGATTTGTGATCACAGATATCTGCAGGCTAGAACAGAAAAAAATCTGTGTAATTACAGATAAATCTGTAATATCGTATCGACGCAAAAAATAAAACTATCTCTGTTGTTCGTAGGCAATCTAAGTTGTTTAATAGTAGTTATTACGCTCAATGGGATGGGTGCCCTAGCGTAGATGTGGTTATGAAACTTAGAGGAAACAATATGCACAACCCCCAGAGTCCGGATTTTTTTTTTTTCAAATTGGGTAATATTTCCATATGCAATTTGAAGAGTTTGGAAAGCGTGTGCAAGTTTCTTAGGCTGTGAACCGTTTCATCAATTATTTAACTATTAGTTAAAATTGGACATTTCGATAGTTATTTTCCCCTCAAATGGTTCAATTGAACTTCGATTTTGTGCTGGCCGACGGCGCTACAGTATTGTTACCCATTCTGTGGCGAAGTGGTTAACGCACCCTGTCTAGCGTACTGCAAAACGGTGAGTTGACAACTAGGAATGAGCGTTTAACACAGCTCTGGTCCTCACAAGTTCCTACCTCACGCTTCCACGGGTCAAACGATGACAAAGACCGCCAGATAAGGGTTGCGTACTTAGCTGGTAGTGCATCCTGTACACTGTTGTCCTTCTGACATTCGCTAGATTGAGGAGGTACGTCTCGAGCGTCTGTTCACCAGAAGTTGTGGCTCAAACGGCGTCTGTTCTGGTATCCACTGCACTGCGCTGGAACTGCAAGCCACTTAGTTTCGAAGGTTGCGACAGGATAATCTATGACAAACTATATCCCCGCAACTTCGAAATCGTTGCGCTACAGGAACTTTGTTGGACTGGACAAAAGGTGTGGAAAAGCGGACATCCAGCGGCTACCTTCTACCAAAGCTGTGGCACTACAAATGAGCAAGGAACTGGCTTCATAGTATTGGGCAAGATGCGGCAACGCATTGTCGGGTGGCAGCCTATAAACGTAAGGATGTGCAAGATGAGGATAATTGGCCGTTTCTTCAACTACAGCATCATCAACGTACACTGCCCACACGAAGGGAGACTCGACGACGAGAAGGAGACGTTTTACGCACAGCTGGAGCAGATATATGACGGATGCTCGCCGCGTGACGTGAAAATCGTTGTTGGTGACATGAACGTACAGGTAGGACGAGAGGAGATGGACAGACCGGTGATCGGGCAGAACAGCCTGCACGCCGTATCTAACGACAACAGCCAACGATGCGTCAACTTTGCAGCCTCTCGTAGTATGGTAGTCCGAAGCTCCTTCTTCCCCTGCAAAGATATCCATATGGCCACCTGGAGATCACCCGATAATCTAACCAAGAATTAAATCGACCACGTTCTAATTGACGAAAAATTCTTCTCTGAGATCACCAAAGTTCGCACATATCACAGTTCGGATCACTGCCTGGTTGCTTTATGTATGCGCTCAAAACTTTCGACGGTGACCAAGAATGAGATGAATGCAGCATTTGCGAGAATGCTGCAACACCGTACGAGATCGAACGAGGCACGGTATAAACAAGCACGGAACAGACAAAACTCGATCATCCGGAGAAAGAAGCGCTATCAAGAAGAACGAGATCGCGAAGCGATGGAAGAGCTGTTCCGCGCTAAAGACACACGGAAGTTCTACGAGAAGCTTAACCGTTCGCGCAAAGGCTTTGTGCAACAAGCCGATATGTGGCAAGAGCGCTGCACTGGGTTATTTCCAAGATTTGGGAGGAGGAAGTATTGCTGGAGGAGTGGATGGAAGGTGTCGTGTTTCCCATCTACAAAAAGGGCGACAAGTTGGATTGCGCCAATTATCGTGCGATCACAATTTTGAGCGCCGATATTTGTAAATTTCAATTTTCGCTACGGAAAAGATTCATTCCTTTTGTAATCCAGTCAAAAATCCTTCAAGAATGTTAGCAAAAAAACTGTCCTTCATTATTCTTCCTCGATTTTTTTCAGATATTCAACCATGTGCTTTAAAGGGATTCATCTTTCCTCAAAAAATATTTTCGTACTGTTCGTTCCTTTTTCAAGAACTCTTTTACCAGTTTTCACTGAGTTCTTTCTGAGATTCCCAGACTTTCTGACCTCACCAGAAAATTTCTTGAAAAATCTCTATCGAACTTCTTAAAAATCTATTGAAAAATTCTGCCAGAGAATGTTTTAGAAATTCTTTGAATCATTTCTCCTGGAAGGTCCTCTACGTACTTTTTACATTTAAATTCCAATTGTTGGTTTAAAGTCTTCAGTTTTGTTCATTAATAATTTGTTTCGGATTTTCAAGAATTACTGAATTCTAGAAGTCTCACCAAAACCATCTTCAAGATCACCAAGCAAGGATTCATTCCACGAATTCTAAAGAGAGTTCGCCAACAGTTTTTCCAACTTTGCTTTTGAAATTCTTTCTAAAGTTTCTCTACAGGATTGTTAAAAAAAAAATACAGCAAAAATTATCCAGACTTCCTGCAAGAAACAATCTCCTTGATGTTGAAGATGAAGATGAAGATGTTACTCTAAGTACTCCTCGTAATGTTCCACTTGAATTTCATGAGCAATCAAAAAGAATTCAATTGGGAAAATGTTGTTCATGTTTTCTCAAAAATACTCTGTGCAGATCTATTTTTATTTTTTCACAGATATATATTTTAAGACCTCTTTAAAATCAAGGAGCTCTCTATCGAAAATATGTATATATATTTTTTTGGAAATGACTAACTAAGCAATGTTTCAAGAATTCTATCATTCCTATAAAGTCTTAGATGAACAGTTCAACTGTTGTTTCAAAAGCTCTTCCGCGAAACAACTCAAAGATTCGTGATTACTTCAGGGATTTCTTAGAGAATTATATCATTGTTTCCCTATGATTGTCCCGAAAAAATACCAGATATTCATCTAAGTATTTTCTAGTGATTTTTCTAGCCGCTCTAACGATTCATTTGAGAAATTTTTGAAAAAAATTCCACCAGATATACTAAGATTGAACTTCTCGAAAACTTTCTCCAGAAGTTCCATCAAGTATCCTTTCAGGTTCTAGAATTAACTCATTTTTTTCCGAATAGTAATCTAAGGATTCTTCTATAAATAACATTTACAAATTTATCTACTCTTCATTTGTCTGGTTCAAACACTACTCCAGGAATATCGCAATATTTTCATGGATTGATTTACTTTACTTTACTTATATCAGATGTAAAAAAAAACCATAAAAATAGGTTCAAAAGTAATTTGGTGGTAATATCTTAAATAATTGCGGCTTCAATATAATTTAAAAAGAAATCTGAATTCCTGTAATGAAATTCAAGATTTAAACCGTAAAATTTCCGAAACTTGTTGACAATATACCTCACTGAAAAGCTTAAGTGGTTTTGTAGGATCTACTACAAAAGTTCTTGTTATTTTTTCTTCTTCTTTGATAATAGAAAATAATTGGTGTTGAAACGGATCGAATTTTTACTGAAAAGGTTTGTAACTTAAATCTTAGATAATATTTTATATGCACTCCAATGTTTCATGATGGTGAATATATTGATGTAGAATTATAGTAGCTATCTATCTATCTAGAACCTATTTTTTACTACCTTTAGAAATTCCAAACAAACTTTTTTGAAGGGTCTATTTCTATAGAAGTTTACCACAAGTTTTAAGCACATTACCAAAGATATATTGTGGTAAAATTCGTAATGTAAGATTTCATGCATTTAAACCATGGGTGAAACATTTGCATTACTTTGAAAATTTGTTGAGGAATTCCTGATGGACACTCAGAAATCAGGAACCATACGAAGAAGAAATCTGTAATATTTAAAACTCTCATAATATACCCTTTTCTAGATTATTTAAAATGTTGCTTTTTGGAGTATGGAAAGATTTTTGTACGAAGTTTCTTAAAGCATCATGTGAAAGAAGGAGAAACAACAAAATGTTGAAGCAGGTAAAAATAGATGGGCAATAACGATAATTTATACTCTTTCCTCTAGAGGTAAATTAAAGGATAGTTAAACCCTATTTAATGGATTTACAAATAAAAAAAAATTCTCAAGAAGTTCCGTCAAGATCTTCTTCTGTCAAAAAGCCTCTTGAAATTCCACCCTCGTATCGTTCAAAAATTGAAATCAAAAACAATTTCCTTGGTGAATATATTACTAAGTCCTTTCTTCTTTCCTTGTTTTCTTTTCATGTTTAATGTTTCTCTACAGATTCCTTTACAACTATGTTCGGAAGCAAAAGTTTTCCTGGGATTTTTCAACAAATTTCTTCTTATGATTCGAAGGCAAGGGTCATTTCAAAAAAATCTTTCCAATTCTTGAATAATCCGGGGATTTAAAGCAAAATTTCTAAAAAAACATAGAAGAATTTATGACGCAATTTGTGATTTATATTTGAAACATTTCTTGAGGACTTTTGATGAACTTCACGGAAGAATTTGTAATAAAATTTGTGGGAAAACTATTTTAAGAATTTTACAGAAGAATTTCTAGTAGAACTTCCAGCGAAATCTCTGTATTAGACTTGACAGAATCAATGATTTTTTGGAGGAAATACGAGGGAAAACTGAACATTTGAAAGAATAATTAACATTATTCAGGTAAATCCGGGAGCATATTCCGGAATCAATTTGCTAATAAAAAGTAGACCTAGAAGGAATGCATGACCACCAGGACGAATTCGCTTTGAAAGTCCCACAATATTGTTTGACTAATTTCCAAAAGATTTGCAAAAGTTCTAAAGCTACCCTTCAATATTCCTTAAGGAATTTGATTAGAGTAAAATTCTATAAAGAATATCGAAAAGTTTTATGAAAAATTGAACTACAAATCTGTTGAAAATTAATCAAATAATTTATGAAATAATAAGTTTTCCTGAAATAATATAGCAATACATTCATTCATGCGAAAATACTTGAAAAGTTGAATCAACATCAAAGAGAGATTTTATTGCTAGAATGAACGATTTTGTTACATTTTTCACACCAGGTTAAATTTCTGCCATTCGACTGAAGAAAACTTAATCATGCCAAAATTTCTTAAAAGTTAAGTCTTATTTTTTGATAAAAATTCCCGCTATGTATTGTTTGAGAAATGCCTCTAGTAATGTTGTCTATTTTACCAATTATTTTTTCGGTCTTTACACGAATTGAAGTTAATGTATAAATTTCTTTAGCAAATTCTCATAAGGGAAATCATCCTCACCGGATACCTCGAGCAGGGTATCCTCGAAAAAAAAAATGAGAAATCAGAATGCAGTGAATTATGCTGAAACAGCATTGTTTGGATTATTAAAAAAAACTAATTTTGGGAAGCACGTTTCCAGGACATTTAGATACGTTTTTTTGTATCACGGTATTTTTTGCAACGGAGATGGCGAAAAATTGCGCTCATCGCATATAACAAGAAGCTAGTTCTAACAATAATCATTCGATCGAAAGCCGGACAGTTAAGCTTTCGGTTGTCGCACAATTCACCGAAGTCAAAACCGCCACGCTGATGCTGTAAAAACCAAGCACGGGTTTCTCTCAAATAACGTAACTTCTGAAGAGATTTTTTGTCCATAACAAGAGTCATGTACCTGATTCATAAGATTTTGCTTCATGTTATTTTTTTTTAATTTTTACTATCATAAAAATTTGGGGGGGGGGGGGGGGGGGGCTGGATAATTCTGGAGGGTGCCAGGCCCCCCTGGCCCCCCCTGTTCCTACGCCAATGTATTCTGATAGAGAATATATGGTTTTGAAAAGCATATCAATAAATCGATTCATTTTTAACTTATTCAATAAAAGAATAAGTAAATTTTCGGCAAATAAGCAATTCAATAATAGAGACAATTCGATGAAACTGATGTCACTAGATTAATTAACTCATTACGCGTGGTAAAGATGGACAAATTATGGGTGAAATTATGAAAAACAAATCCACGTGCTCGGCTGGGATTTGAACCCAGCACTCTTGTATGTTAGACGAGCGCTTTACCAACTAAGCTGCCGAGCCACTTGGTGACCCAATAACTGAGTTGGTTACAAGTTTAGAATTCAAATCCCCACAGATCATGCAGACCCCTTTCATAACCCATATCCATCCATCTCATGTTACTACACACGCGGGCAGAGCGAGTGCGATTTGTTTAGTGTTGAAACTGTTTGCCTATCGTACCTACATCGCTTCCACAACAACTATATTGTGGAAGAGTAAAGATGTTGGAAGGCTATCAACGTGTCGTTCTCACTCAAGGGATGTCACTAGTTGTTAAAAGAATGAGGTAATTATAAAAAAGAGCTCAAGTTAATTATAAAAAATGCTCAAGAAAAGCATTTTTCTTGAATCGCAGTACGCTGTTGAAATGAAATGTCAATTCACTGTAGGAAATTTCTTGACAATTTTTTGAGCAGAAATTTTTACTTTTCTTAAGCTGAACAGCATACCTAGCTTTAGTATATTGTTTGAGTAACAACAACCTTGGTAACGAAAGGGTGACTAGCAACGTAGTCACAGAAACTTTCAATAACACTGTATGACGTCACACATAGTCATAATGCAATGGGTTGCTGTGTGAAACACAATCGGTGCACTAATACATACAAACAGTTGTGTATTATACAGAATTATCTCCTCACCTCTATTACAGCACATTGGGTAGGGATAAGAGTTGCTGGGCAGGAGGCAAGGAACCGCACATAGGGGTCTATTTTATTCCTTCAGGTATGAGAGGTACCAATGATACGCCAAGTCGAGCCGTTTACGAACCAACGTTTACTAAAGCACGTATAATGAAAATACCCACTTTTAGAAGCATTGCATATGATATTAAGAAGGCTGATCATCTATATGAAATATTAGATGCTCTAGATATAGCTAAATTCCATGAGAATAGTTTGTCATAAAAAAAAGTTAAGTGATGAAAAAATAGCAGTAACGTTGAGCAGCTCGTGAAAACTGCCTAATAACAATATTTTCTTATCTTATATAGGCTATAACGTCAAAAATTATCAGAACAGTATCTCAGAAGAACATCTTATTAGAAACATGATGCTTGCTCTTACAATAATTAGCTGAACAACATTTAATAGAACAAACGCATTTTGAAAAATCATTCGCCAAAAATCAGCTAAGGTAATTTTGTTGGTGTCAAGTCAATGTGTAACCCTACATGTCGTTTCTAGATGCATTGCAAACACTTTGTTTACTCATCTTAAGAAACAACTTGTAGTATAGCATAGTATAGCACTAAGATAAGTTCGGACAACTGGCTTCTTTTAGTTGTTCTTCTTTTCATCCATGAGCCCAGTTGTGAATTTTCCACCCTTGCGTGTTACGCTAAAACAGTGTTGCCATTTGTATGGAAGACGGTACACTATTTCATTCGAAAAAAAAAAGAAAAATATTTCTTGTACAAACCGAACTAATTGAAGTGCACTAGGACCAATATCACACTGCACAATCTGCATTCGAATGTTAGCTTGAAGATCGGTATGCCCTTCTCATTTTTCAATCAAATCCTAACCAATTCGTTACGCGTTTTCGAGTCCTTCGAGAATCGATAAAAATGATGATCTCCGAACACAATGAAAGGCTTTGATCTTCATTTCTTATATTTTCACGCTGATTTCGTTCCACTATTTTTTTTATGCACATCAGTCGGCTAGTTGACATGAACTTTCATTAACAACCGCAAATTATTGCAACCTAACATGGTCATCCGGCAACACAGGCAAAACCAAAACAAACGCATCCGATGGAAATTTTCCACACGCAGGCACACACTCGGAGACATCAAAATCAACCAATTCGTGACTGGATCACAAACTGGATAAAATTTTATAACCAGTTGTCCGATCTTTATCTTAAGTATAGAGCTCTGCATAAAACTCACCCTTTCTCTTTCACTCTTCCATAAATTGTATAAACAACAAGGCCAGTAAACTTCAAAATCTCATACAAAATCAAAACAGTGCAGAGCCCCATAGCATAGCAAAGCATATACTGAGTGCACATTGGGGTGATTCAAAATTCAAAAAAGTTTGAAAATCCAGTTTCCCAAATCTTTTTTACCATCCTAACGATACAAATTTTAGGCTTCATCGGTGGCGATTTAAAGGTAGCCCAAAAACAATGAATGTTGATATATAGATTTCTATGAAGAAATTTTGAATAATGTTCCAAACACGTTAATACTGTAATGGAAATACAAACTTATCATGTCGTCGTGAAAACTTATTCTTTGAATCATAATCTAGAAAGCGATTTGATTTTGTGATGGTTTTATCAGAATTTTAAAGAACGCTTAAAGCATTCAATGGATTTTTATTGATGACACTGTTCATTACCATCATGAAACTCTCATGAAACGTAAATAAATCCAATCAGCTCTGAAATCCCCTCGCATGAAATTGTGATATACAAAAAAAAAAATCATGTTTAGATTTTCAATTGTTTATTCCCGAAATACTGAAGAAAATGTTCTTTTCTGATATCGTTTTTCTCTTTTTACATTTTTACAGAGCCTTATTGAATTGACTAAAAGTTACTCTTCCTAGTGATAAACCTATTTAGCAGTTACGGTTCTGTACATTGCGTCGAAGCACTTGATAATAGAATTAGGTTGAAATTTTTGATTCTGAATATGGGAAAAAGAGAATCCCTTTTTTCTAGCATTTACATTTTACAATTTGCACAACCCGACCACTTTTTGAACGAAACTAAACCTTCAACCTAGAACGGTGAAACAAATCGTAGTAATGGCAACAGTTGACTTCGGTTTACGAGTGCGAATGACCCAGGTGGTGACCCCCAAGGGGATGGAAATAGGGCCCGTACGGTGGATATGGCACGGCATGTGGATAGAGAAGGCTACTGGCGTATGACCCGGGACCAAAGGATCCACCGTTCGGGGGAGGCACCGTCGGGCTGTTCACATCCATTCCCGGGTTCTGCTTTTTCCATTTGGTGCGACGATTTTGAAACCAGATTTTCACCTGAGAAATGTACAAAAGGCATAGAGGAAAATGTAAGTGATTATTGGTTATTTTGTGTAGTATGTGTGGAATTTTACCTGCGTCTCAGTAAGGCTTAAACTTAGGGCTAGATTCAGTCTCTCGCAAACCGATAGATATCGGGTAGTTTTGAATTTGTTCTCAAGGGAAACCAGTTGTTCGTAAGTAAATGCAGTGCGTGCCCTGGAAGAAAAAGGACGACAATTCGTTAGCTGTTTTTGCTCCGAACAGAGGATTAGGGTGTCCCAGAAAAAATCGATTTTCGAAAAGTCAAGGTGCTTTTTATCTGGGCACCCTGCTGTCCATACAAATCCACCGAAATCAATCACCCGAAATCTGGTGAAGCGCTTACCTCCTGGGTTTGGAACTATTCCCTTGAGACTTCCCGTCCCCGGACCGACTGCTGGCGCCATCCTTTTTCGAGTCGGTTTCGCTGGCGTGGTCATCGATGTCACTGCCCATCGTGTCGTCACCCATCTCTTCCTGGTCGAGGTCGTTCATGTCTTTTGCTGTTTGCAGTTGTCCAATGGCGCGAACGACAAGCGAAACAAATCCAGTGAAAACCATTATCAAGTAGTGCCAGTAGTAGAAGCAGCATCAGCAGCACCGAGAAAGAGTGAGAACAACAACGGAAAAGAAAAATCAGTAAACAGATCATTAATTAATTTCACGCTTCACCAGCGCGTGGCATCGTCATCCTCATCAAACTCAACGAGCAAGAGACATTATTCTGCGTGTTGTTTGTTCAATGATGTATGTAAGGAGGCTGATTCGAAAGAGGAGTAAATGTGGTGACAGTATTATACAATAAAGAAAGTAGCTATTTTGGTTGATGTGTTGTGGAAAAAAAGACGTACTCCTAGATACGGTTTCCAGATAGGTACAGGATTGTCAGGCTTGAAATGGGGTGCACGACGTTAGGCATAAATACGTTAGGCATAAAGACGTTAGGCATAATTACGATAGGCATAAATACGATAGGCATAATGGACGTTTGGCATAATAGATGTTTGGCATAATGGACGTTAGGCATAATGGACGATAGGCATAATTTTCAAAATGACTTACTTCTCTTCCAAAGGAAGTCGTAACTATGACTTTCACGTCATAAGTGACTATCTCGGGGATGGGATTTGATCCCAGGTCCTCGGTGTGAGTGGCGTGAGTTCTAACCATAGAGCAAAGCCATGCTGAAGATATCTTAGTTCGGTTCCTAGTCGATCCAGGAGCTTTTCGTTTTCTTCACTTTCTTGGCCATGAAGCATAATCGTATATCGTACACAAATGAGAAAGCCAAGAATAAGAACGACGCTGTACATGATCTGTTGCTCATCTTTTGAGTTTGGTTCTACACATATAATGGCAAATTTTTCATCAGAGATTATCCCTTCTTTAAATTGAAGGCTGTTCTTTATAGTTTTGATGTCAACAAAATTATTGGAGTTAGTGCTGCTAATGTCTTAATCAGAAAATTTCCCTTCTTCTATAAATAAGCTGTTCTTTCGAGACATTAATGTCATTATTGCTTTTAATATTTCCATCATACATTTTGCCTTCTTTGAATCATAGGCTTTTCTTTATACTGTTAATTAAATGGTTGGAGGAAAAAACTGTTTGAGAAATTACCTTCTTCCAAAATATGTTGTTATTTGTATTTTTATTTTTCTAATAGTTTTTGGAATTGTAAATGTAAATATTTCCATCCGAAATTTTTGTTTCGACTTGCTGTTGATTGATTATGAGTAACAGTGGGCAATCAAATAAGTTGTAGGAGCTCTATGCAATAACATTGGGAATATAATTTTGCTCCTAAATGCACGCCATGTTTAATGCTGGATACTGTGCTATGTTGAATTTGAACTTGACTTTTGTAATTAAAATAAATATTTAATCAAATTTTACTTCTTAAACTCGACGAATTTCGAGGAAATTGATTGAAAATTATCGAAAATTGTTTGCATAAGTAGCAAAAGAACCGTTCTCACTACATTTAATTGATGAGCAGACTCAAAGTAGCAATTTAACGCCAAGAAGATAGTTGTCATACTACCAGAAAATTATTGCTAAAGATAATGTCGCCTATCATAACATAAATTCTTGACTTGCCTCTCGATTATTGTCTTCAAGGTACTCATTTGCACTATAAGTATTAATATTTATATGGAAGATTTCCCTTCTTTAGAATTAACTCAATTATGTAAGAGAAATATAACACAAAAATGTCATGAACTCATTAAAATAAACATCTTTAGAAACAAATAACACTTTGATTGCATATTGCAAATTTAAATTGATACTTACAAAAATGGATTGAGCTGGATTTTGTAATGATAACAATAACAATGACAACCAAATTTCCTACATATCTGTCATTCAGTTCATGGTCACATTTCATAGCACCGAAAAAAGTCAATCCAATCCACCCTTTCGTAACGCTTTTTGTATGAACATCGCACTATTTTATGAGCTGTCACAGCTCACAGCTTAAGGACAGATACCCACCCCCATCAGCGTAATTGAATTTGTAAATGAGCCCGAACATTTTTCGATATAAGACGAGTTTCAAATGACACACGCGCAAGTTATTTTATGCCTAACGTATATTATGCCTAACATCCATTATGCCTAATGTCTTTATGCCTAACGTCCATTATGCCTAACATCTTTATGCCTAACGTCCTTATGCCTAACGTCTTTATGCCTAATGGGGTATACTCCTTGAAATGGACTTTGAAGGTCTGATTTTAAATACCTTAAACTTATGTTTCGATTTCACGCAAACAAAATACTTGAGAGTAGTGTTTAGTCTTTTGATCATGTATGTAAGTTGCTCCTTACAAGTTAGACTTACAATGCGATTATCGAATTATATCATGAATCCGATTAGGCGTGAATATATAATGGATCGTATTACTAACCATAGGTGACTCCCAGATAATTATCTCATCCCAATAATCCAATATCCTTTCCTGACAACTTTGGCGATGCAGAAAATTCTTCGGTCTCTAGTAACAATGGTTGTCTAACTGACATTCCTTCTCTTCCCCTGATGACCGTAAGGACGTGGCCGGCGCCATCATTGACTTTTAAATTTTGGGCTCTCGATTTGTGCACATTGAGAATGGTAAGCTATTCTCAAGCCCCATTTATTGAACCACTGTGCAACTTCGATTGCTCTAAGCAATCACGGAGTAGCAACGACGAATTATGCGGTCATCTCTGCTTATTATGCTTCACATAAACAAAGTTCCTGACTGAAATGAATGAAGGCTTGTACGCCTTAACGGTTACTCTGATAAAGTTCTCAATGGTGGACCTAGCCTACTTTAACAGAAAACTTCACGACGCTGGAAGCTCCTACGAAATCGATGTGTCGTTACTGTTCGATCAGATACCGAGCACATTTCTGCCTTACCGATGGATGGACATCCGGTGCGCTAACGATGGATCTAGCCCATTCTGATCGTTGCCTGATGTCTGCTTCCCGTCATTTCTGTCCCGCCAGCTGTCATTTAAATTGAAATTGAATCTTTGACTCTGCTTTGGAAATAGTTTACTTCCACCATGCGATACCAGAGGCCACGGGCTCGTGATGTGATATGGGAGGAGTGGACCGATTATCGATCGTAGTAGCTCGTGCTGTTTCTCTTGCGGTACCATGCTACCTAAGTAGCTACTAAGACCATAGTATTACCACCTACGGCATCCCAAGGACTCGACTTGGCGCTCTTACATAAGCTAGTTTCAAAATCCTGGTTCCCTTTTCGTGAGCTAACTTTGCCTCTCTGAACGCTGCACCACGTCCTTTCCTTTGTGCTGCAGTGCGTGCGAATTGTAATCTTTGCCTAGCCCGGTGGGCTCTCACTGGAGACCTACTCTCTCTGAGATGGGTTTTCTCGGCATGGAAGCGTCATACGGTCGCGATATCACAGCATATTTTGTTCGCACTTCAGGACTTCGATGAATACCTCACCATTGAAACAAGACCTCATGGTTAGCTCGAGATATTCCGTTCTGCCTTCTGCCCGTCAAGTGTTATTCTATAGCGAATTACTCGATGAACGCTTTAAGTATAACCGTTATCGACGTGCCTGGTCATGTTTCCTTTGAGGTTAGGACTAGAGAACCTCACGTTGATAATTGATGCACCAGTTTTATGACAAGTACTTACTATGTCCACATTCACCAGCTGTACATTTAATGCGGCCTGCGATTCCAGTAATAGCTCGTCT
Source organism: Aedes aegypti (assembly GCF_002204515.2). Classification (NCBI taxonomy): domain Eukaryota; kingdom Metazoa; phylum Arthropoda; class Insecta; order Diptera; family Culicidae; genus Aedes; species Aedes aegypti. Next base: position 143,324,249 of record NC_035107.1, read on the forward strand.
CCCTGGTTGGTGCAGCGGCTCTCACTCCACTGCTCATTGATAGAACTGCCCATCGCAATCATGTTTTAATATATACTTTACTATGAAAATGTTGTGGAAAAATATGAAGCTAATAACAAGCTTTTTCTACAGGCTGCCAATTTGCTAGTTTGGCATTCATCCTGTTAACTGTATGGGGAAATTCCTTAATCAACCACATTAGGGCTAGAAATAGTTGCAGTAGAACATGCCGTTTTTTTACTGCAAAATTGGCATTCGAGATAGAGACTGGTCTGCTCCTAGCTTTTGAAATTTCGTCGGTATTCGTTTCCAAGACAAAGAAATTTCTTACGCATTATACAATTTATTAAAAAATTTCATATTAAAATTCATAACATGGAGATAGGGATGGGTTGATTATTTGAAAATCTTGAATATTGTCAAACGTAGCTTATAGATAGATAGATCATACTATTTAAGGGCTCTGCACCAAAAAAGGTGAGTTAGAAACAGTTTATATATAGTAAAGGCCGACGGGCAAAGATCGGCACACACTTCGATAGTACTGATGATGCTAAGTTCGCATTTAACGCACATCTCCAATGTGAGTACGTGTTCGAACCAAGACGTCAAGATCATCATAGAAGGTATCAACGGTAGGTGGTTTCAACGCTCAAGTTTGCGAGAAGAAGTCTAGTCTGACCTTTGGAAAGTTCTTTGCTCGTTCTTTATCGAAATTGTTGGCTTGTTGGGTTTATTCGGAAAATCTGAAGTTCATAGACACGAGTGTCAATTCAGACAAATTGTCATGCAAGATTGTGAAAAAATGATGGAATCATTCTGGTGGACTTCGAGTCTCCAATCCGCTAGACATGGCGGCGCGTTAACCAACAACGCTACAGAACGTCAGCCAACCTGAAAGCGATGTCTCTCTTGACCTACCTTCTCTTTCACAACATTGCCCCTACTTTGGCTCTCTCAGATACCTAATTCAACACTCCTAAACGTGCATTAACAACCTACTCTCAGGTTGGCCTACGGTGCTGCAGAAACGTCACCAGTTCTGTCTAGTATACTGGGAAGTCGTGCATTCTTTCAAAGATTTTCAGGTGGTTATGAAAAAAAAGTATTTTGGACTTGTTTACTAACGATCATTTTCGGAAAATCTCATCACGTTATTCTTACGAAAATGATCATGACGAGGCATCCAGAAAATGTTTCAAGTACAATATCGCAGAGCTAAAACAAATCGTTGGACTTCTTTCTTCTAAGGTAAACGCCAAACCGACAAAATGTATAATGTCTACACCGCGGTCAGGATTAAACCGATTGAGAAGTTCTATAAAAGTCCCGAACACGCCAAAACAAAATCGTGTGGAGAGTCTACCTATGGAAAGGCCATCGATTATAAGCGGATTCAAAGCAGCAACCGAATTGGTAGAAACAGTTTGACCACGACACAGCGGTGGGAATCAGGACGCACACTTGCCCTTAGTAGTTTGGAAGCCTCTCACTCACCCACCACAGTCGAGCCCCTCCTGTCAGCGCCCCACAGCCGTCCCGCTCCTGTGAGTGATTTGCAGAAGAGGTCACCCATATTTGAATAAGGCAAGTACTTCGCTCTATTTAACAATTCGTCCGTTGAAATATTTATAGTTTCCAGTTCTCCAGCATCAATCAGCTTCCATCGTACTTCAACGTTCAGATTATCGGGAAGCACGGCTGTTTCTAGCCACTTGGAAGCAGATGATTTGCCCATCCCAGTCGTGCATTTCCCGACAGAGACATGCAGCCGTCCCGGTCCTGTGTGTGGGTCTGAAGAGGAGGTTTTCCAACTTTCGTCAGCAGGTAAGTATATCTCTTCCATGAACTATCCGTTGCCTGAAATATTCGTAGTTTCCAGTTCATCCCATGTCAAATGATTCTCTTTGCACATCTTTGTTCCTGTAGCCGGGACGCATGTCCGTCCCCAGTTTCTTGGAAGCCTCTGACTCGCCCTTCACAGTCGTGCATATCCTGCCAGCGACATGCAGCCTTCCCGGTCCTGTGTGTAGTTCCGAGGAAAAAGTCATCCAAAACTCATCGGCAAGTATACACCCCCTCCGCTGAGCTGTTCTCGCACTGAAATACGTGTTGTTTCCAGCTTCTCCGATGATGCCCCGATCGCCACTCCAGCTTCTTCATGCTGCGTAGCCCATCCGACCAATCAAGACATAACCGTCTACTACCAAAACGGCGACAGTACTTACTTGATGATCTTTGCGGGCAAAGTAGATGCTGCTGATGGCCATCCAACTAGCTGCGACGAAATTTACTAATCATAGGCCGTTGTCAGTCCTCTCTTCCAACCTGAGCATTGGCATCCCCGATAACAATTTTCACGTCATGTTTTGGGCATTCTCCGTAGGTCTTGTCGAGACAATCATAAAACGCATACTTCATGTCATCGGGTTAATCGTTTGTCGGCAACGGAGCTCAAGAAACGATTGGTTCAACGAGATCTGGGGGTTTAGAGGAGAAGAATGCAGCGCGAGCTGTAATGCTGCAGCATGGTACGCTGCAAAACGTGGAACGATACGGATTGAAGCGAAAACAGCAAACAGCAAGCCCCTCTTCTCCGGGACAAAAAGCGCCGCCTGGAAGAGGTGGAATGCCAAGAGATGGAGTTGCTGTACCGTTCTCAAGAAACGGGGAAGTTCTATTAGAAGCTCATTACATCCCGCAAAGGCTTCGTGTTGCGAGCTGAAATGTTCCGGGATAAGGATGGAAGCATCCGGACGGACGGACGCGAGGTGATCGAAAGGTGGAAGCAGCACTACGATGAACACCTACGCCGTCTATCACCTATAGTAAACGAGTTCGTGGGAAGTTATTAAGTACGTTTCATCGTCGGCCGCTCGACAACGGACCAGATCTTTTCCGTGCGGCAAATCCTCCAGAAATGCCGTGATTACCAGGTCCCTACGCTTCATCTGTTTATCGATTTTAAGGCGGCATACGAAAGTATTGATCGTGGAAGATCATGGACGAGGACAGCTTTCCCGGGAAGCTCACAAGATTGATTAGAGCAACGACGGACGGTGTGCAAAACTGCGTGGAGATCTTAGGCGAACACTCCAGTTTGTTCGAGTCTCGGCGGGGACTACGACAGGGCTATGAACTTCCGTGCCTGCTGGTCAATATTGCGCTTGAAGGTGTCATGCGGAGAGCCGGACTTAACAGCCAAGGCATGATTTTCACGAGATCCGGACAATTTGTTTGCTTCACGGATGACATGGGTATTATTGGGAGAAACTCGAATGGGGTCAATCAGCCTTTCAACAAAACAAAACAAAACAAAACAGACATCAACATGTCAGTCGAGCGGAGTTGAAATGCTAATTTGACGAAGAGTTCTAGGAGGTTTTGGAGAAGTAGGACGCAGCGTGGACTACAATTTGGACGCTTAAAAACTAGAAACTGTTCAAAATGAAGCGGAAACAGTGAAACAAGAGAAAGAGTATCGTTTGGAAGAAACGAAGTGATATGATGTGAAATAGCTATACTGTTTTCAAGATATGCGGAAGTTCTACTTGAAGAAACTCAACTGGTGGGGAATGTGCCTTTGGAGCCGGCCTTCTGATGGCTACACCAGTACAGCATACAATGTAAAACCACAAACTTCGACAACGATGCTGTTGACAGAGATGATTCCCGAGTTTAACTCATTGCGATGGGCTTAGATGGACCATTTGGGAAATATGGCTATTCAGTGGTTTATAAAAACGAAATCTCAGAACTGCTTTTAACACTTGACGTAAATTGTTCTAGATAGTTAAAGGTCTACCAAGCCCCTCCAGCATTGTCTGAGCACGCCTTTGCCTTTGCTTCCGCAGCCCGGATTTCATCGCTTCGCTTGTTCGGTCCGTTGTCTGTACAGTGAGAGGCAAAATAAAGTGCCCACCTTACCAGTTTTCGAATTTCTCTCATTGATTTGGTTCAAATTAAAGTTAACACACCTAAATCTTTTGTGATATTTTATTTTTGATGTTCTTTTAAAGTTGCACTTACGAAATTTTGATAAAAAAAAGAATTTTACTTAAAGAAAAAGAAAATCAATTTGTATTGAAAAAAAAGTAGTGACAAAAATAAGTGCCCACTTCCTTCTTGGCCCCAGAAAAGATGATTTAAGAAAAATAAAAAGCAATTTAATAGTTAATGTGTCCTCCTTTGGCCTTAAGGACTTGCTGGAGGCTCTTCGGCATGCTTTTCACCAGGTTTTGTAGGTGTTGTGGATCTAGTTCTTCCCAGGCGCGCTCCAAGGCTTCAAAATAATTATTTTTGTTGGTAACACCAGTTTTTTCAACCCTGGCATCGAGAATCGCCCACAAATTCTCGATGGGGTTGAGGTCTGGGCTTTGTGGAGGCCATTCCAGCGGTTTAATCCGACAAGACCGGAAAAAAGACTTGGTCTTCTTTCCAGTATGCTTCGGGTCGTTGTTCTAGAGAAATATGAATTTCTCTTCAAGGCCCGTCTGGATCAGCGAAACCTCCAGATTTTCCAGCAAGATGTTAATGTAGGAATCTGCCATCATTATTCCGTCGATTTTCACGAGGTTTTCTACTCCACTCCATGAAAAACACCCCCAGACCATCACATTTCCTCCTCCATGCTTCACCGTTCCTTGGATGTGGTGCTCTGCATCACACACGAGCCCGCCGCTCTCGGTTAGACAGCTCGAGCTTCAGGAGCGCCACATCCAAGGAACGGTGACGCATGGAAGTGTGATGTGATGAAATGTGATGGTCTGGGGGTGTTTTTCATGGAGTGGAGTAGGAAGCGTCGTGAAAATCGACGGAATAATGACGGCAGATTCCTACATTAACATCTTGCTGGAAAATCTGGAGGTTTCGCTGATCCAGACGGGCCTTGAAGAGAAATTCATATTTCTCTAGAACAACGACCCGAAGCATACTGGAAAGAAGACCAAGTCTTTCTTCCGGTCTTGTCGGATTAAACCGCTGGAATGGCCTCCACAAAGCCCAGACCTCAACCCCATCGAGAATTTGTGGGCGATTCTCGATGCTAGGGTTGAAAAAACTGGTGTTACCAACAAAAATAATTATTTTGAAGCCTTGGAGCGCGCCTGGGAAGAACTAGATCCACAACACCTACAAAACCTGGTGAAAAGCATGCCGAAGAGCCTCCAGCAAGTCCTTAAGGCCAAAGGAGGACACATTAACTATTAAATTGCTTTTTATTTTTCTTAAATCATCTTTTCTGGGGCCAAGAAGGAAGTGGGCACTTATTTTTGTCACTACTTTTTTTTCAATACAAATTGATTTTCTTTTTCTTTAAGTAAAATTCTTTTTTTAATCAAAATTTCGTAAGTGCAACTTTAAAAGAACATCAAAAATAAAATATCACAAAAGATTTAGGTGTGTTAACTTTAATTTGAACCAAATCAATGAGAGAAATTCGAAAACTGGTAAGGTGGGCACTTTATTTTGCCTCTCACTGTATATTGCTATCGTATTTCCCCTCTCCGTTCGAGTGAAAAGGAAGCAGCTTTGAAAGGATTATTATTTATGGCAATTATTTTATGATTTCATCACCATCGTTATCATTTTCGCGCGCGCGTTTTCTTCCTCTCTCTCTCGCCGATTGTGCGCTGCTGATGAGCCGGTGGGCCCGTATATGAAGTTTGTCGTGTTTCAAGTCATCGGCAATGTGTATCAACAACCGTCCAGGAACGGAAGCAGCATTATAAATAAATTCCCCAGCATTTTATTATCACAGCAAACATATCAATTCCCCTTCTGGGTTGGGCGCCAACAGCAGCAAGAAAGCGAGAATGAGGCTCTGTTGAACGGGTTATTTGTCGTTCATTGCCGGTGAAGTGGTGAACAAGATGAAACTGTTAACAAAGTTATATTTCCTCTTTCGACGCGCTCATTGATGTGTCGGTACTTTGGCGTTTGGTGGGATGGTTTTGAAATCAAGATGTTGACATTGAGGGCTCTATCCAGTTTCTTGAAATTGCAAGATGTTGTCGAAGGATGGTGTATACAGTATGTGGCCAAGTTCAAATATTTGTCGAGAGCATGCAATTTCCGATCATCTCTTGATGGTCAGAGTGCTTTTGTAGTGAAGTGATTAGGAAAATTGATTGGAAGATGTTCTTATTCACCATAGAGGGATGCTTTGATTTTGGCAATGGTAATTTTAGTTGACAAACGAGGACGGCCTACGGCTGATTGATTTCGTCTTGTCCAAGAATATATACATTAGGTATCATGTATCAGAAGACCTGCTCTAGAGGTACATTCTCTACCAATTGGAGTATTTGTGCCACCAACATCTTTGAGCTTATTTCATCACCTGTACACGATGGAAAAGGATAGGAAAGGGAAATATGAGAGGAAATAGAGTTGGAATATCTGGATGAGGAAAAATCGCATGAGCAAAATGAGAGCATGAGTTGGAATACACAATGGGTTCAAACAGTGTTCTAAAAAGGGCACTGCGAAACTGCTGTAGATGGCTCAGCAATGTACAATTATATTTGATGACACGACTCCAATCTTTTACAATTTTACTTATGCTGAGTTGCCACCGAGCAATTTCTGAAGCTTCATATTGAACTTCGAAATTGAAATAGCTGATTCAGAGCTAATATAGTCATGTGATGCTCCATTGCGAGCTAACTTATCAGGCAACCCATTTCCAGCGGGCACGGTAAATGCTGGGCATGACGTACTATTGGTACATCGTGTACTGCAGTAATAAAATAGACCCCTTTGCGTGGTCCTTAGCCTCCTGCCCAGCAACTCATATCTCTCATTCTTCGTAGTACTGGCCGGGGTACGGATTGGTTACCCGATTTTCCCTAAGGTTAGATCGAATAACTTTGGTTATATGCTGACAGGGAAGGGGGGGTTTACTTTTGCTTCTGCAAACCTGAAGCGTCTGTACTCCATGTTAGGAGCGGCTGAGTGCCTAGAAGGACTCTAAGCTAAACTGTGCACTATGGAGGGCTTAGGAGTGTTAGGAGGGCCCTTACATTTAGGGGGAATGGTCTCCCGGAAATCTAGGGGGTTGGTGTCAGGCTCTGCAAGCCAGCCGCAAAAAAAAATTGAGCAACGAATAATCAACGAGAGAATACGAACCGGAACTATCGGTGAAGACCACAGCGAGGTCAAGAGACTAGCGATTGGAAGCTCGGTACGTGGAACTGTACATCTCTCAACTTCATCGGGAGCACACGCATACTCGATGTGCTGATGGACAGCGGATTCGGCATCGTAGGAAGGGATCAATGGTGCGAACGTTTAGAGGTAACCTTATCATCTACTAGAGATGCGGAAACACACACGAGCTGGGAACAACTTTTATAGTGGTGGGTGATATACAGAGGCGCGTGATAGGGTAGTGACCGATCAATGAGAGAATGTGCAAGTTGAGGCTCAAAGGCCGGTTCTTCAACTTCAACATCATAAACGTGCACAGCCCTTACTCCGGAAGCACTGATGATGATAAAGACACTTTTCACGCGTAGCTCGAACGCGACTACGACAGCTGCTTACGACTAATCCGTCGTTAACAACGTACGGTACCGACGGCCGCCCCGGTATGACCTAGAGTGGCTCAAGCAACCGGATGTCAAAGTGGCATACGCGCAGCACCTCGAGGCTGCACACCGGAAGAGGGTGAGTTGGATGGAGCCCCTCTTGAGGACTGCTGGAGAGCAGTGAACGCAGCCATCAACAATGCAGCTGAGAGCAACGTCGGATATGTGGGACGGAGTCGACGGAACGATTGTTTTGACGAGGAATGTAGGCAGATTATGGAGGAGAAGAATGCAGCGCGGGCGGTCATACTGCAGCAAGGGACCCGGCAGAACGTGGAGCGTTATAGACGGAAACGGCAACAGCAGACCCGCCTCTTTCGGGAGAAAAACGCCGCCTGGAGGAGATGGAGTGCGAGGAGATGGAACAGATGTGCCGGTCTCAAGAAACACGCAAAATGTATCAGAAGCTCAACGCATCCCGCAACGGCTTCGTGCCGCGAGCCGAGATGTGCAGGGATAAGGATGGGAGCATTTTGACAGACGCGCGTGAGCAGCATTTCGACGAACAACTGAATGGCGCTGAGAGCACAGGCAATGAAGGTCAGGACAACGGAGGAAATGCATTCGTCGCTACTGCGGAGGATGGAAACCAACCAGCCTCCACTTTGAGGGAGGTTAAGGATGCCATTTACCAGCTCAAGAACAATAAAGCTGCTGGTAAGGATGGTATCGGAGCTGAACTCATAAAGATGGGCCCAGAGAGGCTGGTCATTTGTCTGCACCGGCTGATAGGCACAATCTGGGAAATAGAACAGCTACCAGAGGAGTGGAAAGAAGGGGTAATATGTCCCATCTACAAGTAAGGCAACAAGTTAGATTGTGAGAACTTTTGAGCGATCACCATTCTTAATGCGGCCTACAAAGTATTATTCCAGATTATCGTCCGTCATCTGTTACCTGTAGTAAGCGAGTTCGTGGGAAGTTATCAAGCAGAGTTCGTTGACGGCCGATCGACAACGGACCAGATCTTCACTATAAGCCAGATTCCCCAAAAATGTCGTGAATACCAGGTTCCAACGCATCACCTGATCCGCTGATCGTCGACTTCAAGGTAGCATACGATAGCATCGACTGCGTAAAGCTATGGAAAATAATGGACAATAACAGCTTTCCCGGGAAGCTCACAAGACTAATAAGAGCAACGATGGAAGGTGTGCAAAATTGTTTGAAGATTTAAGACGAACATTCCAGTTCGTTTGAACCCCGCCGAGAACTACGACAAGGTGATTAAATTTCGTGCCTGTTGTTCAATATCGCGGTAGGAGGTGTTATGCGGAGAGCCCGGGTACGATTTTCGCAAGATCCAGTCAATTTGTTTGCTTCGCGGATGATATGGACAATGTCGACCGAACATTCGAAAAGGTTGCAGACCTGTACACCTGCCTGAAACTCGAGGCAGCAAAAGTTGGACTGGTGGTAAATGCGACCAAGACAAAGTACATGCTAGCTGGTGGGGCCGAGCGCGACAGGGCTCGCCTAGGTAGCAGTGTTACGATAGACGGGGATACGTTCAAGGTGGTCGACGAGTTCGTCTACCTTGGGTCTTTGTTGACGACTGCCAATAACGTTAGCCGTGAAACACGGAGGCACATCATCAGTGGAAGTCGGGCCTACTATGGCCTTCACGAGTAGCTGCGGTCAAAAGAGATTCACACACGCATCTAATGTACCATGTACAAAACGCTCAAAACGCCAGTAGTCCTCTACGGCCATCAAACGTGGACGATGCTCGAGGAGAACCTGCAAGCACTTGGAGTATTCGAACGTCGGGTGCTTAGAACGATCTTTGGCGGTGTGCAGGAAAACGGTGTGTGGCGGCGGAGGATGAACAACGAGCTCGCCCAACTCTACGGCGAACCCAGTACCCAGAAGGTGGCCAAAGCTGGAAGGATACTCAAGAAGGCGTGAAGGGCAGCGAGCTAGCAGGGTGGATCAAGAGCGCATCAATTTGGCGAGCGTGGGGCAGAACCGAGGATGGAGAGATGCAGTAACGAACCGAGTATTGTGGCGTGAAATTGTTGATTCAGTGTGATCTGTTTAGATGTTAAATAAATAAATGAAAAGAAAAAATGAAGAATGTAGCTTCTCAAATCAAAACTGAGCTGCTTCGGATGATGTGATGAGCAGTGGAAAGCATTTAGTTACGCAGTGTACGACTACTCGTTTGAAATCATCCGTTGGCTGATTCATCTTATCACTGATAAACAAAGCGTATTTTCTATTGAGAAACATCAATTAAGACAGCACGTACATCTCTGGTAGTTTTCTCAGAAATGACAACATTGATACACTCGCATTTTTTGCTATTATTCATCACATAATATATGAACGTATATCGCCTCCACTTTTGCACGTAGAAGACATTTTCGCGACATATTATAAGTGAAATTTTGCACATACAACGCCTCCAGGTTATTTCGTTATAAGTACGTTTTGGTTGTCTGGGTTTAAACAAGCACCACTTGGGCTGTACCATTTTGCTGCAGTCTGCGAAGATTGATCGTTGCTGTTCTTTTATGCTGAAGATTGATCTGAGCTATCCTAACCGTAGCCACTACCCAAACTAGGCAGGATAAAGCTTTTTGCAATCTCAAAACGAAAAAGACCTGCCGCGAAAAAATCAGATCGGTATATATTGAAAGTAACCGAAAGCGAAAAAGCACAGAATACACTGTGTAAAACGTAGAACGTGAAACTATATAGGTGATATTTTGAATTAAATACACATTAGTTGTGGGTGTTTCTATAGTTGCGATAGTGCCATTTATACTGATTTCATTTAATTATTCACAGAACCGATACTGCTAATCAACGTATTGACTTGTTACGAAATAGTTAAAAACATCGTTTAAATTGCTTCAAAATTGATGAAATTCCTCCAAAACTGCTAAAACTTTTCTCACTTGTACCAATAGTTGCGATAAAGTGTTCCTATAATGGAGAATCCCATTAGAAAACAACGTATACCACAACTATAGGAACACAAATTAAAAATTTACCTAAACTAAAGGAACAGTGTACCAATAGTGGAGGTATTATTTTTCACTGACATCCCGATGGTTACTGCGTTGAAATCAATTTTCTCATTAAGTGAATGGTCGTTACTTTCCGTTTCAACAATAATATGTACATTCATTGCGCTACGTGAATTTTTAGGAATCAAATGAAGTTGAACCGTGCTTAGTACCTCCATTGTTATAACATTTATCCTATGTAGGCTAATCGGAAAAAGGGTTAGCAGCCCTAGCACAATTCGAAAGTTAAGTGGTTTGAAAGCCCGATAAGGCTGAGAAGTCATACAGAATGTTTTATTTAATATTGTGTATTTTTTTTCACCACTGGACTGCAAATTGCGGTCTTATATGTGCGAAAAAGTGAACAAAAGTGTGGAATGGCATCGAATCAAGGATAATTCTTAAAGAAAGCTTTTGGGTAATATCTGCAAAAGTACTAATATAATACTGAAATGAGAAGCATTTGATTATAAACGGCAGAAAGAAGAACATGTTTTTTCTGTTACTGATCTATCGCTTATTTTCAAACGAAACCAAAATAATTGAAACCTTCTGACTTTCAATTAGCGTAAACAATCCTCACCATGTCAATCCTCGGTGGACTAGGTATCCTCTTTCAAGAGTATACAGTTGGTGTGTCAGCAGAACAAAGCCAAACCTTTCGTTAAACGATTGCAACCCCTCGTCGATATAGCTGGCCTATGCTGCGATATAGGAAATTAATTCAATACGATTCCAATGAGGAAAGACCATGTGTCCATCAGGCAGAGCGTAACGGAGAGTAGCTACCGAACTCACCCGGGGATGGGCCCTGGAACCGAGTCGAACATTTAGCACTAATGTGACAAACGCACACGAGACAATCATTTGTCTTCTTCTGTCATTCTCTTCATCCCCGGCGAGCTCGAAAAAAGCAAAGCCTCCGTCCAACACTTGTAGCGTTAATAAGCGTTGCGACTGTGAACGCGCTTTCAAAAGGCTGGGAATTTCCCTAGGGACTCGTTACCGCATGTAACATGATTTGTGAGAAATACAATATCTTATTAGGAGACAATCGTGGCGGTGCGTTAGTTCTTGCTTCTAATGAATGAGGCGGCAGAATGTTGAAGTATATTTATCAAACGTTCATGAAGATTGTCGAGCCAGCGGTATCAGTTAATGTCGTCACAATGCTGAAAATACTTGATTCTTCAAAAAACTAATCAATAGAGTATATTTTCTAACAGCAGTTCATAGTAGTTATTATTGATACTTATCCAAATTCAAAAGAGATCGATTTTTATTTATTTATCGTAATGATCGACTGGTTGGTGCATGTGGTGATTGCTATCATCATTCAACTTTTTTTATCATTTAAAACCAATGTTTTGAAGTTTTTGGTGTTTCTGTTGAAACACAGCTTGGTAAACATACTTTCATAGTTGCCAATTTGCCTTATCAATGCACTGGGCAGCAAGTTAATTTGCTTCAAATAACTTGCGGAAATTGACTCGCAATGAGTCGATTTTTTTTTGTCACTGGCGACTATAATGCAAAACATCGCTTATGGAATAATTTGCAAAGCAAATTCTAACGGCAGAATGTTATGTGATAAGTGCTCTTCAGGACAATTCTTAATTCAATACTCTGATAGCTCAACTTGTTTTTCCTCTTCTGAAAACCATTCTACGACCGATTTGGTCTTAAACGTCTCTAGTCACCTTTGTAGCCTGATTTTGATTCTGATCATTTCCCTGTTAATGTAGATAAAAAATGCACTGGAAATGCTTATTTGTATCAAAATTTACATTGACGGGAAAATTAGCTTACAACAATTTCAATTGGTCCCATCACTTTTATTTTCACCTCAAATCAATTCATCTCGTATACCTACTCATCGTACAATTTAATTGGATTATAAAGGCCAGTAATATATTGACACCTTTTTACTACCGACTGAGACAAAACGATTCCACCACGCCATACACGAATAGCTCCAACAATCTCTGTCCGTGATGTTACATGAACTCCATTAGTTGAACGGCGCCCGCCATGCCACTAGCGGTTTGTAATGCTATCGTTTGAGGTTGACGTTGATGGTCTCCGCTTCGATACATAGCTACATACATTCCCGCTAAATGTTGTTGGTCATTGCACTGCCCGGTCCAAAAGTCCAAAGCCGACCACATGCATTGGCCGTTGTTCGGGGAATTTATTTTTACCATTGACTATAGCCCTCGCTTTTGCGCACGCAGTTATCGCATCTACATACGTTTCCTTTACGGTGCTCCTCAGGCTGTTATTATCCGAAAAAAACTCCATCAAATCTGAGGTCATCAGTCGTTTTCTATGGTTAAGCTGTGTGTATGGACCAGTGAATCAATTGTCACCCAACACACAGCAACAAAGACATTGTCACCTCCTATTCTTGTTGCAACAATTTTATTCCGCAACATGAGTTTGTCATCACTTGAACAGAATATGACAAAGATCGATCACCACGTGCGCAGCGATTTTCTGGGCTTCGAATTGCAATTTTCGAGAACTTTCTCCGTGTTGGTAAACCTTGACACATTATCAAACAGCATCCATTAAACAAGTTTGGTTTTGAGTTTAAAATAACTGATTAATCTCGAGTTGAAAAAGTTGCAACAATGTTGTACTCTGTGATTGTCATGACAATTTTGCTTTTAATTGTGTCCTTATCCGCAACAGTTGCGACAAACGGTTGTGAGCGTGCTTGCTTTGTTGTTTGTTTTTCGTCTATCTTGATGACAATTTGATTCACTGGTATGGACAAAAAAGTCGTAGTATCTGCTTTGAAGTTACGGCAACTGAAAATTATTCGATGAATATGTGAATACAAACTCAATGTATCCCGTAATACTTCATGTCGTAAGCCGGAATGTACATATGATTGAAAGGCGGAAGCAGCACTACAAAGATCATTTGAATTGTGCTGAAGGAACTAAGAAGTATCAAGGCAACGAGGGAAATGACTGCATCGTAATGCTCGACAATAGCATCCAATCATCTCCCACTTTGATGGAAGTTAAGGATATCATTCGACATCTCAAGAATAACAAGGCAGTTATAAAAGATGGTATATGAATGGCAATCAAGATAGGCTTGGAAAAGTTGGTCGCTTGTGAGCATCGGCTGATAGTTAGAATCTAGAGGCGTGGAGCCAATGGGTTATATGCCCTATCTACAAAAAGGGCGAGTGACTCTCTATCTATCCTTTTTTCTATCTATAATGCTTGCATAAAAATTTCAAGGGTTTGCAGACAAGTTACTGAGGAGTGATCGATCTGGTCCAATGCGATCGGTGTAAGGCTTGGTGGCACATGTCATGTGCAGGAGTTACACACTCGGTGGAAGGTCGAGCATGGAATTGCAGTAAATGTGTTTCATCAACTGGTTCTACTGGATCTGGTTTGTCAGTACCCAGCAGTTCCAGATCACGTTCTTCGACGAAATCAAATCGAGCGAAGTTGGTTCTACACATACTGCAAGAGGAGCAGGATATGAGAATGAAGCAGCTAAAGGAGCAACAACATTTGGAAAAAAGCGGAAGTATGCACTCATCCAAACCGCATTGGAGGAAGAGGAAGAAGAGGATGACGTTAGAAGCCGTTCAAGCCACCGAAGTAACGTGAGAAAAACGCAGCAGTGGTTGAAGGAGTTTGGGGAAGCAAATAAGGATACTGCATCAGCATTGCCGGAAATAGCACATCCAGCTCCTGATCCGCAGAAGAAAGGTGCAATTTGGGTTCGTTTCTGTTGAAAATTTGAACCTGCTGGATAATATTAATGCATCTACTCCTACGCCTTCGCAATTGGCGGCAAGGCAAGTAATGCCCAGAGACCTCCCCGTTTTTTTCTGGCAGTCCAGCTAACTGGCCAGTATATATCAGTAATTTGATGAATTCTACGTTGGCGTGCGGCTACAGCCCCGCCGATAATTTAATCAGATAACAACGCTCTCTGGGGCCCAGATAGCCGTAGCGGTAAACGCGCAGCTATTCAGCATGACCATGCTGAGGGTCGTGGGTTCGAATCCCGCTGATCGAGGATCTTTTCGTAAAGGAAATTTTCTCGATTCCCAGGGCATAGAGTATCTTCGTACCTGCCACACGATATACACATGCAAAAATGGTCAATCGGCAAAGATAGCTCTCAGTTAATAACTGTGGAAGTGCTCATAAGAACACTAAGCTGAGAAGCAGGCTTTGTCCCAGTTGGGACGTAACGCCAGAAAGAAGAAGAAGAACAACGCTCTCTGAAAGGTCCAGCTCTGGAAGCGGTTCGCAGTCGTCTCCTTCTCCCCGAATTAGTTCCCCATATAATTGATACGCTCCGATCACTGTACGGGCGCTCGGAGCTTTTGATAAATGCGCTCATCGAAAAGGTCCAACCCTTCCCCACGCCGAAAGCAGAGAAATTAGTATCTCTCATCGACTTCGGAATGGCAGTTCAGAGCTTGAGCGACCACCTTGAAGCTGCAAATCATAAGGCTCATCTGCCAAATCCGTCGTTGTTAATCGAGCTTGTCACGGTCAATTTTTACAGTATTCTGTGAAAAGTCACCGGAATCCGTAAAATTTCGACGGAATTAGGGTAAAAGCACCGGTTTTGGCCAGCCTAAGAGAAAATGTCAATAAAAAATAAATGGGAAGCCGTATTTATACTACAAATATGCCAAATGCAAGCTTTCAATCCATATTATGTGTGTAAAATATCGAAACTGAGCTACGACCATTTTTTCGCTTTGAAAATCCCGTTGGTCAATATAGGCCAACGGAACCAGTTTCGGCCAGAGATTTATCTTCGGTTCCTGAATTGGCCAATCGCATTGATTTCTCATGAGAGTGGCCAAATGAGGAGTGCCCTGGCCAAATTAGGTGTATGGGAGTTAAAATTATAAGGAAAATGAGTTGTTTTTCTTATGTTTTGAGTCAATTTGGACGAGTAAATGAATGTAGCTCTATCATGTGAATGTGATCTACTGAACACAAAAGGTTCCATGTTGATTGCCTATGTAAAACGGTGTATAATCTCCTATGGCTACAACTGGCGTATGGCCAAAACCGGAGCTTCTACCCTACGGTGTTTTATTTCTCCGAACTGTTCAGCTGTTGCGATTACGGTGAAATTCACCGTATGAGCTTAGTCTGTAAATTTATTTCATTTCCTTTGATATTGTAGATTTAGTTATAGAAAACAATCGACGTGTTGAGCACAGATTTGATAAAGTTTTTTTTTCTGATAATGGCGATTTAGAGAGCACCGTGCCCTCAGTAGACAGACAACAGCAAACCCAGGCCAATAATGGGTCGCGGCAACCAGCCAACCCCATTATTGGCAACGCAGCTTCAGCGGCATTAGAAGCGGTCGTCCCCACCGGTGGTCAGTGCACTGGTCGGTTTTTGGTCCCGGCGATGGATGGTTGTAGCTCTAGCACCGTTCGAGTGTTTTTGTTTTAATGCCAAAGTGTTGATAATATAATTAATTTACATCGAAATAATTATCGGCGAAATTAACTGACCGTGAAATGGACTGCGTAGCAGATGCCAATGGCAGAGTATGGGTCGTTTCGCCTCGAGTTGAGATATATGTAGGTAGCTAGGGCGCCATTCTCCTGCGGTATTGCAAATGGTGACTAATTAGCTGATTTTCTTGACGGAGAGGTGTCGGGCTTCATTAATTACAGCTAATTAATTGGCGTCTCAGATTGGCTGGCGTTGGATTAAGGATAACGGTTTTGAAGATGATTTTCCGGATGATTGCTCATTTTCTACGGCCTGTGGTGATATGCTTGTTTATGTTATTCTATGTAATACTTTCTGAGTTCTGATCTCTTGCGAAACCTGAATAATATTATTTTATGACATTCAAAGTTTCCTCCACTATTGCTTAATGCTGTACACTGGGGAACAAATCAGCATTTCAAATTTTTTTTAAATACGAGCATTAAAATTCCAGATATTGAAGAACTTATTTCGACAACGTATATTTAATTAGATTTTTTTAATTAGGGCCTAGATAGCCGTAGCGGTAAACGCGCAGCTATTCAGCAAGACCAAGCTGAGGGTCGTGGGTTCGAATCCCACCGGTCGAGGATCTTTTCGGGTTGGAAATTTTCTCGACTTCCCAGGGGGCATCAAGTATCTTCGTACCTGCCACACGATATACGCATGCAAAAATGGTCATTGGCATAGTAAGCTCTCAGTTAATAACTGTGGAAGTGCTCATTAGAACACTAAGCTGAGAAGCAGGCTCTGTCCCAGTTGGGACGTAACGCCAGAAAGAAGAAGATATTTAATTATAATACATTACCTTGTCCGCTAAATTTGGTTTCCTCAAATCCGGCAAAGGTGTCAAAACTCTTGTAACTTGTTCCATATAAATAATCTTCGAAAATCCTCACAATACGCCTAGAGATATGCAATATCATTTTGAACATAAGTACGTTTTCCTAGAATAAACTGTTTTACGATCCAATACAAACATTGTGAATCTACATGTTTTGAAAGGTAAGTTGAGTAGTATACTTAAGTTCCTACGACATACCGTAAAATGGGGTATCTTTGATAGTGCGGGACCCACCACATACTAAACGAAACAAGATAATATCTGTTCACTACACTTTTTATTAAGGATGGAGTAGATTATCAGAGCATGTTTAAGAGAAAATAAACTTTTAATTAAACTATTTAACTAATTAATACTTCACTTTTTGCAAACAAAACAAAAACTAAAATCACTAGTAAGGCGAGCAAATACCTTTAAATTCTAATATGTTGCTTATCTTGACAGATAGGTTTATTTCGTCTGCAAGTTACAGACTCCTTCAGTGTCGAGTGCTCCATTATCAAAGTACCGTGCTGATTTGAACGGTACCTCATGCCGACCATCGGGGTTCATTTTTAATTTGAACTTCTAGTCACCCTAGAATCGTATTTCTGGTTACCTCATTCCCTGTTTTTTTTTCATTCTGCGTGCCGTTTCACAGCGTTCAATTTCACTTTACTTCGTTTCTTGAGCTAAATGACGTTTGAACCATTTTTAGTTTGATTCGTTTATTTAGTTACCATCTAAACGGATAACACTAAATCAACAATTTCACGCCACAATACTCGGCTCGTGGCCGCATTTTTCCATCCTCGGTTCTGCCCTACGCTCGCCAAATAGATACGCACTTGGTCCGCCCACTAAGCTCGCTGCGCTCCACGCCTTCTGGTACCAACTGGATCCGAAGCGAACACCATCTTTGCAGGGTTGCTGTTCGGCATGCCCTGCGCATCGTATCCTTCCAGCTTTGGCCACCTTC
This sequence comes from Aedes aegypti, assembly GCF_002204515.2. NCBI lineage: Eukaryota > Metazoa > Arthropoda > Insecta > Diptera > Culicidae > Aedes > Aedes aegypti. The sequence continues at coordinate 143,342,164 of NC_035107.1, forward strand.
TGGAAACTGGGTTTGCCGTAGAGTTGTACGAGCTCGTGGTTCATCCTTCGCCGCCACACACCATTTTCCTGCACACCGCCAAAGATCATCCTGACGTTCGAAGACTCCAAGTGCTTGCATGTCCTTCTCGGCCACGTTTCATGTCCGTAGAGGACTACCGGCCTTATGAGCGTTTTGTACATTTGGTGCGGATGTGAATCATTTTTTACCGCAGCTTCTTGTGGAGGTCATAGTAGGCCCGACTTCCACAGATGATGCGCCTCCGTATTTCACGGCTAACGTTATTGTCAGCCGTCAGCAAGGGTCCAAGGTAGACGAACTCGTCGACCACCACGAACGTATCCCCGTCTATCGTTACACTGCTACCTAGGCGAGCCCTGTCGAGCTCGGCCCCACCAGCAAGCATGTACTTTTGTCTTAGACGCATTCACCACCAGTCCAACTTTTGCTGCCTCGCGATTCAGGCGGGTGTACACGTCTGCCACAGCTTCTGATAGAACTTGCGTGTTTCTTGAGACCAGCACAGCTGTTCCATCTCCTTACACTCCGTCTTCTCCTGGCGGCGTTTTTTTTCTCCCGAAAGAGGCGGGTGTGCTATTGCCGTATGCCGCTGCGACATCCGGTTGCTTGAGCCGCTCTAGGTCGCACCGAGGCGGCCGTCGGTACCGTACGTTGTTAACGACGGAGAGTTTTGGGCGCAGTTCAACCATCACCAGATAGTGGTCAGAGTCGATGTTAGCGCCACAATAGGTCCTGACGTCGATAATGTCGGAGAAGTGCCATCCATCAATCAGAACTGATCTCCAGGTGTATCGGTATGGAAGGCTGTGCTGGAAGTAGGTGCTACGAATGGCCACATTCTTGGAGGCGGCGAAATCAATTAGTCGTAAGCCGTTTTCGTTCGTCAGCTGGTGGGCGCTGAACTTTCCAATCGTTGTTTTGAACTCCTCTCATGGCCAACCTGAGCGTTTAGATTTCCTATAATGATTTTGACGTCATGGTTTGGGCAGCTGTCGTACTCGTCTTCGAGCTGCGCATAAAAAGCTTCTTTATCATCATCAGTGCTTCAGGAGTGAGGGCTGTGCACGTTTATTATGCTGAAGTTGAAGAACCGGCCTTTGAGCCTCAACTTGCACATTCGTTCATTGATCGGCCACCACTCGATCACGCGCCTCTGATATCACTCACCACTATAAAAGCTGTTCCCAGCTCGTGTGTGTTGCCGCAGCTCTGGTAGATGGTATGGTCACCTCTAAACGTTCAACCCATTGATCCTTTCAAACACACTTCCTGCAACGCTAGGATGCCGAATCCACGGTCCTTCAGCACGTCGGCGAGTATGCGTGTGCTCCCGATGAAGTTTAGAGATTTGCAATTCCACGTACCGAGCTTCCAATCGCTAGTCCCTTTCCGTCGCTGTAGTCTTTTACGATTGTCCCGGTTCGTATTATCTCGTTAATTATTCGTTGCTTGTTTTTTTTTACCCCGGCCAGTATCACGAGGAGGTAGGGATAGGAGTTGCTGGGGAACAGGGTAAGGACCACACGAAGGGTTCTATTTTATTCCTGCAGTTACGCGAGGTACCAATGGTACGCCATGCCCAGCCATGTACCAACCGGGATACGGGGTATTGTGGAGTATTAATGGGATAGGATACATTCGGTACACGTCCTGGTAAATATGTGGATAATATTAACTTAAGACCGGAACAAACACACCGAATTCGGAACGCCTCTGCAATCCATTGTCTGTCTCGCATTGTAAGCTGATCCCGATTCATCAAATATTTGTGCAACTTCGATTGCTCTGGTCAATAACGGAGTAGCAACTGCGAATTGTGCGGTCATCTATGCTCATGTTCATGCTGCTCATGCAATACATTCCTTGTTATTATGGTTCACACTTTTAAGAGAAATTCCGCTTAAAAATCTTACTAAAAATGAGCTATACCCCGGATTACCACATGCCCCGTGTTAAGTAAGTGTAACATTGCACTTACAATCAAACTGCGTGAACAGTTACGTTTGCAATTACCTTCCTCCATCCTCGAATGCATTCTACACTCGGCAAATCTTGCCGTACCTTGTTAGCCTACCATGCGCACTCCACGTCTTCTTGTACGGATCAGAAGCGAACAGCATCTTAGTAGCAGGTTGTTACTCGGCATTTACTCAAACAGCTGAATGACATCATCAACCTTCCATAAAATGGTTGTTATCGTTAACAGTACTGGCGTATAAATTTGCCTTGATCCTACTTGCCTGCGCTTTTAGCACCATTCAGGTGTCCACCGAACTGATGCTTCCACCTTTCGGTTACCATGCGTTCGTCCGGTGATAGTTTGGACGCAGTTTAAGCATCACTACCCGAGGAGGAACAAATAACTCCCCAATAACTTATGCATACCATTTTTTGGTATCATACCAAAATTAGGTATTGTTCAGATGTCAATACCTCAATTTGGTATTTGGTATAATGGTATTGAAAAAAAACTTTAAAACAATCAAAAATACTTCATTGGGGTATTAAACAGCTATTGAGGTCTGCTGGAGGTATTGAACTACAATTGAAAAATTTCATTTTTATGTGAAAATCCATCAAGTATTATTGAGGTATTACAATACCTGATCTAGTTATCAGTTTGGTGTTCGTAGAATATGCTTGAGATATTATTTGAGGTATTTTACCTCTTATGCAGGGCTAATTCATACCTCATTCAGGTATTTAGTATTGGAAATTATCTGGTATGGAATACCTCAATTTGGTATTCAGTAGTTATTTTCTTCTGCTCGGGTAGAGTTGACGTCGATATCACCATGATAAGTCTTGGCGTCGATTATGTCGGAGAAGTTCCGTCTATCTATCAGATCTTTTTCTGTTCTCTCCAGGAGAACCGATATTGAAGTCTGCGTTGGACGAATGTCTACCTATCAACATGTTACAGTGTAAATTGTTTAATCACTCTAGCATATTGTTTGCGGTGATGCCACTCAATTCATGTGTGGTTACCCCGGACCTAATCACGCGTAAGTATTTCTACCCCTGTACTCTAATGAGCGAAGTTGTGAAGCATCATCCCATAAACACCCCCATCATGAGTTCCCCGAACCGCAAGAGTGGCAATCAAAGTGGCGACGGAACGTGAGCTGCAAATAACGAGCCGTAATTAAACTATAAATTTATCATCACCATGTGTTTTGTGTGAAAACTAAACTTATTATCATATCAGCACAATAATACCCCACGTGGCAGTGCCATGCCTTTCGAAAATTTCAAATTCACGCCATAATGCCACTGCTCGTGGGGCGGAAAACGACACTCTGTGGGTAAACTGAGAGGAGGACGATAATTATAAAATTTCGATTAATTAACACGGTGCTAGAGCTACCCACCGCCAACGTTCAGTAAAACCATAAACTTCCAGATTTAGTACCACGCTTGGCTAAACGGCCCCATCCCCTTGTTAGAGTAGATCCAGCTCCAAACCGAGTTAAATTTTACGTCTTTGTGCTCAACGATGGCGCTATTTTCGGGTAGATTCTACTAAACCCACTCCCAAACGCTATACATAGTTCTACATAAGCTGGCAAGTCAAGATAAAACCATGGCAGACGACGGCACTGATGGACGAAAGCAGGAAAATGAACAAACAAAAATTTAAATTTCGAAATTACAGCGATCACACTTTCCCTCGTGGGACGCTTTTGCACCATCAGCCAGCGCGATTGAGTTTCCCACTAAAACATGAAACCCAGAGCACTTATACACACTCAGTCCGGAACTGAGCTGATATTCCCCTAGGTCGTAGCATGCCTTGCACAGAACATGGCCAGACCGAGCAGAAGTAGGCGGGTGTGGATAATTGGATATCTCCCCACTCCATGCTTCTTGCTGTCTCATGGCCTGCTGTATGATTGCTGTGTTCGTTTAACTTATCTCTCCGAAACGCGGGGGGAGAGATTGTTGGTACTTCCCCTCCTCAAATCACTTCTTCATGGGACACATTCTCTGCGGTTTTGCACTGTATAAGTGGAGATGTCTGTAAATGTAGCGAATGTGTCTGTGTGGATGCCGGCCGCCCCGGGTCTTTTGTAGCGTAAGAGAAAGTTCTATCTTTTGGGGCAAAAATGAGAGAATTAATATTAAACACAAAATACTCCGGAACCGGTCCGCTGGGATCGATAACGAAACATGCTGATAGCGGAACGCAAATGACGATGGCGGTGGAGACGATGCTCGAGCTTTATGAAGACACTTCAGAGGGTGCGGGGGCGGTGTTTATGTTGCATAATTATCATTCAGCGTCGTTCTTCAAGGCAAAGGACAAAGTTTCGGCATTGACTGTCACAACAACGTTGGAGGAGTGCTGGAAGTCATTTACCTCTTGCCAGGGCTGAATCAAGGTGGATTGCCACCGATGAGTATACGGAAGTAAAGTCTTGCCTTGTGTTAGACGAAACTGTCTTATATTTTAGTGAAATGCGTTGAAACGTTCTCTGTTGAATTTAAGAGGCTGCCTCACGGCGGGTATACTAAGAGGTCTGCCACATTTTTAAATGATCGATTGACTATGTCAACAAAATCTGCGAAGCAAACAAATTTGCTGGTTGTGTTGAAAATTGTTCCCATGCTGTTATACTCCATTTTCGCATAACACCTTCTAGCAATACCGGTCGGCCACTTTCCTAGAGCCTTTGAATCTCAAGCGCTTGTGCTGTGAAAAGCACTTCTTGTTATGATATGTGGAGCTAACGCATCACCGCCAACCCACTAAAACTAGACCGATGATCTGCATTGAGGTATTCAGAAAATACATAGACATTACCCTTGTCCTCACAATATCACTATGGGCGATCAGGTGATACAGTACGCTACAGTTTAAGTTTTTGAGAAAAACAGATAATTAAGTGCAAATACATGGTATACGTATAAAATATACTGCATAATCGTAATATTTTTACATATCTTTATACAGCGTACGAAAGCTTATTCAAAAAGCTATCTGAGAAAAATAAAATGAAATAAAAATTCTAATTTTTGGTCAGGTAAATGAGAGGACTACACTGAAAAAAACATATTCGATTTTTTATCGAAACTTTGCACATCCCATACTTTTTTGTCCCAAGTTGTCCCAGGCTAAAATTTATTTCCAAGGGTGTTTTAGGATGTAAACTGAAAGATCGTAATGAATTTAGCTGCACATATTTGCATTTTTTTCATTTAGGGCTTATTGATTATTGTCAACATTTTTGTCAATTTTCATTAAATATCAGCTGAAGATTATTTCAGGGGATGATTGAACATCACTATATGATTCATATCATTAAGGCTATTTTAATTCTAATATTTATAATGATTTTGACAACATTAATTGCATAAATGGCCTATTTGCGACATTTGTAAAAACACCTTTTTTTCGTTATAAGCCCTTTTCAAAAGTTAGTCTCGAAAACTTATTTATTGAAAACATAACATCAAATTTGTATCACAAAACTCTTAAATATGACATGAGATGGCAAACATATTTTTGGCCGCCAGTCTATATGGAAACCGCCCATAGTGAATATCGGGGACTGTTATTCTTTGTAGCAAGAACTATTATGCACTGTTGGTTAAGGCTGTTCAGACAATTCTGATGCAACAACACGTTATAAGTTTCGAGCTGGCATCACGCCGCGATTGTTTCTAGTAATTTTTCTACAGATTCCTCCAAGGATTTACATAAAAACTTCCCGATGGATTTCTTCAGTGACACATGCGCGGTTATTCACGAAGTTCTCCAGCGATACTTTAGGAATTTCTAAACAGATTTTATCCCTATTTTTTCAGCGATTTTAACAGGAATTCCGCTAGAAATTCTTAAAGAGATTGCTCAACAAATCCTTTCCAAGAGATTAATACAGGAATTCCATCAAAAAAACACGATGCTTCTTCCCTAGTAATTCCGCCAAAAAATCCTTCGCCAATTTTATTTCGAAATCCCTACGAAAATTCCTGCAGAAATACATGCAGAGATTTACTCCAGGAACTCTTACATTGATCCTACACATAATTTCTCCAAGGATTCATCAATGAGTACTTCCAAGGTTTCAACCAGCAAAACATCAGGGATTCTACGAGAAATACTGGAAAAATTCCAGGTGTAATCTCTGAAATAACTCCTGGAGAAACTTCTGATGGAATTGCTAGAGGGAAACCTGATGGAATCCTCAGATGAGTTCAAGATGCAATGCATGAAGGAACTCCTGATGGAATCTCTGTTTTCAAAGTAGGTCTGGCCATTTTAATGATAGCATCCTATTTTTGATATGCAGTAAAACTGGTACTACCCAGTCAACACAAACTCGTATACAATAGCGCATAAGAGTACAAAAGTGGAGGCGATATACGTACATGCGCTATTAGGCTGCATGCAAAATGTACGTATATCGCCTCCACATTTGTACTCATATATCCTATCATATACGATCGTGTGTTTACTGGGTAGCGTTTGACGTGAAAATTCTTTTCTAAGGACGCATGCGCGATGTAACGCGTTCGCGCACGCACACACGTAACTATGTCATCGGCCTAAGTAAGCTTCAAAAGCGGTAACACAAGCTTTCTGGTAATACTGCTTTCTGGAATAAGGGGTTATCTTTACTGGCGAGATTAAAACCCAGGCATGGCCATGTTGAATAACTGCGCTTTTACCATTACCGCTAGGTGGGCTTCAAACACGGCTTATAATAGCTTTGTGGCCTTAAAACGACCTTAGCAAATCGAACGGTCAAGTATAATGTGACCAGATGTGTCCCGGAAAAAATCCGGGACGCTTGTCAGATCTCATTTCCAACGAGGCGCTGCCTATATTTGATGTGCAATTTACATTTATATTCAATCCAAGATATGTACTATATACTAAGTTAATTAAAATAAAAAGTATTGACGCTGTACAGTCAAGTTAAAAATTGCTCTGTCCCGGATAATCCGGGACGTCTGGTCACTTTAGTCAAGTATATCCTTGATTTTGTTTAAGGAACATAAAAAGAACTCGGCTTGATGCTTATACAACTGAATCGAATTGAGTTTAAATCTATGTTTGCCAGACTGCATCATTCAGCACCAATTAAACTCACTTTCCGTCCAAATACCGCAAAATAAAATCTGCAACCAATCGTTTTCGGTTCCATTGCAATCCAACTGAAGCGAAGCCCCTAGACCTCTACCTAATCTATCGGGTACGAATTGTCGTAGAGGCATGAAATCCGATTCAATGGTGAATGTATTTGCACTTCATTTGCATAAATATGCGATTGCATTTCGGGCCGTACCAACCGGAAACTCCAGACTGCAAGATGATGACGATGATGATGACGATGATGATTTGCTAACTAGCTCTAAATGGAAGCATGCACATTGCACATTGTGGGCATGTAATGTACTATCCGAAAAGATGCCCAGAGTTACACTGGAGTGATGGATCAAGGAATTAATAATTGAATAATTGATGATTCCGACAGATTATCGTGCCATCCAACTTGCAACTCTCGTCGTTGTAACCATACGCTCACTAATTAAAGGATTTTCGCTGGCACATCCTGCATGTCTAATTAAATAAATGTGCCCGGAAGTGTGGTACCAGCAGTGGCCGGCGTTCGGGTTATTCGAAACAGATTAGGTCCTGAATTTCTAATGACCGGTAGTTTGAGAACAATTTCTCAAATCCCCAGCTGGTCATCTTCTCTGATTGCGATTTTATTATTCACAAAATTGGTGTCCAGTTTGGTCGATGCTCGGTGTTTGGGCGGTGGGTCACAAGCATGGTGCTTAGGTGTGCAGGGCACAAACCGCAAGATCGTTCAATGCTGTCCGTTTTGTTAGACAGCGTGGAAAGAATCCATATGTTTTACGCTTGATACAAAACCAATGAGATCGATGGTTCCGAATGTTTACCATCAGTTCAGTTCCAACTCTTACGCTGGAGAGTTCAACTAGTTCTAATTTCAAATGCTTCTAAAATAAAGCTACCCAGACAATTTAACCGTGATACCTATTCTTGATCAAGAAGCATAGGCGATTTTTTTTATTTCTTCATTAGTATTATTCCAAACATTACTTTCATTTCTTATACCTAGGTGTTCTGTGTTATTAGACAACACTATTATCCTAATTTGGTAAAACAAATTTAAGATTTTACTAACATTTTGTTAACAACATATTACATTTCATTAGCCGTAGCAGTTCAGATTTTTTACAGGTGAGTTGATTTCACCTGCTTATAAGAGAAATAAAACACGTTTTCAATTTACTAAACCTAGCTTAACCTAAATATGTAACACATTAATCGTGGCAATAGAAGATTGTAACGATTTTTGCCTGAAATTATTAATTATTTTATTTGACATTTGTTCCAATGTTTCAATATTGGATATTCTATGTAACTCATTGGTACTAAACCAGGGAGGAAGCAAACATTTTCATAATTTTATTTTAAACTAGTGGACCCGGCAAACTTCGTCTTGCCATCAAGTAGGCTGTTGAAAAACGCTATGGATCGTCCCATACAAAATGACAGTTCCGTTCACGCTTGTTTTTTCCGACTTTCCCGGTGAATGTCCTGGGATTTTTATACACACAAACACGTCGGAGCACTTGACGAACAAAATGGAAAATTATTCATTCAAATCGGTTGACCCGTTCGGAAGCCATTTCGTGACATTACAAACATCACTCCATTTTTATTTATATAGATTCTCTGCAGAGCTTTCTTCCTGGTATTACAACAGCTAGTCCATATTGGTACAGCATACAACATGGCTGGCCTGAAAATTTGTTTGAATATCAAAAGCTTGTTCTTAAGACAATGTTTTGATTTTCTATTAATAAAGGGATAGAGATATCTTACATATTTGTTACATTTGGCTTGATTGCCCTCAATGTGATTTTTGAAAGATAAATTCTTATCTAGCATGAGCTCTAGATACTTAACTTCATCTGACAGATTTATTGGAACCCCCTCATACTTAAAGGATTCAAATAAAGAGCTTTTGGTTTATGTGGGAATATTATTAGTTGAGTTTTGGAAGTATTAGGAGAAATCTTCCATTTTTGCAAGTATGAAGATAAAATATCCAAACTTTTTTGCAATCGACTACAGATGACACGCAGGCTTCGTCCTTTGGCGGAGAGGCCTGTGTCATCCGCTAACAAAGATTTTTGACATCCCTGAGGTAACTCAGGTAAGTCAGATGTGAAAATATTGTATAAAATTGGTCCCAAAATGCTGCCTTGAGGAACACCAGCTCTTACAGGAAGTCTTTCAGATCTGGAGTTCTGATAATTAACCTGAAGTGTACGATTTGACAGATAACTTTGAATTATTCTAACAATGTATGTTGGAAAATTAAAGTTTTTTAATTTTACGATCAAGCCTTCATGCACTGTCGAATGCTTTTTTTTATGTCTAGAAGAGCAAGACCAGTAGAATATTCAGATTTGTTGGAATGGAATAAAATATTTTACACGTAAAAGTTGATGAGTGGTCGAATGTCCATGGCGGAATCCGAACTGTTCATTGGCATTTTCGTTGATGTAGGCCATCATTCTGTTCCAAATGACCTTTTCAAAAAGTTTACTGATGGAGGAAAGCAAGCTGATTGGACGATAGCTAGAGGCCTCTGCAGGATTTTTGACTGGTTTTAAAATTGGTACAACCTTAGCATTTTTCCATTTGTCAGGAAAATAATTTGTTGAATATATTAACTAAAAATGATAAGCTACTTTCTATAAGTTTCTTGATGAGGATGTAGAAAATTCCATCATCGCCAGAAGCTTTCATATTTTTGATTTTTTTTAATAATGTCCAAATCAGTTTCCCAGGATCCAGGAATTTTCGAAAACGTTCTCTTGATTGAGAATATTTTCGAAGTGCTGAGTAACTTGGTTTTCAATTGAACTAGTAAGTCCTAAATTAGAATTGTGCGCGCTTTCAAACAGCATAGCAAGTTTTTGAGCATTTCCGCAATTAATTAGTAGGGTCGGTGCTCCCTTAGTGGATAGTCCCCTATAGTCACACTAGTGGTTTTTTACTGCCGTTCCGCTATAAATCTTTTCAAAATATTTTTTGACATGAAGGTCAGAAGCTATTTATCTAAGTACCATTGATACACAGCTTGATTTTGTTCATAAAATGATCGAAATAATTAGTTTTGCTTAAAATTTGACCTCCCTTGCGCCTAAAGTAAACCTTTTGTTCCTATAGTAGCACTACTGAGAGAAACTATTTTTTTATTATACGAAATAATTGATAAAGTTAGAACTTTTTTTTACATCAAACGAAAGCTTCTGATACATACTTTGTAGGAAAAACATAAAAGTTTTGTAAAAATACGGTTTTGATTAGTGTTTTGCCAACGCCGTGATGCTAGTGCTACTATAGGAACAGAAATTAGAAATAGTGCTACTATAGGCACATGTATTCCTATAGTGGCACAAGCGACAATAAATACAAACACATGAGTTTTCGTAGTTTTCATATTTTTTTCCACAACACCAAGATAAAAAGCTCTCAGATGATGTAAAAATAATGAAGCTAGCGTTATTTTTCGATTTTATTGTTCTTAGCTATGCGGCTATTGGTACATCGACCCTAATAATTTTTTTTCCTCTTTCAATACCGGTATTGGCTTCTGAGGTTTTTTTTTTCAAAATTTTAGATACCGTCGGACGGGGCTACTTTGGACACACACCTTTTGTATTTATTTGCAGCGTAAATATTAATGTGAGCAATTTTGTGTGTTCAGCACTTTTATTAACCAATGTATGCTCTACCACTACCACTGGACTTATTGGGAGCATCACAAAACTATCGAATCGTCATGTTTCATAAAAAAAAACTAGTGATTTGATTTGTTTAAAATTGTTGTTTTATTAAAATAATTGATCAACGGTCTTATTTTTACGACTTTCATTTTATTGTGTTTTGGTTTGCATACCAGTGACAAGTTCACAACATAATCTTAACATGAAAAATACTTTCCGCATTATTTTACGAGAATTTGCAGTACAAAACGCTTGTATCCTTCAATTGCTTTATATACTACTCTTAAGCTAGCTCTAAACCGCTAAGAAGCTAAAAGCATATTCCAAAAGCAAACTTTTACTTCTTTACGATCTTGCAAAGTTTTACTTCATAGATTGCGTTTTCAATGAAAGTTACTTTTAAGTGACAGGTATTGATGTGATCCTTCTACATATCGTTCATATAATCGTAAGAATAGAAAATACAGTTTTGCACACAACTTATTAATCATCGCAGTACCTAATAGTTATATCGTTCGTTTATTTCAACTTAAAAATGAAGCATTTGTAGCTGATAGTTCCAGTTGAGTGGAGTTGAAAGTTTAAGTTTCATACTGCAAACTGAAAACAGTGAATAGCATGTTTCGCTGTGTAATTGTTTTTAGCTTTGCAATTTTCTGAATTATGTTTATCAATGAAAAAATGTTGAATAACATCACAGTGGACGATAATCTACAGAATCAGCTTGAAATTTATAAGGAAAAACCATTTCATTATCTAATTGTGTAAATGTCCAAAGTAGCCCCTTTTTTGTCTTGAAGGTCACACTTTTTTGCTATTCAAGCATTTCTATTATTTCTTGATTGATTTGACTCATATTTTGCACATTTGTTACATACATATACAACTTAAATATATGCAAGAATTATGAATATCTATCCATAATTCTAAGAGTTACAAATCCTCAAAGTTAAAGAATGTGGAAATGATGTCAAAAGAAGCCCCGTTTGACGGTAATTTCCAAAAGGGCTTAGAGCCAAGATCCATTTGAGAAATTTTATTTTCAAAATTTTTGTTTCCTATCTGAAAAAACCTTTTTTCAATTTCTTTCTGCAAATCCTGCCATATAATTTTCATAGCAGGATCGTGAGTGCGTTGAAATTGCCTTCTCCTCACGATTTTAAGATCGATCAAGAGTTTAAGCTCATCGCCTAAAATCACGGATTCAAATTTAACTTCACATTTTGGAATTGCAATGCTCCTGGCTTCAACTATGGAATTTGTTAAAGTTTCAAGAGCATTGTCAATATCATGTTTTGTTTGTAAAGAAGTTTTAACATCAAGTTTAGAGTCAATATACGTTTCATATATATTCCAGTCGGCTCGTAAATAACTGAAAGTGGAGCTGATAGGATTGACAATCGCTTCATGGGATATTTGAAATGTAACAGGGATATGATCAGAATCAAAATCAGCATGAGTATTCAGTTGGCTACAAAGATGACTAGCGTTGGTTAAGACCAAATCAATCGTAGGTGGATTTCTAGAAGAGGAAAAACATGTAGGGCTATCAGGGTATTGAATTGAGAAATATAATTAAGAGCACTCATCACATAAAATTCTGCCGTTGCCGACAAAAATGTTGACTTATTGCGAGTCAATTTTCGCAAGTCAGTTTGGAGCAAATTAACTTGCTGTCCAGAGCATTGAAAAGGCAAATAGGCAGCTATGAAAGTATATTTACCAAGCTGTGTTTCAACAGAAACACCTAAAGTTTCAAAAATTTTAGTATCAAATGACGAAAACAGTTGATGTTTTATATGCCTATGTATGATGATTGAAACTCCCCCACATGCCTCATCAAGTCGATCATTACGATAAACAAAAAAGTTAGGATCTCTTTTGAGTTTGCAACCAGGTTTTAAATAAGTTTCGGTAATAACTGCTATATGCACGTTATTAACTGTAAGAAAATTCAACAGCTCGTCCTCTTTACCTCATTCCAATTTATAATATTTAAATTATTATTTGGATACATTAGAAAAACGTAATCCAATAACAATTTAATTTATAAATTTTACACCTACTTGGACTGCTTCAGTCATAGTGGTGGCTTTGAACATTGCATCAATCATTAGATTCAATTGTTCAGTTAGAAAATTAAAATCAGAGGCAGACATATCGCTTGAAGTGGTTACATTTGATGATTTTCCGTTAGATGAAGAGGCCGAGTAGATGCTACCTGTGGTGGCAGGTTTTCTTTTCATTTGATTTGAAACTAGTATAATGGGTACTCATAGTACGAATAGGGGAGGAGTTCAAATTACCTGCTACGATATCGGCAAAGGATTTTCCGTGGGTAGATACATTCGAAATTGAAAGATTCGAACGGCTACCCGACGGATTAAAATTAGTTTGTGAATGAGCATGATTATGATCTTCCTGGTGGGTTTGATTCTTAATCAAGCGATCGTTAACTGAAAAATGAGCATTGTTCGATACTCTATCAGGCAAATTTCGGAAACGACCGTTATCGTAACGGATATTATCTTTCATCTGCCTGGCACGAGCCTCAATGACTCTTTTGCGTGAAGGACAATTCAAAAAAATGGACTTATGGTTAGCCCCACAATTAGAGCATATGAACTTGGTGGTATCTTCCTTCACTGGACAGACGTCCTTGGCGTGAGAAGAACCTCCACAAATCATGCATTTAGCATCCATGCGACAATTTTTTGTATTTGGCACGGACGGCACTGAGTGGGGTTCTGGTAATTTCCTCCAGGTTTCTGGAAATGTTCCCATGTCACACGGACAACGAACAAAAGTTTAGCTTTTTTAATGCTTTAATATTATTTAGTTCTTTTTTGTTAAAGTGAACTAAATAATATTCTTGAGAAAGCCCTTTCTGAACAATGCCAGATTGGGTTCTCTTTTTCGTAATGATTACTTGGACTGTGGAAAATCCAAGTAAATCATTTATTCCATTTTTGATCTCTTCAGGTGACTTATAGTCACTTGAGAGACCTTTTAAGACAACTTTGAACAAACGTTCAGTTTTGTCGTCATAAGTAGAAAAATTGTGCTTCTTCTCTTCAAGATGTTTGAGCAGAAGTTCGCGATCTTTAAGAGTTTCCGGCAAAACGCGACAGTCTCCTTTCTTTGCGATTTGGAATGAAACCTAATGGAGTTCAAGAGCTCCTGCCTAAATCCCCCAAATTCGGAACAACTGATCACGATAGGCGGCACTCTTTGCTTCCTCACTTGAATCAAAGAGCATGGGCTAAAAGCGGCTTCGATTTGGTGTTCGGAAAATTTGTCTAGAGCATCGAATTGATTGCTCATTTCGATACAATTATTCATTTCACCCTTGGAAGGAAGTTCGCATTCCGGAGAAACGTCCTTTCTTCCATTCTTGCCACGTTTAGTGACAGTTTTAAATCCCACTTTTTTGGAAGGAAGTTGTGAATTACGAGATTCACCCTTCCTTTTGTTTGTTGTTGATACCATGTTAAGTTAATAAACGGAAGAAGACGTGACCTCCTAAGAGGTTTTTTTTCCCAAGACGGTGTCCAAGAAGGATTACCACCGCTAGCTTTCGCCAACGGGTCCAACGAAAAATCGAAGGCAATGGTCCAAACAAGGATCGTAAAGGCATCAATAGTAGAAAAATAGTACTGAAAAGTACTGTTTTAGTAGCACTGAAAAGTACCGTTTTTAATTTTAGCACTGAAAAGTACTGTTTTGTTGCGTTTGGTAGTTTAAAAAAAAAAATATAATTTTGATATCTTGGGGTAGGTGTGAGTTGAATGTATCTAATGAAGTGCATCAATGCAGCTTGGTATGATCAATGTGAGTGCTCGTCAACTTGATGTGGAAAGCTACTTTTCAATAGCTCTGTGTACCTCAACTACTATTTCTGTACTAAAACACGTAGATAACTTCGCTAGTATGTCATATTTAGATTTCACAATTGAAAGAGCAAGGTTCATTGAGAATATAGCAATTTTCAACCCCGGGAAAGAGACAAAACCGCATTTAAATTCAGTGCATCAAGCTACAATGGAATATAAATAACGGCGCCATTCTGAAACCACGAGCAATCGAATGCACAATTTGCCATGCAATCGCTCATTAGCTCATTATAATTTGGCGCTTATGTGCATATGGTGCACATGATTCGAAGCTGCTCTGCAGTTCCACACATAAATGCATTTTTGAGTGCAAACTTTTCGACAAACGGGGTCTCTATTTATTCACGGCGCTTGTATCCACTCATTATGCAGCCTATTTCGCTCGGATGAACGGTTGGGTTACGGGGGTGGGAAATGCCAGGATCAGCCGGTAATTGTCGACTGCTATTCGGTGCAGTTTGCGATTGTGTGCCGTCTGCCGTCTCGTTAAATATTTTAAATACACAGTTTATAAATAAAATATTGAATAATATTTAGTGGAGTAATTAGCGTGGGGTTTTATTATAATTGCTATAATTAATTTCATATGGTGTTCAAAGCCGAGTCGAGCTTTCGTGATGTATGTGTGCTGAATGGAAGTGAGAAGTGGTAATAAATTGACCTGATTTTGCAAATTGGCTCATTGTGCGGAGGAAATTGTAATGGAAAGTAAAACGAATACGGATTCGATATCAATTTCAGCTCAATGAATTTGCCACCTTTTACACATCATAATGAACACACTTTGCATTGTTCCAAGTTAAATTCAATTAAACCTTATCGTTCATTTTAAATAGTTTTTAATTTTCTATTTAAAAACTATGGTTCTTAGTCAACTAATAACATTTGGTGATTTGTGAATTGCTATAGTTTCGGATATAGGAAGCCGTATCCTACTCTTGGCACTTTTGATTCACTTCGGCAGTGGGGTTTTTTGAAAGCTACATAGCTAATATTTGTCCACAATATGCGTTGTACTGAAGCGCTAGCAAAGTGTTACCAATAAAAAAGAAGTAACCGTTGTAAAAATAAAGACTACGTAGACGAAAAGCATGTTTTGTTCGAAATATCTCCAGGTGACTAATCATAGATTATTAAACTTTAATAAAAATTTTGCTGGTAGAGGAGTTTTGTGTACAGAACAGATATGCAAAACAGGCAGAAGAGATAGTATAGTTGGTAAAAAAATAAAATGAAATAAAAATACTAAGTCATGAACGACGAATTCATTTGAATTGTATGAAGTTCAACGTTCAAAAAGGAAACGAAAAGCATACCTCTTCATTCTTAATCCATGGATCAAAAATCGATTCAGGTGACTTTTCACCTCGCTCTTCCCCACACAAGTCTTACTGGAAGCGCAATAATGTACGTGAACAGAATAAAAAAAAACATACAACCCACGTTTTCCATTCCGATGTGATTTGACGGGGATGATTTTTGTTGTGTTATAAAAAAATATTCTCGCCATGTTTGCGCTTTATCGTTGTTATTTCACCGTACAACATACCAGTCCACCAACAAAAGCTACGCATTACTCTCAACCAGACGTCGATCGAAAGAACGTTTTTACGCTGTCGCCAATTTTCCCCCATTTTTGCTCCGTTACGTGCTGTGATTTTCCACCGTGCCCTTCCTCTCAAATGTATGGCCTTTGCTTATTCCTAGAGGGGGGTTCGGTTACTAAAGGGAGGCCACTGGGTGAAATGCGCATGACGGTGGTAACGTTGCCTACCAAATACTTTGCGGCCATCATAAAGCCAAGCACTTATATGTATCCTGGATTTATGCAAGTGGGTGACACACTTGGTGGTTGAAATATGTTGGCGGTCTGAACTTGGGTAGCAAGTCAAATCATCGTGCCACGTTGAAAGCACCACGTCGATGTTCAGATTCCTGGGAAATCGTTAAACTTTCAAAAGTAAGGAGTTGTATTTCTCACGTTTTTACATGGTTGTCTACAGCATGTTTTATGGCTTCAGAAGAGTGCCTATAAACAAGAGTGACGTCATGTTCCAATTTTGACAGGTCTTCTGCTCAATTGGAACGCAAATTTGTATGGAAATGACAGTTCGCCGCTATTCCAATTTTGACATTTACGTCACTTTTATTTATACCCCTTCTAGCACTAAACCGAATAGCGCCTTCCGCTTTTTAACTAGCGCTGCCTTCCCTGTACGTTAAACCTAATGTCGGAAGTAGTGCGCTGTATAGAACATCAGATGATTTATACGGCGCACTACTTCCGACATTAGGTTTAACGTACAGGGAAGGCAGCGCTAGTAAAAAAGGCGCTATTCGGTTAAGTGCTAGAAGGGATATAAATCCACTCTGGGCTCTAGGGCACTGGGTCGATTGACATTTGATTGAAAGTACATTTGGTTGAAGGGCCTTTTGATCGAATGGACATTTTGGCGAAAGGCTTTACATCACTCGATCAAATGACGTTCAGTCGAATGACGATCGGTCGAATAACATCTGATCGAACACCATTTGAACGAAAGAATACTTAGGCGAAAGTGTTTTTAGAAAAAATCAATAAAATGCGACATGTGTATGATTGAGAGCTTTCTTAGCTAAAGTTGACATTTCCGCATTCGTATATCGTGTGGCAGGTACGATGATACTTCATACCCAGGGATGTCAAGGGAATTACCATTACGAAATTATACTGGACCGAACGGAAATCGAATCAGATACTTTCAGCATTGCTTTGCTTCGTAGCCGCGGACTCTAACCACTCGGCTTAGGAAGGCCCCTAAACTAAATGTCTTTCGAACAAATATTTTTCAACCAAATGTAATAAGTTACTTTAACTATAAATTATATAGCGCATTTGATTATTAATTTGTTTTCGAAAAGAGCCGTCAACCAATTTATTGAAATAGTTTTGTATTGAGGACTGAAATTTTAATCGTTTGAAATTTCCCTCCCATAATAATTTTCAAACCAGAGAGTGACATCCTGTTTCGCACTTCGTAAGCCACGTGATCCCTTTTCTTGAATTTGTCAACCCAACGCGAAAGATAATTACTTTGAAATTATAATTCTAAACGGCTTGCCCTCACAGGCAATGAACGCCGCTACTGGCACAGAATGCCTTTGTGGGTGGATTCGAACCATGCCGAAACGGTAGCGTTGATTTCTTCCATCCGTGTAATTAATTTAATGATGGCGTGAATTCCCAGAATAACCGAAATACCCTGTGCAAAAACCATCAAGCTACCGGTTTGTGGTGTAGTAGATGATCGCTAGGGCGGTTCAAATTATAAAAAGGTTAGAAAATCCTATCCCTCATATAAATAGAGTCCCGACTAAGGGTACATAACAAAATTTTATCAGCATATGTTATTATGTTATAAGTTTTTTTTTCGAACATAGGTTGTTACAAACTTGAAGCAGGATGTTGTTAAAATAACTAAAATTATGACAAAAAGTGTATGAATAGTAACATAAACATAACAAAATGTGTTTTAATTATATCAAAAACATATCAAACAAAGTCTAATGTTTGATAAAAAGTATCAAAATTATAAAACTGTTCGCTGTACGATAATATTGTATATTATTGAAATGCATAACTATCTATTTATTTTGTTATAAAGTTGTTTATTATGTTCTATGGATAACGGAGCCTAACAAAATTATATCATAATATGATATGCATATCATATTTTGATTAAATTTTATTATATTTTTGTTACAAGCCTCTAGTCGGGGTTCCACCTAATATTTATCCATATTAGTAAAGGTTTACAGGTGGCTCAAATACGTTGCAGGCTTTATGCATTATAGTACTAACGTGTTAGAATCATTTTTTCCTAATGTCTGCATATTAACATTCATGTAAATCCACTTCGTCTTGAGGCCATCTTTAAATTACCGCCGCAAATGCTGACAATTTCACAAAAATCTATTCGTATCATAAGAATTGTGAAAAGGTAATGGAGATTGGATTTTGAATTATTTTTGTAATTGGAACCGCTCTAATGATTACCATTTCGTATTTGAATGCTTTCTTGGGTGGACACGGTTTAGAAAAGAGACCACCTCATCAAAAACGAACGAAAATCCTACTGAAATGACACTAATTCGATTAAGCCTTCCTCTTGGAAACGTCTCATCTTTTTATCGCAGTCAATTTGCAGCAGCAGCAGCAGCAGTTGGGGGAAGTTGTTCACGCCATCGTTAACAACAGTGATTTTACGGAAACGCTAATTCGAAAAAGGGTTCTTGTCCCCCAAAGTTTCATCGTTGGATCGGGCATGTGCAGTCTCATTGGAAAGCGATTTGTTGGGTCTTGGGAGCGAAGGTGAACGGTTTGATTAACATTTTAAATCGTTTTTTGCGTTTGAATTGAGTATGAATTGGGATAATGGGTAAGATTTTGGGTGTGGACATACTTTGAGAAGTTTTGCTTCATGTCTGATGGTTTTAATGTGTTATACAAGCTGTGACGAAGGGGCGATGTCTAGCCGAATCCATAAAAGATACACTCCCGTGCAAAAGTTTGGGTTCACCCCCTCAAAAACATACAAAAGTGTTCAGTCCATATCTCTGTGATTACGCGTCCAAATGAAACTCTCTTAGCCGCATTTGAAAGGCGAAGAGTTATTCTTACTTCGTATGTATTTTTTCAATAACATTTTTTGAACTTTGTGTACTAAATTTTTAATTAAAATTGTGACATTTTTCAAAAAAAACACTAAAAAACGAAGCTTACCTATTTCCTCAGCATTGGATCGACCAAAATTTTAAAACAAGGTGTCATTAGAATCGTAATCGTATATTCTTCTAAAAGTTCTCACGGAATTTTTGCGTAGAAATCTGAAAACTATTCAAAATCAATGAAACAGGGAGTCAAGTCATCGTGCAAAAGTTTGGGTTCACCTGAGCCGCAGGCAAATCAATTTTGTCTATATCTCTGCCATTTTTCAACCGATTTTCATAATTCGTAGTTTTTTCAAATGCAAATAATGGTGCGTATATGATTGGTTTGAGATTTCACAGATTTCTCGTGTTTTGAGTAAGTTCAAGAACCCAAACTTTTGCACGATACACCATACTGAGGGGTGAACCCAAACTTTTGCACGATGACTTGACTCACTGTTTCATTGATTTTGAATAGTTTTCAGATTTTTCCGCAAAAAAATCGTGGGTGCTCTTCAAAGAATATAAGATTACGATTCTAATGACACCTTGTTTTAAAATTTTGGTCGATCCAATGCTGAGTAAATTAGCTATGTTTTTTCAATGTATTTTTTTTTTAAATGTCATAACTTTAAGTAAAAATTTAGTATACAAAATTCAAAAAATGTTTTTTGAAAAATGCATACGAAGTAAGAATAACTCTTTGCCTTTCTAATGCGGTTAAGAGAGTTTCAATTGGATGTGTAATCCCAGAGATATGGACTGAACACTTTTGTATGTTTTTTAGGGGGTGAACCCAAACTTATGCACGGGAGTGTAATTCCAAGATGAGAATAATCATTTCCACGAAAACAAACTCTTGCTTTGATAACTAAAATATCACATCACTTGAAATCTGAGGCATGTGTGTGGATTGCTCGACAAACTCCTGCACCAAAAAAAAAACCCTTATACAATTTTTGTACCGTTACTGGGCATTGCAGAATTTGTTATCATTGGATTCAGAAGCATGATCAAGGCAAGCGAAGCAAAACATCTCATTTTAGTAAAACGGGGATTCGCTGGTTGGAACACGACTGCCTTTCAACTAGGCTTTATTTTGCTCATCTTGATCGGACAGATGGAGCAAATTCGTACCGTGGTGAATCGAAATCCGGACAGTACCAATATCCGGACACTTCGGTGAAATTCATTGAATTGACATTATTATGTTTAATTTTACTCATAACTTCTAGTTAAGGTACCGCGGGGCAAGTGGGAACGAAAAAAACGATAGTTCAAACAAATTGTTCAATACAATTTTCAAATGTCAATATTTTTCAAATCCAACAACACAATCACGTTTTGGCAACATATTTGCTGGTGTGTGCATGAAACTAATAGAATAATTTCAAAATTGGGAAAACCTTGGAAGAAAGTTTTAGAATGAGCCAATGGACGCAGTTACCTCGCTAAGCGGGGCAAGTGGGACACATCCAGTTTCATGCGTCAATCCACATCAGTAAGTCAACCATTAGAATAATAGAATTGATAAGTCATAGATTTTTAATTTTAAGTACATATTTGAAGTACATAAGAGATCAACCATAAAATACGTTACGTTATAGGAAGAAACCTTTTATTTAATAGTATGTCACCTCACATTTAATATTAACTGAAAATTCCTCAATAAAAGCGTAAAGAGGAATTAAACATGTTCAAAATATATCATTTATAAGTTGTTAATTAAAATATAGCACATAAACATTCAATAATTGACGAAATTATAAATATGTTTTGTTATAATTTATATATATGGCAGAAAACCACCTTATGGGATGGAATTGTTTTCCATCAATACTTAATTTGGTAGAAATAACAAATAAAATTCAAATAACATAGAAAAGTAATCGTTCTCATGATGCATTTCAAAGTTCAGCTGTGTGTTTGTTCAATTTTGAAGTCGTATTTCAAAAATAAAAAAAAATAAATAAAAAATAAAGAATAATAACACTTTTTTTCTCCCTCTTAGGCAATTACGTAATTTGAGGTTCATCTTTTTTGGTAAAAATCATTTGTTTGAATGTTTTAGTGCTACTCACTAGCAAAATGTATGAAACGTGTACGAAAAGTTTTGATTCTGATTTTTGTTTTGATAGTTCCCACTTACCCCAGGTACAAATATATTTTGGGGTAAGATAGACCATCGAAAATTTCATATGAAATGAAAACAAAATACTGGTTTATCGTTAGCAGCTTATAATAATACTAAAAATTATAGCTTACTGATGGAAATTCGGTTTAAAACACATTTATTTTTTGCGAGCCAATGCAAGACGTGAAACGTGTCACAATTTGTCATGCAAGTTGAAAATGGCGCTGAACTGACAACTGTTACATGAACCACATGGTTATAAAAATAACAATATGTTTTGTACTAAATACATTCCTTGTCATTATATCTTCAATTTTCTAGAAGAATACCCCCATGAAAAACTTTTCCTAGTTGAGCTATGACGAAACGCCCCACTTACCCCGGCTTCTCACTTGCCCCGGGGTACCTTACAGCAATTTCAAACATATTACTATTAGCTACAATCTAGTTACCATTGCTCGATAATTAATAAAAAAATAAAAAGCAACTAGCTGCTTAAGATAGACGTCACTTTCTTGTAGTGGAAGTTATTTTGATTATAGTGTCGTCGAGCCCATTATAAGTTTTAGCTGGCGATAATGTAATATTTACGAAGTGTTGCAGCGCTATTGTGGACAGAAATAGTTTAACCATTCGGAAACACGGCAGTGGAGGATTATAGTGTAAATATGAATTTTAAAGCGTGAACATAGGCTGTCCGGGAAACTGTGCAAGTGTCGTTTAATCCGGACATCATAGTAAAGCCCTGAAATGTTTCTATGTTGAAAAATATTTGTAAGTGAGACTTGAGAAACTTGATAATATTATCATAAAAAGTGTTTTAAGTGCTCAGATGACCTTTTATGCGGAAAAACTTCAATATTTTGCTGTAGTTTGAACCGCGAACAGTTGATTCTGAAACTTGAGATGCAGATGAGGTAAACTATGTGTTAATGTGAATATTTTTCATTCTTCAGGCAGCATAGATCACATGTTAATATGAAAAGCTTGTAAATGTTGTTATTATTTCAATGAGGGTATTGTTGAATCAATATTATACGATAATTTTGTATCACAGCATGACAGTCCGGATTTAGATTCCAAAGTGTCCGGATTTGTGATCAGAGGACATCCGATATTCGCAAGTAGCATCAATCGAAGATATGGCCGATACGATCCGCAAATTTTTCGAAGTAGAGGAAGTACTGAACGCCACTACGATGTCAGATGAAGAGCAATAGTACGAGGAACTTTTAACCTACAGATTTAGCCACGTAGCATATTAACTAGGCAGTGTAGTGGAACGATAACTGATGGATAGCAGCCGGTAGACGTCCTCCAACGTTTGAATGAGTATCGTTATTGCAATTATGTGCTTCAGACATAATGCCGTCCGTCGATTCGTAGGAAGCCGTTCAATACACGGTGGGATCACAATTTTACTAAACACTTTGTGAGCAATACGTCGCTTTGATAAATGTTCTGAAACGCGTTTCAATTATCAATTGTGAAGCTTTGAAACATTGGGCCGTATGAATAAAATGTAGTAAAGTTGAGTTTACTACATTCTCGGTAGTAAACGCTATATGTGGAACACGAGTGGAACATGTTTGTGTCATTTTCCTTTCTACACCTTTCGAACATACTACAAACAACGCATTGCTATGAATAAAGGTAGCATTTACTACAAAGCTACTGGTAGTTAGCTGTAGCATAAGATAGCGGTGCGAATAATAAAGAGATGAGAAAAAATATAATAATTAGCATTTCCATTAATTTTAGATTCCCGAAATATAGCCGTTACCACAATGCATTAAAGCAAAAAAAGCTTTGGAATTGGAAAGGGTGGAGCTAATTTGTCGCACTGCTTCTTGTTCTGGTTCTTTATTTCCGTTGCATCCCGATCTTATTTTCTCCTTCGTCGTTTCCCCTTCGTTCATTCTGATTGGTTGCAGTTCAGACGTTGGCAGCTATATAACACGCAACGCTTGCTTTGACTAGCTCATTCAATAGTCCGATGCTGAAGACGACACATCAGCAGCAGAGCAGCGGTAGCAGAACAGCAGTAGCAGAGCAGCAGTAACCGGTGAAAAACCGAGAGAGCCCGAAGACGACGACAACAACACGTTGTCTATTCGGCACGGCAGCAACCCCAGCCTGCTCAGAGCGGCACAGCAGCGGTGCTCCGTTTGAATTGCGAAAGATCGCAAACGACGACGAGAAGAGGAAAGCGGTAGTGGACAGCCATCGTACGACGAGGCTGTTTTCGAGCTACTCTCGTCTCGGTAGCGGTGATCATGCAGAGCGAGGCCGCTTCCGGGATGACGTCCGGCTACGACAATGGTGCAGTGGGTAGCGGTGGCGAATCTCCAGTTCTACGGTAAGTGGTTGAAGTTGAAAAAAATGTGAAAACATCAAGAACCCCGATGAGAAATGACGGTGGTTAGAAATATTTTGGACCCCGATAGGAAAGGCGGGCGTTAAGATTTTTTTTTTTGACCCCGATTGAAAAGGCGGGTGTCAGCAATAAATATGGACCCCGATTGGAAAGGCGGGAGTCAAATGTTCCGATGGGAAAGGCGGAACTCGAAAGTATCGGAACCCCGATTGGAAAGGCGGAGGTTTTTGCTTGAGAAAGACTTTTTCTTTCATATTGAAGCGATTTGAAAAAAGTATGTGTAAATGTGAATGAATCAAGCAGAATTTTATTTCTTTTCTGCAGGATCACGAGACCTACGAGAAAGCAGTTGAGAGATGAGCTGAAGGCTGTGAAGGCAGAACTTGAAAGGACCCGAAAGGAGAAAGAAGAGCTGAACCGGATCGTGGAAAATCTTGAATCGGTTGAAAACGAGCGTCAGAATGCGATAACAACCGACGAAGATGAGTTGAACGCAGTACGAGCGGAATTAGAAAAGACGCGAATGGAGAGGGACGAACTTAGCCGGATTTTGGAAAACATCGACCATGATGAAAACGATTTTCATGAAGCGAGAACGAGCACAAGGCGTGAGGAGCACAACACCGTTGTGCGAGCACCACAAGCCACATCGTGCGACTCATTGCTTCTGACAATGACGAATATGTCACTGAGCAGTCTCAATATCCCTGAATGTGTCCCAGCTACAGGTGAGACGGAGATAAGCAAACGAGACTACGACCACTGGAAGAATGTCGTGAACGCTTCGATGAACCTCATCCAGGCAGTTGATGAGTCTACCAAAATCGATTTGTTCTGCATCAAAGCTGGTCCACTGCTGATTGAACTCCTCGACGGTATTGCAACACAACCAGGTATGCCAGATCGCCTTGAGCACCCGTACTCGAACGCGATTGCCCGACTGGATGCCCACTTTGGATCACGAGCCTATATGTTTTCCCAAAGGAATAAGTTAGCAAACATGGTACAGAGGAGCGAGGAGTCCAACATCCACTATGTGAAAAGGGTTGCGGCGGCAGCAAAGCTTTGCACCTACAAATCAGACGAAGAATTTGAAGCCATTTCTCGAACATTGACTAGAGGGTCGACCGATAGTCGTGTGAGAACCCTTGCATATCGTGTGCTAACTGACGGAGGCTCTCTAAATGAACTTATCGATCAAGTTCGCATACGGGAAGTGGAACTGGAAAACGAGAATGATTACCAGAGACTCCATCAGCAGCGGCAAGCGACTGTAGCAGCCGTATCACGCCATCCAGAGGACCTGGGGCAACGTCGACGTGGTCCAGTTCCACCAGCCAGAGGATACACTACTGGTCGTGGTAGGGGAGTCGCTTTTCGTGATGCAATGAGGACTCAGAGGTCTGCCCAATCCTGTTGGCGATGTTTGAGCACATACCACGCCGCAGAAGCCTGTTTCCACACCGACAAAGTATGTCGCAGATGTAACCGTCGAGGTCACATTGCTAGGGCATGCTCGACGCAGGTGAAGCAGGAAACACGCAAGCGACGTTGGGAAGGAGACGAACAGGAGCCGCCGACTAAGATTGCAGCAGTTCAGAAAGTTGAAGAAGATATGGAGGATGTAAAGGTAAAAGAAAATGACGATATCTAAGAGTTTCTTGAAATTACCTTAAGCAAAGTTATTTTCTATTTTGCTTATTTTGAATATGGCATTGGCATTTTATGTGTTGAAATAATGATTGAAGTCCAATAAAGGTTCTGTTTACAAAATGATTACAGTAAAAAAAAAAAAACCAATGAATTGAGTAATTTAAACTGAATAATGACTAAGTGTCATGCACATTTAACTTACAGGTGGAAGAAATCTTAAAACCTGACGAACACGAAATAACCATCGACAAAGTCAGATACGGCGTAAACGAAGACAATGATGCCTACGTCGTGGGATATGTGGCGGGAAAGAAGGTCCGATTTTTCATTAACTCTGGTGCGCAGGTCAATACAGTTACATCAGAGTCTTTCAACGCAATACTGCAAGATGAAACTGCTAAACGCAAGTTGTATGAGCTTACTTACGGATCTGATAAGAAGCTGCGTGCCTATGCATCACATAGCAACATTGAGGTGATAGCAACATTCTCAGCGGAACTTTTTGTGACAGACGATCGTCCTGTATCGATCGAAAAATTCTACGTTGTACGTGAATCAAGGGCACTCCTAAGATTCAATACCGCTGTCCGATACAGTTTGCTAGCAGTAGGTCTAGATGTATCAGTTAAACGCGATATGGACACAGATTGGCGATGTGAATTCTCTCTGCATAGCGTACAGATGGCCTCCAATCGAGTATTTCCCAAGTTCAATATCCCGGCAGTCAAGTTGAGCTATGACCATTCAATGCCACCATCGAGAAATGTGTATACACATATTCCGGCAGCATTTAAGGATTTGACAAGGCAAAAACTGAAAGAACTACAAGAGACTGGTATTATTGAAAAAGTGACCAACGAGATGGATAAAAGTTTTTGCTCTTCCTTGTTAGTAATTCCGAAAGGAAAAACTGATATAAGGCTGGTTGTCGATCTCAGGGGGCCCAACAAATGCATTAACAGAACGCCCTTTAGGATGCCAACATTCGAATCTATCCTGATGCAGTTACACGGAGCAAAATATTTCTCAACCATCGACTTGAAAAGCGCCTTCTTCCACATTGAACTGGATGAGAGTTCAAGGCACCTCACGAATTTTTTCGCTGGTGAAGCGCTCTACAGATGTTGTCGATTACCGTTCGGACTGACAAACTCACCGGATATCTTCCAGGAAGTTATGGAGACAGTAATCCTTACAGAATGTAAAGGCACCGTGAACTACCTTGATGACATAATGGTATTTGGCCTAACGAAAGAGGAACACGACCGAAATCTAAAAAAAGTACTGGAGAGACTTGAAGATCACAATGTGATAATAAACAGTGAGAAATGCTCATTCGGAATGGATTCGGTAAGATTTCTGGGCTTTCGAGTATCAGATGAAGGTTGGCAAATAGAGAATGAAAAAATTGGCACTCTAAAGGACGCACGCAAGCCTGAATCTACAGCAGAAGTGAAAAGTTTCCTGGGACTAGTCACATATATCGACAAATTCATCCCCCAGAGAGCAGATAAGACACGTCACTTGCGAGAGCTTTCCAATGCTCGAGATTTTTATTGGAATCAAGACCTTGAAGATGAGTTCCAGTATCTCAAAATTAATGCGTGGAAACAGATCAAAACCCTGGGGTATTTCAACCGTGAAGATGAAACGGAGTTATTCGTGGATGCTTCCCCATATGGCTTAGGAGCTATTTTGGTCCAATACGATGCTGAATCCAAGCCGCGGATTATTTCATGTGCTTCGAAAGCGTTGACGCCAGCTGAAAGAAAGTATCCCCAAACGCAAAAGGAAGCCCTCGCAATGGTGTGGGGTGTTGAGCGGTTTTCGGTATATCTCCTAAACATAGCTTTCACAATTCGAACGGATGCCGAGTCGAATGAATTTATATTCGGAGGCTCGCATAGAATAGGCAAGAGGGCGGTTTCGCCGTATAACTTCAAGGTATGTAAGGCTTTTTACCATATTAACTAACTGGAACTAAACTAGGTATTGCATGTAGGTTGAACGGGTCCCAAGCGATATGAACATGGCGGACGCATTATCAAGGCTAGTATCAGAATCGCAACCAACTGAAACATTCGACGAATCCGATGAGAAGCACCTGCTGTATTTTCTTGACACTGGCACCATGGAATTCACTTGGGAAGACATCGAATATGAAGCCGAAAAGGATGAGGAACAGATTTTGGTTCACGAGGCAATCAGATGTGGTCATTGGGATAAAAGTCTGAAGCGATACGAATCGGAGGCAAAGAACCTCAGAGTACTAGGGAGTCTTATCTTCATGAATGACAGAGTGATACTACCTTCAGTCCTCCGCGAAAGAGCTCTCAATTCGGCGCATCAAGGACATATGGGCAGTGCGGCCATGAAGAAGATTCTTCGAAATTATTTTTGGTGGCCGTCAATGTCTAAACAAGTAGAAACATTTGTGAAAGGATGTGAAACTTGCTTCCGCCTATCGAGGAAAAACGCACCAATCCCACTTACTAGCCGCGAGCTTCCGGATGGTCCGTGGGAGATCATTCAAATAGATTTCTTCTCTTTCAACGGTTGCGGATCAGGGGAGTTTTAAGTCGTGGTTGACACATACTCGAGGTATCTGCATGTCATTGAAATGAAGAGTACCGATGCCGACAGCACTAATGCCGCACTGTGCAGGATCTTTGAGGTTTGGGGGTACCCCCTCGCTATCCACAGTGATAACGGCCCTCCCTTTCAAGGAGAAAAGTTCGTCAAGACATGGGAAGATAGAGGAGTCAAGATCAGGAAAGCAATTCCACTGAGCGCTCAATCGAATGGAGCAGTAGAGCGCCAAAATAAAGGTCTGAAGGACGCATTGACCGCGGCCAAGATAGACAATATTAATTGGAAAAGTGCATTAGAGCAGTATTTGCACATGCACAACAAGGTTCGACCATTATCACGACTAGGTGTTACGCCGTTCGACTTACTAGTTGGGTGGAGATTCAGAGGAACATTTCCTTTTTTGTGGGATACTTTGCCCTCTGACCAAGTTGATCGAACGGATATCCGCGAAAAAGACGCTGTAACCAAGCTGAACAGTAAACAGTACGCGGATCTGCATCGAGGAGCGAAAGAATCTCAGATTTCAGTCGGAGATAGAGTGCTGCTGGCTCAAAACTCGAAACAGAAAGGAGATTCTACTTTCTCAGAAGAACGTTACACTGTTTTGACCCGCGATGGAGCAAAAATAGTTGTACAAAGCGACAGGGGAGTACAATACTCCAGAAATGTACAAGACGTGAAGAAAATTCCTGTAACGCTGCGTAAGAATAACGACACAGAGCCTGTAGAGCTGAATAGCCCCCCTTCGTCGGAAATCGAATTGCCTGAAATTTCTACAGAATGTTTGAAGCAAAATGTATCTGAAACCTTGGCTGAAACACAGAAACCCAACCGATTGAGAAAAAAACCTTCTCGTTTCAATGACATGGTTTTGTATTGTATCTATGATTAGAGAGTACAGATGTAGGGCATTGTAGCATAAGATAGCGGTGCGAATAATAAAGAGATGAGAAAAAATATAATAATTAGCATTTCCATTAATTTTAGATTCCCGAAATATAGCCGTTACCACAATGCATTAAAGCAAAAAAAGCTTTGGAATTGGAAAGGGTGGAGCTAATTTGTCGCACTGCTTCTTGTTCTGGTTCTTTATTTCCGTTGCATCCCGATCTTATTTTCTCCTTCGTCGTTTCCCCTTCGTTCATTCTGATTGGTTGCAGTTCAAACGTTGGCAGCTATATAACACGCAACGCTTGCTTTGACTAGCTCATTCAATAGTCCGATGCTGAAGACGACACATCAGCAGCAGAGCAGCGGTAGCAGAACAGCAGTAGCAGAGCAGCAGTAACCGGTGAAAAACCGAGAGAGCCCGAAGACGACGACAACACGTTGTCTATTCGGCACGGCAGCAACCCCAGCCTGCTCAGAGCGGCACAGCAGCGGTGCTCCGTTTGAATTGCGAAAGATCGCAAACGACGACGAGAAGAGGAAAGCGGTAGTGGACAGCCATCGTACGACGAGGCTGTTTTCGAGCTACTCTCGTCTCGGTAGCGGTGATCATGCAGAGCGAGGCCGCTTCCGGGATGACGTCCGGCTACGACATTAGCTTCAGAGGTTGCTACACATGCTTTGAGATTGCGGAATTGAATGGAATAATTTACTTTTGAGTAAAAATCATGGGAAAACGATATGAGTTTTGATATTTCGGAAGGTATTTTGAGTTTTGCTTAGGAATTCTGAGGTTACGAAAACATTCGCCCCGCCAATGCTGAGATTCCGGTAAGATTACCGGCAGTAGCAATTTGTAATATCCGTGTGAATTCTGGCATTACGATAATTATGTTATTTTCTAGGAATTTTAGGATGTCGGTAGGAATTCAGATATTTATAATGTAATTTGGAATTTCACTTGTAAACTCTGACATCTCAGATTTCCTTTTGAATTCCGGAATTCCTGTAGGAACTTTGGGATTCCGATATCGGATTTTTTATGATAATTCTGGAAGTTTAAATACCATTCTAGGAATATTGCGGAAATATTAGGAATCTGGTAAAAACTCTAGAATTGGGGTGGGAATGGGATTCCGAATATTAATCTCTTGGAATTATGTGGGTATCTTTGAGACGGTATTTCTGTAAGAATCTATGAGATTGTGGTGGGATTCCTGCGAATTATTGTGTGAATATTTGTAATTCTGAAAATCAATCCTCGTAATTATTGTAAAAACCTTTAAGATTCCGTTGATCTCCAGTTCCGTTGGAATTTTATAGCAAAGCTTTAATATAAACGATTTGAATGTCGGTAAATATTTTATAGATTTCAATGGGATTTTTTTGTGAAATCGACAAGAATTTTGATAATTTCAAAGGGAACCCTGGTGTTTTAGGGGAGATCCTCATTGAATTTTAACGACTACCAATGGAATCACTACAATTCCCATAAAAATCTCGACATTCTAAGTTCTAGACATTCCAAGGATACTATCAGAAACCCTACCAAAATAACGAGAATATCGCAGAAACACTTAGAACTTCCGGAATTCAACATGCTGTTAAGAAAACACACGGGGAGCATCAAAATTCTACCGCAATTTCACCAGAATCTCAGTACTGGTGCTAGAAAATATGTGGTTCCAAATTTGATAGCTGTAATCTCAAGATCTCTTCATAGATGTTAAGCTAGTATTTAAAAAATCATCAATCACTGGCGTTGGCGAAGGCCGAAAACCACCCAGAAAATTCTTTGATGTACCATCATCATAAAATCATAGACATAAAGAGAATACCAGACTAAATAACAGCACCTTATGATTTGTGCATATTGTCGATTAGATTCCATGCATTTTCTTCATATGCATGATTGTATTAATTTTAGGCGTCACTCTGAATAGAATGTTCTTTACGTGCAGAATCACTCTGCACTCTGAATGGAAATTTCTTAACGTGCAGCTTCAGTCACTGCTCATGTTCGAAAGTAGTAAGTACTACATGTTCGAGAAGTTTTTTATTCATACCAAAAGTGTAGTAAACTTTGTGGATTTTGTTTTTGAGTAGATGCTACATGTAGTAAAGTTCAAAGTTTTTTATTCATATCACCCATTGTCGCGAGGTCCTCTTCCGCTGCATACAGTCAACGTACCATATTCAAGTTTCCCACCGAGTATTGTCCGCAGCACTTTCAGAAAGCACGACAGGAGGCTTTCGATCTGTCTCTTTCAATGTCCACGCTTCGTGCTAATAGAAAGCCACCAGAAAAATCAATGTTTTATATGGATACATTTTGTTTCCATTTGCAAGTTACGGGATCTTAGCTGGTTACATAATCCATAAAAGGCCCTATTAGCAGCCAAAATTCATCTTTTCACTTCGCGGTCACAAGTGTTCTAAGGGGAACAAACTCTTTAAAAACTTCAAATACATCCCCATCAAACACTACTACACCAACATTACTAGGTCGCCCTCTATCTCTACCTACAATAATGTACTTTAGTTTGGTAGAATCTCTTCAGAAGCACGAAGGCCTCGTGCCAAGCCAAGGACCATATGCGGCCATATAATAATAGTGCCGTTTCTGTGCACGCCAGATATCCTGATGCTGAACATTGCTTTAATCCGTCTAACGTAACAAGCGAGGTGGACATCTCATCTGTAATCCGAATTTACATTATTTCGGACTATCCAGCGTAGCACTGATACGTGCCAATTAGTTTCACATGAAAACCATGTCCAAACATTGTCTGCCATAGCTCATTTCTCTTCACTGAATCCTACGCTGCCCTGAAATCAATACACAGATGCTGGGTCTGCATTTTTTATTCCAGAAATTCTTCCCAGATCATCCGCTAGGTAAATGTCTGGTCCGTTGTCTCGCATTTTTATTTTCCGACGAAGGACTCCTTGAGCGGTCTGAGTCTGTTAAACAAGACGCGTGACAGTATTTTGTACGCTGAATTCAATAGGATAATCCTTCTGTAATTAGCGCACTACTAGTCCGTTCTTTCTCGCAGCTTTACATTTATTTTAGCGCGCTGCCAGCTTTTTAACCTCTCCTATGGTCGATGGATCTGCAGCTTGACAGTCTTCATCAATATTCCGCTCGGTTTCACGCTACATTTCCATTTTTGCCGTTTAATAACTGTTGAAAGTGTTCTTTCCACCTTGCAGCCACCGCCGTTTTATCGGTCAGCAAATGCCTCTCTCGATCATTGTAGATAGCGGGCACTGATACGTTGACCGTTGAAAACAATTTCCGCATATAGTTTGGGTTCATGTTATCTTGAGCTTCAGCTGCTACACTACCCGACTAGAGGCTTGTAACAAAAATATAATAAAATTTTATCAGAATATGATATGCATATCATATTATGATGTAATTTTGTTAGGCTCCGTTATCCATAGAACATAATAAAACAGAAATATAACATAATGTGTTTTTTTCCCTTTAAGATATTTTTTTGTTCATTTTTAACAACTTCATCACAAAATAAATAGATACCCGACTTAAGGTACATAACAAAAAAATAAAAAAAATCTATCAGAATATGATATGCATATCTTATTATGATATAGTTTTGTTACACTCCGTTATCCACAGAAAATATTGAAACAAAAATATACCATATTGTGTTATATATATTTAGAATATATTTCTTTTTGTTTATTTTTAACAATTTTATAATGAAAATTAATACACATCTGTGCATTTGAATCAATTTGAATTTGAGTTTTTGAATCAAGACAAACATATATTTTTCATTTGAGAAGAATAAAAGAAAAATCTCTTGGGTTTGTTAAACTAGCCAAGCGATATCAAAATATTATGATCTGAATTTTATTTATTGACTAATTGCAAGTGAATAAAAAGTAACTTTTTGCGGCTTTGAATTGCTTGTTTTATATCAAACCATACATTTTTCTGTCTATTGTATCGAATATGAAGTTTATTAGAATTTTATACATGTAATTAATAAAAAAACTTATTATAACCATATATGTTTCTGTCTATTACAAGGAATATCATGTTTTGTTAGAATTTTCATATAATTGATCAAAAAGCCCTTAACATAATGAGTTACTCCGTATAATTTAAAGTATTATAATTTTGATTTTTTGTATCAAAAATAATAACTGGACTTGATATGTTTTTGATAGATAAAAAACACATTTTGTAATATTTAAGTTACAATTCATAGAAGTTTTGGTTTTAAATTTAGTTATTTTAACAACATCCTGCATCAAAATCGTAACAACCCATGTTCGATAAATTCTTCATATCATAGTAACATAAGCTGATATAATTTTATTATGTACTCATAGTCGGGTAGTTATGCATTTCAATAATATACAATATTATCGTATATCGAACAGTATTATAATTTTGATACTTTTTTGTATCAAACATAATAACTTGGTTTGATATGTTTTTGATAGAATTAAAACACATTTTGTTATGTTTATGTTACTATTGATACACTTTTTGTTATAATTTTAGTTATTTTAACAACATCCTGCATCAAGTTTGTAACAACCTATGTTCGAAAAAAAACTTATAAAATAATAACATATGCTGTTATAATTTTGTTATGTACCCTTAGACGGGTATCTTCGTGCTGTCTATTCTTTATGCGGTGGAATCGTGTTTCTCCAGATCTCTGTTACCAGTGTCAATGTGATGTGTAATGTTGATGAGATTTGTCGTGTGTAGTTTCGTAAATAATTTGTAAAGTAAAAAGAAAACGTCCATAGAAATGTAGCAATAGATCATCCCAGAAGCTCTCACGAGCGCAGCCAGCATTGCTCTACTCTATATCAAGATAACGGAATTGCCGCTAATCACCACCAGGGCTGCGCTAAACTACACGAATGGGCGGCCACGGATATGGCGAAATGGGTGGCCATGGTGAAGTGGGTTAAGGCATGAACGAGGATGGGTCACGACCAAAGATTTGGGGTTCACGATCACCAGAATTATACTTTATATGCCTGGTGATCTTCGAAGACAGCACTAGTGCATGACAGCAATATAAAGGAAGGATAGAGGAAGTGAGTGAGAAACTGGACATCTTGGTAAGTTACGTCCCAAAATAACCCTGAACCAAGATCAACCGTACCGTGCATGAATACCACAATTTTGAATCCTCGTTATGCCCACATGAACGCGCGGTTTCTATTCGAACCCACCATCGCGGTATTTATTTTAAATCGCCATTGTGATTTTCATTTATGTAGATCGTCAACCCAATCTGCGTTGACCCTACTCGCGAAAGCCCTGCATTCAGTAAGGTCAGCAAGTGCGGCACAAATTCGAGGCTTTCCGGGACAGACAGGAGGTCCACGAGAGGCTGCAGCCACTGAAGGAGAGAAGTAAAGAAGGAGTCGTCCGCCCCCTGGCCAGATTCGAAGGAAAGGTACCAGTGGGCGGAGCAATAGCAGTGAAGGTATTGCAGTGCGCGGGTTCCGAAGAAGTTAAAAAAAAGTAAGGTAGAAGTAGTCGTAAAGAAGTGAGATGCGTCGTCCGGTGTTGAGGACGGATGCAAGGAAAGTTCAGGAGAAGAATTGAGGAAGTATGACGTCAAGGAAGCAGGAATGAATGTGTATTCAGAGGCCGAAAATAGAGCGAGTTTTAACTTGAGCCAATTTATATTTTTTTTTTCGCGGAGTGTCACGAACGTAGCGGCGACCCTGAAGCTTGGCTACGGGAGTTTCATCTAGGCTGGGAGTAACACGGCCAGTAAGTTACATCACGCTGTCCTGTACCGCCCTATGTTCTGGCGGATATCGGCCACAAGCATATGGCTTCTGGCGAAATTCTTCACGTCTGTCACTCTTCATCGACTTCATCGTTGACCTGTGGCAATCATATCCCGTGCCGTTGCGGTAACAGCTACATTGACAAGGTCCCATACTGACTGTCTCGTAGGCTGTTGACAACTCCAGAATAGTTCATTCTATCCAATTGCGGTTATTGACGTTATTTCGACGAAAATTATCACTTGAGACTTCGCAAAGAAAGCTTTGGACCGTCGAGAGAAGAATGCGTAACGTGTCGACGATCGAGAGAGAGAGCATCACTGTAGATTATTTTTTCCAGAAAGTGTGTCGCGATTCTGTTTCTTTTGCACGGGATTAATCGAGGGCATAAATCGCAACATTTTCAGTATTCTTAGATCTATAGACTATTCGCTAACAATGTGCTGCTGCACAGGTAGATGCCAAGGATACCCAGGTAGATGCCAAGGTTGCAGGATGTTTTCCGGCGCGATGGCACCTCGACCAATTGAAGCTCGGTTATTCGTCACGATCGGAAAGAGTCGGCTCAGTTAGCTAGAGCTAGCCTACTCCGGCGGTGGAAAATCTCCAGAAACCGTTAACATGACGCGTTGTTCTTGCATCACTGATGATCGATGGATTGTCGAGGTCGAGGGTCTGCGATTTCGGCGACTTCACAGCTCCCCGAAGACAATTTGTCTGTGCAATTTTGACCCCGACAGTGAACCAAGACCATTTCTGCGGAGAAAATTTCCGAAAAAGAAAGTTCAGGGTTAGCTCTACAGAGGCTGATCTCATATAACAATGTTGTGTTGCTAGGACCGCAGTTTACCAAAGATACTACTAGACTAACAAGAAGCTCTTTGTAAGTATCGTTATATCGCTTCTTTAGGAGCTCACATAGTCGCAACGATAAATGTGCAGCTATTCAACAAGACTCAACATCAGACAGAAGAAAAAGATTTAGCCACTTCAATCAATAATTAAAATCTTATTTCAATTTTGAATATCAACCATCGCACTAGAGCGCAATCAAATAGATCTCCTAGTCCCCAAAACTGATTGCAATCGGAAAACCTAAATCTAATTAGTGCCACTGACAACCGTTCAACCGAAAAACTCGACATCGACCGAAAGCAGATTTTGTAAATTGCCCAAGCCAATAATTTTTCAATTAACTACCGAACTGAATTGGTCCTCCTCGTCAACCGGGGGCGAGCTGAGCAGTTTTTTTTTGTTGTTGTTCTTCTCTTGAACATATCCTTCAGCAAAGCAAGTCCGACACACCGGACCAAAGAAACGGTAGCAGCCGTGCACTGTGGTTCGATGGCGACCAAAACTTTAAAACCTAAGGTTGTTTTCTCCGGCTTACTTAACGCCAGGGATTGAATTCTGAGAAAGTTGATTGTTTATCTTGCTTATTGCTCTCTGTAATAATCATGATCCGCAACACATCATGAGAACTTGTTCATCATCTTGCTATGATTGGATCGAGGGTTACCAGTACATGATAGAATCCATTTGAACAAGTTTCAAACCTGAGGGATATATATATATATATATATATATATATATATATATATATATATATATATATATATATATATATATATATATATATATATATATATATATATATATATATATATATATATATATATATATATATATATATATATATATATATATATATATAAGTTAGGTAACGATACAACATTAACCATTTAAATGAGAGTTTGAGGGTTTGGCCAACATTTCTTCCAGATCGCACCACTGTGCCGTGTTTGAGGTTTTTGTGGGGAGCGGAACATACAAATTTAATTTTTATTCCTCCCAATTTTACACATCGATCGATATTTTAATTAAAAACATCAGTCAGATCCACACAGTAGTGCTGTGGACTCCGCTGGTGGGTATAATAAACAGAGAGCTTTTGATCGAGATGCAAATCGATGCGGCAGGTTCTAGCTCTGGGGTGGGTGGAGGAAAATCAATTCGATTTATGTAAATTTCGATCTGTGTGGAAGCGAGAGGGTGAATCGGAGCAGAGACTTTTTTTGCCACTCTGTGTGACCACCAACTGGGGAAAGGTTTCGAAGCAGAGCTTTTATTTTTTTGCACATTGTCGTATTGCTGCCGGAACTGATCCATTAAAAGTTTTCTGTGCTCTCCGAAAAAAAATGGTACGCAAATGGGATTTGCCAAATAGGAGCAAATTGTTTCCGCGCCCAAGCATCCGCGCTCAACTGTATCTGGTGGGATTCGGTCATTTAGGATGCATCAGATTTCAAGCGGAGGACTGAGTAGAGGCACAAAGAAGCAGTTATGGCGAGAAGATGGGAAAAAATGTCAGAGTGCAGCGAAGAGATAGGTTTTAATGCAAATGAAGCGATACGGTGAATTGGGATATTGGAATCACGAAAAAAATGGAATGCATTGCACGATAAATTTCACCGGTGTGAGAACGCTCATAGATGACTTTTGTATTTCAGGATATGGCCTCTGTTTGTAGATGAGGTATTGAGATTTATTGAATTGACGTCTCTATCTTCACTATCATAGTTGGCAAATTGGAAAGAGCGTCCAATATAGATCTTGTCCTCACAAGCCCTTACTTCATGCTTTTCCAAGGACGGTGTTGGTGTTCTAATGGCTACCGCTTCTGCTTTATAAGCAAAAGATTATGGGCACAAACTCAGGCCTTACGCCTGCTAACCAAAAGTGAGCCTAACTGCCATTAAACAGTTACCTTACCCCTATACTTTCCCGCATGAACTGGCTGATAAGTTCATCCGCCTCAGAAAAGTGATGGAGATTAGGCTGTCGATTGCAGATGCTAAAAAAGCATTGAACTTGGCATGCACAAAGTAGGCTGATCGGAATATCCGCTGAACATTCAATAGCCTTTCAAAGTGTGGTTCAAGTGCTACCGGAAGGGCCATAACGCAGGGGAATGCAATGACCTCGAAAGGTATAAGCTGTGCAGAAGATGCGGCGTCAAAAGCAATAGTGCAAGCGATTGTAAGCAAATCGTAAAGTGCCTAATATGTGCCGACAAAGCAGACAACAGACACTCCATGAGTGGATCAAGATATCCATGTTCAAGAAGAGTATCAAAACAGCCAAAACGGAAGCAACACAACTGAATCAAAACCACTATGATGCAGCCCAACAGGTTCTTCAGCAATCAGTCTTAGAAACAAAGTCTGACGTGATGTTACTATCGTATGAATAGCGCATATCAGCCTACAAAAGGACTAGGTAGCGCAGCTATCAGTTATAAATAGGTGGCCTCTGTTTGAAATGACGGTCCAAGGTGGTCGATTGAGGAATTTCCATATGGTCGGAAGGATGAAAGTTGAGCTAGTCAAACGGCTGCCAGTAGTAATAAATTACGACTTCAGTGCACGGACAGTGGGGTTGGATAGCCGCTGCACTAATTAATGAGGACAACGATAGTTCAAAACCCTGACCGCATTCAATTTAGAGCTGATAAATATGGGTACGGTGAGCATTTTCCGTAAAAATGGTGCAAAATTGATTATCAATGTGACGTTCTGTTGTCCTAACGTTATAGGAACCATGGACTGAAGCTTTGATAACGGCTATTCTCATAGCGATTATCAAGCGATATGCTATAGTATAAAAGCTGGTGAGCAGAGGACGGTACACAGTTAGCTCGAGGTTGGAGAACAGCGCTTCAACGCTGAGGTGTTCCATGAAGCCTTGAGCACGGATAGAATACTTTGAACCTACTCGGCGAAGAGCTAGTTGGTGTCATATCACGTTTTCATGACGAGGAATGTCCTTTACAGAACGGACCGAAGAATAGTATATGGCGTTCAAAAAGGAAATCAAGAGTTGGAAACGAACATGCTTCTATAGCCAAGCCCAGATCAGGGATGGGGTGCGAGACAAATCTTTCTCGTTGTTACACACGCTGCTGCGAGATAGCGCCTTAAATTCGTTGGAGACGTGCACGAGTAATTTCTATGCACTGCACACTGGCAGTGCTTACTCGCAATGTGCTTTGGGCTGCGAAGTAACGAGTTGTCACCTTATCACTCTTTGCGTTTCGTACACGCGTCGAAAATTCCACTTGAATTCATTTCACTTGAATTTCACTTTCATTGAAGAGCTACGGCCGTCTTCTACGTAGTATTTATTTGCTGGGAGGTGCTCTGTCACCCAAGAACAAGGTCTTCGTCCGAAATCCACGCCAAGTTGAAGCGGTCGAGTTCCCACCAGGCTAATCAAGTCCTGAGCGCTGCCATCACCGCCTTAGGGAAGCGATCGACCCTTCTTCGGACCATCCAGTCCTCGAACGCTGCCGCTGTTCACGCTTTCCACTGTTCATCATCAAAGCCACCCCCTCGTCAACGTAGTGATCCTCCATCAAGTCCCCGGCCAGTAGATCAGCGTGCCATTTACAACGCCTAATAAACCGTTTGATCGGAAGTACTTGGATTGAATTTAAGTTCCTGCACTCCGAAAACACCCTTCCGGTGCCCATACACCCTGAGACCCAGAACCAGAAAAGGCCGTGAGTGCCAATTCCGGAGGCTGTCGTTGGCTCTAGATCAGCCTGGGGCTGTAAACCGGTTTCCTTCTGAAACCGAGCAGTGAGGCTCTGGAGTCAAAAAAGAGGTCTTATAATAGTTATCTCCATATGAACCAAACATTAAATGGCATGTACACAGCCAAATTTCATCAAAATCATTTCAAACTGCCGTCTACCAACATTGACATAGATTAACCATAATGGAGCCACAACTTCAAAAATTTCATCAATCGGTAATCTTCCATTACTACGTGAATGTACACTCTACCTTCAATAACGCAGGCTAGTTGGCGTACTCCACCGCTTCCATGTTCTGGTTCAGTTAGTAAGCTTTTGAAAAGCGATTTCCATTATCGGATTGTACTATACTTGTGAATTATTCTACTTTGAAAGCAATTTTAATAAGGTAGTCAAACAATTTGCTTACAAATCAAAATCGATCGACTAATCCTGCGTCTCGTCTGTAGTAGATTGAAAAAAAGTTTGGGTATTTATTCTTCATACTTGCAAACATTTTCTAATTTAACTATCGTGCAACACCTAAGCGATTGCGCGATGACGATACATCCGGGCCGACGGAATATGCACCGAAGATCTTCTGTGGCAAATGGCTAGGCCTGGCGTACCTTTGGTACCTGCAGGAATACAATAGACCCCTCTGTATGGTCCTTGCCTCTTGCCCAGCAACTCCTATCCCTACCTCCTCGTGGTATTGGCCGGGGTACGAGTAACGTTAGAGAAGATCTGGTAACCAACCCCGGTGGGAACTTTGGTCGTATGCTGACAGGGAAGGGGGATTTGCTTAAGCTTTTGCTTCAGCGTCTGTACTCCATGTTAGGAGTGGCTCACAACAGCGTTAGTTCCCCATGTTAGGGGCGGCTGATCATCATCCGAGTTCCATAAACGGAATCTCAGCTAAACTGCGCACTATGGCCCTCCGAACATTTAGGGGGAATGGTCCTCCGGAAATATAGGGAGTTGGTGTCAGGCCCTGCAAGCCAGCCGTAAAAATATCAAGCAACGAATAATCAACGAGAGAATGCGAACCGGGACAATCGACGAAGACCACAGCGACGTAAAGGGACTAGCGATTGGAAGCACGGTACGTGGAACTGTAAATCTCTCAATTTCATCGGGAGCACACGCATACTCGCCGACGTGCTGAAGGATCGTGGATTCGGCATCGTAGCGTTGCAGGAAGTGTGTTGGAAGGGATCAATGGTGCGAACATTTAGATGTAACCATACCATCTACCAGAGCTGCGGCAACACACACGAACTGGGAACTGCTTTTATAGTAATGGGTGATATGCAGAGGCGCGTGATCGGGTGGTGGCCGATCAATGAGAGAATATGCAAGTTGAGGCTCAAAGGCCGGTTCTTCAACTTCAGCATAATAAACGTGCACAGCCCTCACTCCGGAAGCACTGATGATAATAAAGACGCTTTTTACGCGCAGCTCGAACGCGAGTACGGCAGCTGCCCAAACCATGACGTCAAAATCATCATAGGATATCTAAACGTTCAGGTTCGCCAGAAGGAGGAGTCCAAACCGATTACTGGAAAGTTCAACGCCCACCGGCTGACGAACGAAGACGGCTTACGACTAATTGATTTCGCCGCCTCCAAGAATAGAGTAAAGTGGGGCAAAAGTTCGAGTGGGGTAAGAGTTTCTTTTTAAGATTTCTAGGTCAATTCAAAACAAATCTTATAAATGCCATGGTGGTTCGAATGCTATTCAATTAAGAGAGTTTCAATCTAAATATCATAAAAATCGATTGAGATTTGAAAAAGTTAGGGCTATTTTTTATTTTTTGACGTGAATATTGTAATTTTTGGTCAAACTTTCGTTGCATGGAACCAATTGAAGATAATATCTTTTTCAATATTTTATGTAAGGGCGTTTCTAGACCTATCATAAGGTTGTTTTGAGGTGTATTAGTTTTTGCATAAATGCAAAATGCTCGAAAACTATTTTTAGCCCATAGTGGGGCAAAAGTTCGAATCAGCGGGGCAAAAGTTCGACCCATGTATAAAATCACGGTAAAAATTGCAAATTGCCTAAAATCCACATATTATCTTCGAATTTAGTTAAAATTGTCTGATCATGTGAAAACTCAGAGGCGTCGCGTCAGCATGTGCAACATGTGCACTGCACAGGTGGCATCTCGTTCATCCTGACCACCAACAATATGTACTACTTATCAATGATTATTTAATAATTCATCCACTTAACAACCATTACAAGTATCACTGTTATCAATAGTTTGGTATGTAATTTACATTCATCAAAATAGTTGTTAAAATTTTGCATTGCAAATGAAATGAAATAGGCGTTTTGTGGCGACGCGCGATCTGAGAACTTTTTTTTTCCTCGCGCATTGCTGCGCGACACTTTATCCCACGCTACACGTTGCTGGCTGTGACGATGAAACCCAACGTGTGCACTTTCATCGGGAAACCGGCTGCCCGGTATCGTACACGCAATGTTGCCAATGTGGTAGAGAGCTTTTTGAACTACAAATGCCAGTGTGTGAGTAGCCAAAGCGTCAACTCCGGCCAGTGCACATCTTGCTACAGCAGTCAGCAACCAACCAAGTCGATCAGTGTGAGAACGCAGATGGGAATGACAAGAGAGAAATCAATCCACGAGAGAGATTCCTTCTGCTTGCTCTCTTTTTGCCTTCTCGCCGTCAGCAATCGGCATCACCACGCGTGATGCGCAGGTGTGTCTCAGGCAGTGGAAGATGGATATTTTTTTGCTTTTTTGACTTTCAGTAAACTAACCTCATGTATATAGGGTGTCCCAGAAAGTATAGGCACGACTTTACCAGACTGCCATTTCGAGACTAATGCAGATAAAAATCTGATTTCCACACATTTCATTCTTTTACTTATCAAGAGTAGATTTAGAATTTTGAGCGATTTTTTTTCGCTACCTGTTTGTTGTTGGTGTTACATTTCTGGAAGCTCTTCATGAGTTTTGCACAAATCGCGTTATTTATGAGCGACTTTGTTCTACGAAATTTGTGCTGGGTCATAGAGTACGTACAATAAAAATCGAGTATTTTACACGATACTAACTGTTTTGGTTCATTTCTATGTAAAGATTTGGTGACCATTAGTCACAGTCTCGAATTAGAAGATTAGTTAGAAACCAATGCTGTTGAAATTAACACTACTTCTTCAGAATTCATCATTTAATGATGTCTGATTTTAAAATCACATACAATACGTGTTGATTAAATTGGGTTATTAAGTAATGACAAATATACCAGTTTTTATAAATTAATAGAAAGCGGACATTTTTTTTAATGATTTCATTAAGCTCGATATCTTAATTTTGATGTTGTAAATGATTGACTATTTTTTCAATCTCAAATTTGAAATTTTAGGCTTAATAACATCTCATCCCGACAGCTCGTACCGTAGTAAAATTTGCCAAGGAGATCAAAAAAGATTTCCATACTAATTTCAAGTAGTTCCAGGGCACGGAAAATGTTGTAACTTTGAGTTCTGTTTCAATTTTAACGTAGATTCAGAATATATAAAAGCTCAATACCCATATACAACTCTATTGATAAATTTAACTGAACCGCCCGATTAGTAATTAAAATATGCAATGTTTTGATTCTATTAAAAGGCTAAGTAAAAAAATCATATTCCAGAATGATGATTACGCTCTTCTTACGAAAAACTTAGCATGACATGACAAAAAAGATATAAAGTTAAGTAAGCGGTGCACAGGTGAATAATTAGGTCGTGCGACGCCTCTGGAAAACTGTCACCAAAATTTCACATTTCCACTTAGTTTTGCGAAAAACTGCTATTTTTGAGTATATTACAATTAACCCGGTTTTGGGCAATTTTTTGATGAAAATTTAGTGTGTATTTTTCGTCAAACATAAGTTTACGGCTGGTGTAAAGTATGCCTGTCATATAAGGATCGATATTTTGTGTTTTAGCCAGCGAACTTTTGCCCCACATTAGATTCGAACTCATGCCCCACCGGTGGGGCAAAAGTTCGAATAAGACAATCAATTTCGAAACTGTTATAACTAAAAATTGGTAAATCTTTTGACATAAGTTTGTTCAGCAAAATTATAGCCCATATGTTGAAGGTTCACTGTATGGTATTTGTTTTGTTTTAACTGCTATTGTTTTCCTGGAAACTTTGATTATACCACTAAGGTCGAACTTTTGCCCCACCTTACTCTATGGTTATTCGTAGCACCTACTTCCAGCACAGCCTTCCATAGCGATACACCTGGAGATCACCACATTAGACAGAATTACAAATCGACCACGTTCTGATTGATGGACGGCACTTCTCCGACATTATCGACGTCAGGACCTATCGTGGCGCTAACATCGACTCTGACCACTATCTGGTGATGGTTAAACTGCGCCCAAAACTCGCCGTCGTCAACAACGTACGGTACCGACGGCCGCTCTGGTATGACCTGGAGCGGCTAAAGCAACCGAATGTCACAGCAACCGAAAGCGCAGCACCTCGAAGCTGCATTACCGGAAGAGTTTGAGCTGAATGAAGCCCTTCTTGAGGATTGCTGGAGAACAGTGAAGGCAGCCATCAACAATGCAGCTGAGAGCAACGTCGGGTACGTGGGACGGAGTCGACGGAACGATTTGTTCGACGAGGAATGCAGGCAGATTCTGAAGGAGAAGAACGCAGCGCGGGCGGTCATGCTACAGCAAGGGTACCGGCATAACGTGAAGCGTTATAGACGAAAATGGCAACAGCAGACCCGCTTCTTTCGGGAGAAAAAACGCCGCCTGGATGAGACGGAGTGTAAGGAGATGGAACAGATGTGCCGGTCTCAAGAGAGTCCAGCGAAGTTTTATTCGATATGCTCTTGGTCAACTGCCATGGTCAGATCCCGTAAACCTGCCAGACTACCCAACCGGCTGTAGACTGGTAGATATTGAGACACTTGCTTCCAGACGCAACCATTTACAGCGACTTTTCGTATTCGACTTTTAAAGGGGAGCCTTGATTGTTCATCGCTTCTCGACAATGTTCTATTCTACGCGCTCAATCGCCATTTGCCAGAACGAGACTTGCTGCTCACCATGCGGTATAGAACGTCTTATGGATTCAACAACCCGCTGTCCAAATGCTTTCGTCTGTTTAATAGTGTTAGTGCTTTGTTCAATTTCTCTGTGTCTAAGTATGTTTTTAAGAATAGGATTAAGGGTTTAGATTAAGAAACATTACAATAATTTGAGACAGTGACAAAATAAATAAATAAATGGAAGATTTTTCCTAACCCTTCCAAAACTTAACTTAAAATATTCCCACCTAAAGCACTTTATTTGAAACCTCCAAGTGGGCAGGTTGTCACGATGAGAGGGATTCCAATAAATTGGTCAGATAAAG
Organism: Aedes aegypti; assembly: GCF_002204515.2. NCBI lineage: Eukaryota > Metazoa > Arthropoda > Insecta > Diptera > Culicidae > Aedes > Aedes aegypti. The sequence goes on from NC_035107.1 coordinate 143,386,971, forward strand.
TTAAGTACCTGTCTAGGGTTCGTGATACAAAAAAAAATACGTTCAAAAATCACATTGAGATCATTCAAGCCAAAAGTAACAAATATAGAAAATGTATACATCCACTTGTTAACAGAAAGACGAAAATTTGTTTTAAGAACAAGCTTTTGATCTACAATCAAATTTTCAAGCCAGCCATGTTGCATGCTGTACCAATGCTAGTTGTTGTAATACTAGGAAGATATCTCTGCAGAGGATTCAAAATTCAATTTAATTTATTAATAATTTAAGACAAAAATCGTTGCAATCATCTGTTGCCACGATTAATGCGTTACATAGCTAGGTTTAGTTACTTGAAAGCGTTTTATTCTCTTATAAGCAGGTAAAATCAACTCACTTGTAAAAAAATAAATGTTATATGATGTTAACAAAATGCTAATAAACGCCAAATTTGGTTTTACCAAATTAGGATGATAGTGTTTTATAACACAGAACATTTAGATATAAGAAATTAATGTAATGTTTGGAATGATGCTTATAAAGAATGAATAGAAATCAAAATCGATAAATATTTCTAGTTGGATTGATTTCACAATGCATCCAGGTTGTCCTAGCAGCGTTCATTGATTTCGCATTTTTTGTGACGCCTACGAAAAAACTTCGCAGCAGGTTGGTGTATACTGCTGAGCGCGCCGATTGACTAAACTATCGGTCCCAACAGCGAATGTCTATTTGCCTAAATGTTATCTGCTTTTTAGCATGCATGATGCAGCAATCGTTGCGTCCATTTTCCGGCGATGCCAGATACCGGTACAGTGTTTCCATTGGCCCGAGAAGTACACATGTGCAATCGCAGTCATGCACATTTGCCCCATATCGTTGCACGGTGCGATGCAGTCTGCGTTGGCTCTCTCTTATACGGTAAATCTGCGATTCTTCTGTTGGAGTTTTTTTTTCTGCGTGTCAGGTCAGGTCTAAACTTTAGCTCAACGGGGCACAGTAGTACCGTTCATAGGCCAAAAATCGGAAAATAAATTGCCAATGAACAGTTTGGATTCCGACATGGGCATTCGACCTCTCATCGACTTTCACGTGTAACAAATTTGAATCGTTCCAACAAATTCGAAAGCTTTTCTACTGGTCTTGATCTTCGAGACATAGAAAAGCTATTCAACAGTGTTTGATATATAGGATTGATTGCAAAATTAAAAAAAACTTTAATTTTCCAACATACATTTTTAGAATGCTTCCAAGTTTTCTGTCAAATCATGCACTTCAGTTTAATTATCAGAAGTCCAAGTTTGAAAGACTTCCTGTAAGAGCTGGTGTTCAAGGCAGCATTTCGGGACCAATATTATACAATATTTTCACATCTGACTTACGTGAGTTACCTCAGGGACGTCGAAAATCTTTGTTTGTGAATGACAATGACACAGGCCTCGTTGCGAAACATTGCTGATTATGCATCGATACAGACGTAATGTTCGTTTTATTTAGTCTTGCTTAGAAATCATATAAGAACGAATTCTTCAATGTCTGATAGCATGATATATGACCGCTTCGTAGAACAAATGCTACCACTGTGCGGGGCAGGCCTTTTTTTTATTGGTGGAGGCTGCATTCTGCTAGGCAACGAAGTAAGCTTAGAAGGGATGAAGTATTTTGCAATACGAGATAATACCGGAACCTACGCGAAGTGAAGTGCAACCGAGTCTGTGTCATGTGCAATGGCTACGGAGCGTCATTCGAACGATGCGACTTGATATGGTTGCGATTGCAAAAAAAAATGCATCTAAAACTATTTGTCAAATACGTGTAATTCGAACGCATCCCCGAATGTTTGCCCGGGGGAAATCTGTTTGCTTTCTGATGTTTCGATGAGATGCAACACAAGATGGCTCGTTAGGTTGTTTGATGGGCTCTGTATAAGCCAATAGGGCAGAAGAACTTACCTGATCGCGAATCACTTTGGTCGTCGTCCAGCTTGTCATCCCGGTCGAAGCCACTCCAAAATTTGTTACTACTATTTACACTATGGTTGTTGGAATTACTGTTTTGACTACAGGTGTTATTGTTGTTAATACTGCTATTATTGTTGTTTTGATTATGTTTGCCGTTGAACTTGTTGGGGTCCAGAATGTTTTCCACGGAAAATGCTAACCGCTTCGGGGTGGTTTCTTTTTCACTACTGGTGATTGATTTGGCACTGCTACTGTCCATGGAGCGGGTCAAGTCGACAGGACATCCCTGTGGAGCAATATAAAAAAATGATATTTAGTGAAGTTTAAATTTAATCGAATATATTATATTTTGGTGGATATCTGGACAAATGCTTAAAAATTGATATTTTCATATTCAAAATATTTTTCTTGTGTTTCAAATATTTCAACTTATTCCTGTTTGTTTCTTGCGAACGGAATTAATTAAGAAAAAATAGAAAGGTTTTTGGTGAAATTCCTGCAGGAATTTTAACGCTGGATAATCAAGACGAATAAAGTTCTGACAGAATGTCAGAGCAATCTCGAAGGAGTTCTCGAAAAATATCTTTGGAAAAGCAACTAGAAGAAAATTTTGAGGAAGACTTTCTGTAAGAATTTTATAGCAAACTTCTAGAAAGACATGACAGTTCGAAGTTATCTGCATTACCTATGAATACATCCGACCACGTGACGATATGGCCATTTTTTGACGTCAGCTCTTCTAATGAGCAGGTGTACCAAATAACCTGAAAGAAACTTCCAGAAAGTAGTTTATCATTCTTAGTTGGTACATATATTTAACAAATGTTTTCAGTTGGCATATTTTCCTAACAAATAGAAAAATGCTAAGGTTGTACCAATTTTGAAACCAGACAAAAATCCAGCAGAAGCTTCTAGCTATCGTCCAATCAGTTTGCTTTCATCCATCAGTAAACTTTTTGAAAAAGTCATTTTGAATAGAATGATGGTCCACATCAACGAAAATTCATTTTTTGCCAATGAACAGTTTGGATTCCGCCATAGAAATTCGACTACTCATCAACTTCAACGTGTACCGTCGTTGGGGGTGAGAATGGGCCAAAAAAAGGATATGTACGATTTATTTATTGAAAATCTATCGCAATTTAACTCCAATAAACTTCAAATTTGGTGTATCTTTACTTTGATGGTACATTATCAACTGTTCAAAAAATTAAAGAAAAATATTTATTCACAGCGGCACCAGAATTGAAAGAAAAATGACCCAATCTCACCCCATAGAGGGGGTGACATTGGGTCACTGTAATTGAAATAACTTGTTTTTGAGAATATGATTTCAAAACCATTCACAGCTGACAAATATTGATGAAATACGATGCAAACAAGACAAAAAGATATCTAAGATGTTTCAAAAGTATAGTGAACCCACTTAAATGAACGACTATACCAAAAAATTGTAAGAAGTATGAGAAAAAATATGTAAACCCAGCATTTATCGTCAAGTTTTCTTGTTTTTTCCCTCAAATTGTCTTCAAAGTCTCATCCCCATTGCTATAAAGCCTATTCAATTTCCCCAAAGGTGTACTGAAATAGTGATTATTTTAAACCTTCCCAAATAGTTAAATTTCGATGCGATATTCCGCGATCAATACATTTCAGGCAGATGTTGACGTCATAATCCCAGTATTTTAGCGATCCAACTCATTTGTACTTCCGTGAGATGTTTCTATAGGGTAGATGTACCAATAGTGGAGGTACTAAGCACGATTGAATTTCATTTAAGAGCCTTAATTCAAGAAGCGCAAATCATGTACATGTTAATGTTGTAACTGATCAACTACACCCCGAATTACGGTACTAATATGGACTAGCTGTTGTAATACCAGGCAGAAAGCTCTGCAGAGAATTCAAAATAAAATTTTGAAAATGATTCTGAAGCTTCTTCCCTGGTATAGTACCAATGAACTACATAGAAAATCCAATGTCGAATAAAATAATTAATAATTTCAGGCAAAAATCGTTACAATCTTCTATTGCCACGATTAATGTGTTATATATTTAGGTTATGTTAGGTTAAGTAAATTGAAAGCGTTATTTTTTCTTATAAGCAGGTGAAATCAACTCACCTGTAAAAAATCTGAACTGCTACGGCAAATGAAATGTAATATGTTGTTAACAAAATGTTATTAAAACCTTAAATTTGTTTTACCAAATTAGGATGATAGTGTTGTCTAACACAGAACTCCTAGATAAAAGAAATGAATGTAATGTTTGGAATGATACTTATAAAGAAATAAAAAAATGAGATATGCAAAAATACATTTTCCTATTATGTTACCTAATGTCAACCATTCCGTGATTCATAACTGTTGAGTATTTCAAACTTACCATACAATTTAATTGTATTAATTTGTCGATTTCATGCGCTTTTTGAATAGCGCCCAAGCCATTAATTTTATCGATATAGTGTGCAGGATACTTTTCACGAAAATAAAAACTAATACCGTATCGTGAGCGTACCATAGCGTACTTTGCGGGATTTTGAACGTACCTTACATTTTCTTCAAAAACGGTGATCCTGCTGAATAGATGGTCTATAATTTGAAAATCTAGACAAACCGTGCCGATTTTTTCGGAACTTGCGTGTACCAACGATAAACCTTGTGGGTCTAACCTCGGTTTTAAACGTATCGTAAAACGGGGTAACTTTGATAATACGGTTGGTCGTTACATAAGAAGTTTGCAGTCGACAGATATGCAATTTGTTGGTTACGCATGGGTTTTTCTGCGACAAAATAATAAAAACGGTGTTGAACTTATTGTTTCATTCTGACAGTTTTGAAACCGATCAACCATTTTCAAACGCGTTTAAGATTTGAATTTGTGGTGAAATCAATCATTTTAATTGCTCAAAATTGACGCGCTCATGAAATATCTTATAATTTTAGATTCAATACATGATACCTGGATTGCTTAGATAATATTCCATTCCATTCCACTGACATAAAAAATGGAAATTCACACTGTTACTCAAATTAGCAGTGTTTCTCATTTATATTTTATTATTTGTGATTCCAAAATCACGTTTTTTCGTGTCCCGCTATTGGATTTTCATGACTGCCTATCATAAACGCCATTTAATTTCATCTTGCTACAGGTACAATTCCGAATAACTGTTTGAAGACAGCCAATCAAAAATGATGACAACTATTAGAAAGTTTTTAGGGAGGCTGTATATTGTGAATCCAACAATTTTAATGCATCACTGGAAAAATATCTAATAAACAAATCCTGGTCATAAAATAGTAAAGTTCGTTTATCAAAATTCACAATTCGTATGAAAACTTTTGGCATGTAGTGTTGCCCACTGTCAGCAAGTTACTCGTTTGTTACACATCAATTACTCATAAATCTTATGTTATGTTGCAACTGATGTGTAACTATACTGAAACTGCCATTAAAGTACACTGCTGTCAATAGGGGAAGAAACGAAATTTTCAAGAAAAACATTCCACGATATGCCATAAAATGCCATGAAAAAAAAACAAAGCACGGATTTTCAGTCATTATATATTCGGAAAGTGGTAGAACAATGCATTTTATTGGTGAACAAAGATGAACCATAGTTATCAGTTTCATATGAGATATATTACGCGTTATTTTTGTTGTGCAATGAAACGTGAAGTTTAATATTAAACTTTCGTTTTACTTAGAGTAAGGTGGGGCAAAAGTTCGACCTTAGTGGTATAATCAAAGTTTCCAGGAAAACAATAGCAGTTAAAACAAAACAAATACCATACAGTGAACCGTCAACATATTGGCTATAATTTTGCTGAACAAATTTGTGTCAAAATATTTACCCATTTTTAGTTATAACAGTTTCAAAATTAATTGTCTTATTCGAACTTTTGCCCCACCGGTGGGGCAAGAGTTCGAATCTAGTGTGGGGCAAAAGTTCGCTGGCTAAAACACAAAATATCGATCCTTTTATGATAGGTGTACTTTACACCAGCCGTAAACTTAAATTTGACGAAAAATACACACTAAATTTTCATCAAAAAATTGCTCAAAACCGGGTTAGTTGAAATATACTCAAAAAATAGCAGTTTTACACAAAAATATGTGGAAATGTAAAATTTTGGTGACAATTTTCACACGATCAGACAAATTTAACTGAATTTGAAGATAATATGTAGATTTTAGGCAATTTGCAAATTTTTCCGTGATTTTATACATGGGTCGAACTTTTGCCCCGCTGATTCGAACTTTTGCCCCACTATGGGCCAAAAATTGTTTTCAAGCATCTATGCAAAAACTAATACACCTCAAAGCAACCTTATGATAAGCCTAGAAACGCCCTTACATAAAATATTGAAAAAAATTTTATCTTCAATTGGTTCCATGCAACGAAAGTTTAACCAAAAATTACAATATTTACGTCGAAAAAGAACAAATAGCCATAATTTTTCCAAATCTCAATCGATTTTTATGATATTTGGATTGAAAGTCTCTTACTTGAATAGCATTCAAACCACCATGACATTTATAAGATTTGTTTTGAATTGAGCTGGAAATCTTAAAAAGAAACTCTTACCCCACTCGAACTTTTGCCCCACTTTACTCTATTACAATCCGATCGGAACAAGAAGGCGTGGGACGCAGCGAGCTAGGTGGATTGACCAGGTGCACCAGGACCTGGAGAGCGTGGGTCACAGTCGAGGATGGAGAGAAGCGGCCATGAACCGAGTGAATTGGCGAAATATTGTTGGCGAGGCTTTATCAAGATAATTGATGTAAAGCAAAATAAGTAAGTAAGTAGTTTTTTTATTACAGAAATAGTTTGTATTCGCTTCCAAATTGAATTTTACTGAAAAAATTTGTCCCAATCATATCATTTCTGGTCAGAGATATCTAAATATTGTTTAGATGTTTTAAAGCTAGAAAAAGTGGAAATTATTGTGAGGTTTAGTGAAGCTGGTCTCACTTGACATTTAGTTATACAATCATGCGTCGATGTTTATTCTTTCATACGTACTTGAAGTCGATGGGTCGAGACCCACCCGAACGATTTTATTAAATGTCATAATGTTGCATCTCATTTGTTCAAATTGACATTTGTGTCTACGAACATCGGGCTCTTCAAAACATCATTGACTGGTGTAATAGGCAATACAACCAAAGTAGTGCACCACGAAAATGTTTATTTTGATTATTTACATAATAGTGCAGAACACAATTTTTGCGTGAGCGGGCTAAAAGAGCTTAATTTCAACGCTTTTGCAAAAGACGCTCAAGACCTTTTGGGCCTTTATCTAATGTTTTTAAAGACTTGTTCCAATTTAATTAATTTACAACTAAGGCATAGACATCATATTGAACAATCGTCGAATGAAAAGTGTTGAGCTATTTTTTCTGGTCATCCGATACGTCACATTAGAAAAATCTCCCAGGACATCATACCGATACAAACATACTTTAACTGACCATCAAGGCATAACTGTCCCTTATGCAAAAAGGACTGCATACTTGTAACATTTGACAAAAGTAAGTAGGCGTTGAGTAAATGGAATACCAAGTGTGAGTTTTATGGCAGTATGGGACGAAACGCGTGCGGGCTGACGTGTTTTGAAATTTCTGTCGCGTTTTAATCGTTCTTCGTAAATTTTCATTTCGACTGCCAGAATCGTGAAACGGCCTATTTCAAGTGTAGAGTTTTACCAAATGAATTCATTTGTTTCGAAGAGTATGGTTGAAAATCCAACAAGTTGTATTTTTCAATCAGTTCGATGTGCATGTAGCAGTGAATTTCGATTGGTATCTACAGGTCCGGATGTTCGTGATGCTGAGCCGAATACAGCCGTTGGACTTCTTCTAATTTGGTGAGATCTTTCAAGTTTGTTCAAAAAACAAATATTGGCTTGGTTTTCACGCTGCAAATACGACTAAGTAAGCTTATTTAGATATGAGTTGGACTTTTTTTTAAGTAAAAACACCTCATCTGCTCCGACTAAACAGAGGTCAGTTGATTTTGTTACAGTGCATAATTGGGGCCGTAGCGGTAAACGCGCAGCTATTCAGCATGACCATGCTGAGGGTCGTGGGTTCGAATCCCACTGGTCGAGGATCTTTTCGTAAAGGAAATTTTCTCGATTCCCAGGGCATAGAGTATCTACGTACCTGCCACACGATATACACATGCAAAAATGGTCAATCGGCAAAGAAAGCTCTCAGTTAATAACTGTGGAAGTGCTCATAAGAACACTAATCTGAGAAGCAGACTTTGTCCCAGTTGGGACGTAACGCCAGAAAGAAGAAGAAGAAGCATAATTGAGGAGTACCAATAAGCGTAATGCCAGCTACGATTTACGAATATTGTTGCGGTTTTATACGGCTTGCATTTATAAAAGGGGGGGGGGGTGATTTAACCTCGCTATTTTAATTTCGTTACAGAGAGCGAGTAACTGCGCTTTAGCCTAGGCTTCCGAGCTAGGTCATAAAGTAGAAATACCCTGAAAAAAGAGCACCAATAACAACAATGGAGCGTGGATTAACTTTCTTAGCAACGCCACTCCCAACGATTTGAACTTTCCTCTGAAATGAGACGGTTGATACGGTTGTCCCCGTTTCTTCCTTAATAAAATTCAAAAACTTACGTCCATCATATTATTCATAAGTGGATAATCTGATTGTCGTGAACTTTTGAGTTATCTTAAAAACCAAGTCTGCACCGTGGGGCTGGCCATTTTAATATTTGTATCATATCACTGATATGCTGCAAATATCAATTCTGACAAGAAAATACTAGAATAAATTCTAATATTTCCAGGATGCTTTTCAATATTGGCTGTGCCAGCGCTTAGATTAGATTTGATTAGATTAGTATGGGACGAAACTTAATTTCTAAAAATTACCAAGAATTCAAAAGTGCTTATTTGAGTCTGAAATTTTGTACCATTCATATCGCATACTGGGTGAATAGTCAGAAAATAATGTTGATATAAATTTCATTACTAGTTCATTGCGGGACTCATGTATCACCTCAATGTGACTGTTATGCGGTTACAATTACCGATGTGACAAAACCACTAGGTATTTTTTTTCGCAGTTATGGACAGCGGAAGCATTGAAAAAATAATGCTCATGATTTGAAATAAGTCTTCCCATACAAATATTCATAAATTTCTAGTACAGTTTCACATGCACATTTAGCACAATCGCAAAGATTATTAACCCCTCTACCGGCAGCTTCATTTTTTACCGCTAAAAAAATATTCAAATCGCGATATTTTTTTTGTTTCTTGATGTTTTTGCACCATTTTTTCACAACATCTCAAAAAACTCTTCTAGTTTAAGAATCCGTGTCGATATTAATCATTGGTGATCTAGTTTTGAAGATATTCCGATATTCCTTGGGGGACCGACATTCTCCATACAAAATGTCTTTGGTGGCCATTTTGTTTTTGGTCAATTTATCAAAAAATAAAATAAATAAAATGTGTACTATACAATGCCAGGTAATAAGGAGCTACTCTGAAAAAATCATACAAATCGGTTCAGTATTCTTGGAGAAATCTAAAAATTACGATATGAGGTTTTTTAGAGTTTTCAAGATCTTCATTTGTCCAGCGTGGTATCAGAAACATAAATGCTCATTACTCAAAGACGGCTGCACCAAATTTATTCATTTTTTCCAACATACTCGCATTAATATATAATTCCGTGGAGTGAATATCCGAATACGATAAAAATTTTGTAGCCTGAGATATTTACGTGGGTTATGGCTACGCGTCGGTCCCCCAAGGAATATCTCCGGATCCAGATGATCAATTATCAATATCGACACATATTTTTAAACTAGAAGAGTTTTTTGAGGGCTTGCGAAAAAATGGTGCAAATATATCGAAAAAGAAAAAAGTTATCGCGCTTTGAATTTTTTTTAGCGGTGAAAAATGAAGCTGACAGTAGAGGGGTTAATTTTGTTACCATTGATCAGCAAAATATATAACTTAGAAAATAGTTAAAGTTTTGCAGCTGATATTGGGGTTTACGATTCTACCCCATTACCCCGAATCCCATTACCCCGAATACCATTAACCCGAACGCCGAATTTCAAAACCCCGAACGATCCATCACCCCGAATGACATTACCCCGAATTCCAAAATCATGGGGAAATGTCATCGATATCATCATGTCAAGATAATTGTGTATTCGGGGAAATAGCATTCGGGGTAATGGAATTCAGGGTAATGGTACATTCGGAGTAATGGAATTCGGGGTGATGGGATTCGGGGAAATGGCATTCGGGGTAATGGGGTAGAATCGGGGTTTACAGTTCATATAGAGACTATTATTCCTTTATTTTTCAATATGGGACAACATAAACTTATTTAATTTTCCACAACGTTTTCAAACAAAGTATGTAAATTTATATATGCATTGTGAAGTATACAGTATTGGACAAAACATTTGCAACTTTTTCGATTTTCCATACAAAATGACCAACTTTGATACTGTGATACCTCCATGAGTCGATGTTCCATGACTTGATATCGACTCATGGAACCATACTAAAAACATAAATTCATGGTTACTATGATGGTCCCTAGAAGCAGCTTTCCAAAGAATTGCTGTTCCATGACTCGATATTTCCATGAGTCGATGGTCCCTTCAATATCGACTCATGGAGGTTTCACTGTAAATTATATCTCAGTTATTTATGGTCCGATTTGAATGAAATTTTCACAGAATATCTTGAACTTTAACATATATTTTTGAGTGATTTTTCCAATCACAAGTTGAAAAGCAGTAACGGTTAGACTAAAGTGAATTTTTTGACGATTTTTCATAATTGACATAACTAAACATATTGAAGGAATTGCTTCATAGTATCTTCAGCCAAGTTGTAGATTTTGACGAGATGAAAAAGTTTGCTGAAGACAGTTTTTGTGTAGGGCTTTCAAATTTTGAGATAAAAAAATTTGAGTTTTTCGTCGAAAATTACACTTTAGTCAAACCGTTATTACTTATAAATTCTTTATTGGAAAAGTTATTTAAAAATATTTATATGTTAAAATTCAAGTTACATCTGATGTTCTGTGAAAGTTTCATTCGAATCGGTCCATAAATAACTGAGATACAACGATTTTAATACAAAATTATGATATAATTTTCAATTTTCGGTCATTATAATATAACTTAGAAACGGTTTGTCCGATCAGTTTGGAGTCTTCCGCAAAGTTTTAGGTTATTGTTGGGACTATCTGGAAAAAAATATACACTGTAAAAAAAATGTTGTAATTTTTTATATATCGAAAATAAGGTTGTGCTACTTTTCCCCGAATGTCGTTTCTCCGAACGCCAGTTCTCCGAATGTCTGTTCCCCGAATGTCCCGTTTCCCCGAATAACCCACTTCCCCGAACAGTTTTTGGCAATCATAATTGTCATAACTTTTTACATTTCAGGTAAGTGAACGTACTGGTCATCTGATATGCACCCTTTTTTATTTGATTGGCGGTTCTTAGGAGTTTTACCGTCCTCAGAATTTTTGGCAACATGTGTAAAGTCGAGAAAGACCAAATACCTCCTTTTTTCGATTGCCTATCGTTCTTTCTAGTTCACCATCTTGCCACTAAAAACTATTAGAGCTCCTATTCGAACAGTACCACTTTTCGGGGAACTGGGTCATTCGGGGAAATGGCATTCGAGGAAAAGGGTCATTCGGGGAACTGGCTTTCGGGGAAATGACATTCGGGGAAAAGTAGCACAATCCGAAAATAAAGCTTAAAAATCAATTTTCTCAAAAATCGTATTATTGATTTTTTTTATTTTTTATATGTTAAAGTAGACAAAAAATGAAGTCTTTTGCACAGTGGGTCAAGATGGAGAAATCATGGACAAAAAAGTTATGATTTAAAAAAAAGGTTGATTTTTCAATATGGTCTAAATAAACTTTTTGAATGCTTTTCAACTCGATTTTATGAAAGTACGCAAAATTTTCAACAAAAATGGTATATGAGAAAATTTTGCTAATTGCTACCGAAACATTTGAAAAGTTTATTATGACCATTTTCAACAAATTCACCTTTTTTTAAAAACAATTATAACTTTTTTGTCCATGATTTTTCCATCTTGACCCACTGTGCAAAAGACTTCATTTTTTGTCTATTTCAACATATAAAAAAAATCAAAAATAAGATTTTTGAGAAAATTGATTTTTAAGCTTTATTTTCGATATATAAAAAATTACAACATTTTTTTTACAGTGTATATTTTTTTCAGATAGTCCCAACAATAACCTAAAACTTTGCGGAAGACACCAAACTGATCGGACAAACCGTTTCTAAGTTATATTATATTGACCGAAAATTGAAAATTATATCATAATTTTGTATTAAAATCGCTGTATCTTTGAAACGGTAAAAGTTAGCCTGATTTTCTGTATACCTTTTTTGTTGTAAATTTTGCGTACTTTCATAAAATCGAGTTGAAAAATATTTAAATAGTTTATTATGACCATTTTTAAAAATTCACCTTTTTTTTCAAAAAATCATAACTTTTTTGGCCATGATTTCTCCATCTTGACCCACTGTTCAAAAGACTTGTCCATTTTTGTCTACTTTAAAATATAAAAAAATAAAAAAAATCAAGAAAACGGTTTTTTGTGAAAATGGATTTTTAGGCTTTATTTTCGAAATAAAAAAAATTACGTTTTTTTTTTACTGTGTATTTTTTTTTCCAGATAGTTCCAACAATAAACTAAAACTTTGCGGAAGACACCAAACCGATCAGACAAATAGTTTCTAAGTTTTAATTTTTTGAAAATTGTTAAGGCTTTTTTTCTTAGGCCCTTCTTAAAAGTAACGCTAGGGTAAAAATGGCGAACCGATGATGCAAATAGGCATTTTTGGGTATAAAGAAAGCATATGCCAAATTTCAGCCAAAACAAAAAATTCAAAAGTAAACCGACATTCGAATTCCAATGGAACCGCTCAGATGCAAACTAGATGGCTGGTCACACGAGTAGTCACACGAGCGGTCATGACATAAGCATTCATAAGCTAATGCTTCTACTGTTTTCTTAGGCATTAATCTCGCGGCAATTTTTGGTGCGGGTTAATTTGGTTGCCGAACTATTTTTCTTCTTAAGCATAAAATAAATACTCACCGACGTCGCATCCTGCGAGACGTCCTCATTTCCGTCCACTATGAGCTCCTCGCTCGTATCACTGTGCGCATAATTGGTCGATAGTCCACCGAGCTGTATCCTGAAGCCAAAATCGGACAGTTCTTTGCCGTTGCTCAACGATCGGGCAATTTTGAACCGTTCAATCTCCAAGTCCGGTGAAGACGCACTGTCCGGAGGATACTTGACGGCAAAGGGGTGCTGCAGTTGGGGGTGGGTATGCGATTGTAACTGTGGATGGTGGGTTGAAGTTGGAAGCTGTCCGGCACCTGCCGAAAGTGTTGTGTGCTGTCCAAGGGATTGTAGAGTAGACAGGCCCGACGGAATTGCTGGCATCAACGGTACCGGATGGGATGGTGGGAAATGTTGCGAGTGAGGTTGTGGCAATCCAGTATCGTTGGGAATGGAGTATTTAACACTGTGGTCGATCGAGTATTTTCCGGACGGAGTCTTGTCTAAGTCTGATGGACTAAGCCGGGAATTTATGTTGTGATCTGCAAGTTGTTTTAGTCTTTCAATGGAAAATTTGGCACTGGGTTCTAACAAATCACGATCACTTTTTGCGTAAATGATATGATCACCGTTCACTGGACGTAGTGTTATATTTTCCTTGGAGAAGGCGGGAAATTTCCCTCTCAGCTCAATGTTATGCTTTCCGTCGGACATTGGATGGTCTTGAAATCGGATCAACAGTCCGTCGGCTTTAGGCAACAATGGAGGTGATCGATCCGCCGGATATTCCGATTGACTACCGACGGGTATGGATATCGGGGCACTTTTTAACACGGTAGATGATAGTTTATCATGGTTTATTTGATTCGGCTCTGCTGGCGACAAGGGAGAGTTTGGCTGTGAATGTGACGGGCTCTCCGCCTGTCCTGAATCAGATTTCGGAGATTGCATCATAACCATAGTATCCACTTTAATGTATTTCTCGCTAGTTAACACAATTTTACCGGCACTAAACCCTCTCAATTTATTCACGTCAAAATATCCCAAATTTATCATACACTAGTAACTATCTTAGCCATCGTTCACTTATCATTAACAATTCGCATCTTCACACTCGAAAATATTCCAGTTATCAGAATCATTCGATACGCACTTTCCGTTTCTACCGAAATCTGGAAAACTCCGCAAGCTGTATACCCAAGCAATAACCGAACGAAGACTGACTGTTTGTACAATTTTCACGTCTCATTCCCCCTTGAAAAATCGTGAAAAATTCTTTTTCCCTGCATGCAGAGTTGCAGGGATAGCATCTGCTTCAGTATTGGTAACATACCACTACAGCAGAGCACGTGTTTCATTTTTAATTTCCTATTGGATCTCTTCTCCTCTACACCAGATGCAACGCGCAGTAGGCCACGCCCACACTTCTCCTCGAATCGAAGCAAGCCAACCTCACCAACACATGGCAACGGGTTGCTGCTCGATGAGTAAAGCTATTAAGAACCACTTCAAACTCACTTGTGTCAACATACTAAATTGCGACGTTCGCCTACTGTGATGATATACTTTCATTTTCCGGGCAGGCATCGCCGTCTTTGCCCGGAAAATGTCTACATCAAATTAAGTACGATAAGTAATTAAAATATATACGCTTCTCTTAAGAGATTATTTTCCCCCACGTCTGCAAGCATTCCCTGCTTCCCTTTCTCTGCAATGATTCGAGGGATTGAAGAGCAATTTGCTCTATTTACTTGCTACTCGATTTAAAAGCTTTCTCCGTCCATTCCCCGCGCTCCGTTGCTCCGTCCTCTGTTATTCGTTCTCGGTGTGTTTTTGGCACGACGACAATTTTCCTCGTATAATCATCATCATCGTTATAAACGATGAAGATGGCGGTTCCGTCGCTTGGGTTTTATTATTTATTCTGAGAAGCCAATGAAGAAAACAAAACGATTCGTTAAAATTAACGATTCTTCTTTGTCGTTGCGTTGCTTTTCGCTCTCTGCACCTTTCCGGATAGAGGAGAATTGTAAATCTGTATCAAATTTTACCACTAAACTAGAATGTTTGGATGCCAAAATGTGTTATTTGTTGATAACTCATATTGAAGAAAAAATCCTCTTTTAGTGGGGCATGAAAACTAAAAATATCTTATTTTGTGAAACTAATAATAAAAATATAGACAAAAGTAAATAACATAATAAAGTATTGAGATATTAATAACAAAATAATAGTAAAATGAGCTATGACAGTTGGATCAAGATAAGGTAAAATATAGCTTATAAACTTCTTATTCTGTAATTTATATTGTTCTATGATATACGTTTGTTATTACAATGGCAAAATAAGTTACTTTTAAGTTTAAATCCATGAACAACTGAGTTATTTATTTTACTATTTAAACTCGTATTTTAAACAAGCGTATAACTGTTATTTATAGTAAAATTTACTTTTTAATTGCATTTCTACTGTATCCGGATGATGATTAATTTAGTGCTTCAAATAAGCCCTGATGGCAAAATTTAAGACTAGGCTGTTCACATACTTTCATATAACAATTCGGAACATTTTTTTCTCTCAAGCACCATAATTTCGCAATTTACTTCATTTGGGATTACTGAATTCTGTTTTCAGAAATATCCTAGCACGTGTTGGTTTTGATGTATTGACTTTTCATAATGCATTTACTAGACTCTTGATTTGATCCTTACTACACGCAAGAATGTTATTTTTGTTACGCTGTGTAATAATTAAATAACAAAATAAAAACATGATTCACAACGATGGCTTATTTTGTCGTTCCTATGATATTTAGCGTTAGTTTCTATTTTTGCTCAAATGACATATTTTACAATGACACTATTGTTTTATTTAAATAAATGCCTAATCTATGATTTTTAAGGATGATGCTATGATTGCATGTATAGCTATTGATGTTCTTATGTCATATATGAATAACAGAATAATGAATAATCTAATTATGATTGCAAAATTTGTTCCCATGTTATCATTATTTTGTTCCTCACCTCTACTCGGGTTTGCCTCCGGTACACACCTATCCGAATTAAGCGTCCCAGATTGCGGGAAATGGAAAATGAAGCTTTGTTTGCCTGTGGTATGGAAAGCGAAGACGAATTCGGTCCTAATTAGCTTGGCAATGAAAAAGTGCCACTCACTGTAATTGATACAATGTGATATTTAAGCGGTGGGATAACTTTTATGGAAATGAGAAATGGTTTGACTGCTCTTTTGTGCTATTATCTTTATTGGAGAGAAAATTGGATCTGTTCTGAAATTGTTGTTCTGTTGAAAATGATGATATCTCCTTTTAGTTGGCGTTACATTCCCAATGGGATTGAGTCTACATTTCATCGTAGTGGCTCATGAACACATTCATTTAGATTTATTTGGTCTATAGTAGTATATCTGCGTTAGTTGCTGTTTTCATATTAAGACAGGATTTAAATTTGACTTACCTCAGTCTAGTGATAATTGAGCTCTCGCCGAGCGGTGTCATGAACACATGCGCAAATTTGCTGGTTGAAAATACTGCCGTTTGGTTTTGCTGGGAACAGCTGATCTTTGTTTATATTTTACAACAGCACTTTTTAAGTAGTGTGACATGTAACGTGTAAGTACACGAGCGCAGAATCCACTATAGGCCTCGAGACTAAACAATCACGAGACTAAACAATCTCGAGACTAAACAATCACGAACATTAGACAACGGACAACAAGGAACACCCAGTAGCCCAGTGATGAGTTTTTCGTTTGACGAAAAGTTTCCACTGACTGAAGCGGGAATTGAACCTACGCTTCGTGGCGATCACAATACGCCTAGAGGACTAACGCCGCTAACCGCACGGTCACGAAGCCCACTGTGAAGTAAAGGTCAGATATTGCACTGCATATTAGTGTGGGAAAAAAATCAGATTCTCACTCCAGTCCCTTTTTGCATTTGGGTCTTAAAACAAGTGTGCAAAATTTCAGCTCGATCGGTGAAACTATATTTTAGAGCCAGCAGTATTAAGTTTGAATGGCATATACTATAGGAAAACTTACTATTGCAAAGAAGAATCGCCAGAAATCGCTCATTGACGTCTATAAAAAATCTGAACACTGGCCTCGATAAGTATTTTTACGATGAAGAATATTGCCGAAGACCGCGAAACAATCCGACTCCTGTGAAAAAAGTTATTCAATGAAAACCTATTGGCAAAGTGACGTTGATTAACACGTTAAGGAATAACAATAATAACAACATTGGGCAACATTTGCGAATAATCAATATTTAAAAGTCTATCGATATCTGTGTTCAGAATTTATAAAGGGATCAATGGTCGACCTCTGGCCATTTTTCTTTGCAAAAGTAAATTTTCTCATAGTTATACCCATACAAAATTTGAATGGCTGGCGCTAAAAAATAGTTTCACCGATCGAGCTGAAATTTTGCACAGTTATTTTGAGACCCAAATGCATTGCTAAAAGTGGTCTGGAGCGAGAATTTATATTTTTAATATAACCGTGTCCCAGTAGGGTGGGGCTTATTTCCAAAAATCTTTCGTAGTCAGGATTTACAAAGTGGAAAATGATCATCGGTCCCAAAATAACATCCTGTGAAAAAATGGGAATTTTTGGTGAAGGTTTAGAGGTGGCGCAAAGGGCGTATGTGCAGTTTTCCCATTTTAGTGAACTCTGAAAAATTTTGGTATGCTTTTTAGCTTGTTTTGGTGATTTTAGGACCCTTAAGGGCAAAAAATCACCTCAAAATTGCGATATCTCCACTCCTTTAGATGATATTTGACGAAATATATTTTGTGCATGCGATTTTTGGCCCTTGAATAGGTTACAATGACTGATTACTATGAACCCGAATAAGTATAGCTGGGGAGGATTCCTATGCTTGTAGAATGGAACAAAGAGCAAAGAAGAATGATAGAAAGAACAAAGAACACAGAAGAACGTAAGGTGGGGTAGGTTAAACAGGGGAGAGGGTGTAACTGATGATAGAACCAACTATGGAGCCGTGAAAATATCTCGGTTGGATGTATGAGATGTGATTATATGCAAGTTTAACACTCATTTAGTATTTTAGAATGTCCGTTTGATATAACTCCAGCAATTGCTATTATAATCTGAAAGAAATTACAGAGGGGCCCAAATCCATACAGGCTCAAAATCCGGACAAACGAAAATGCAGATGAAGTTCAATACATCGTTCTACATCTGTATTTGAAATCGATGTGTATAAACAACAGCAGAAGGAAAAAAAATCGGTAGTCAAAATTCAAATTAGTGCACGAGCTTCTATAGGGTGCAAGAGATAAAGCACTTCAGGTTGAAAAACTCTCAAATAAAACCAAAATTAAGTCGTCACAGTTCTGAAACATATTTTTTAGGACAGAGCTAGGGTAAAAGCACCGGTTTTAGCCAGCCTAAGAGAAAATGTCAATAAAAACTGAATGGGAAGCCATATTTATACAACAAATATGTCAAATGCAAGCTTTCAATCCATATTATATGTGTAAAATATCAAAACTGGGCCAAAACCATTTTATCGCATTGAAAATCCCGTTGGTCAATATAGGTCAACGGAACCAGTTTTGGCCAGAGATTTAACTTCGGTTCCTAAATTGGCCAATTGCATTGATTTCCCATGAGAGTGGCCAAATTAGGAATGCCCTGGCCAAATTAGGTGTATGGGAGTTAAAATTATAAGGAAAAATAATTGTTTTTCTTATGTTTTGAATCAATTTGGACAAGTAAATGAATGTAGCTCTATCATATGAATGTGATCTACTGCACACAAAAGGTTTCATGCTGATTGGCTATGTAAAACGGTGTATAATCCACTATGGCTACAACTGGCGTATGGCCAAAACCGGTGCTTCTACCCTACATGAAGGAATTTTCACAGGATGTCCTATGTATATATGAATAATTATATAAATTAGTTATGAATTTAATAGATACTGCGTGAGGCTGAATTTCCAGGATGTAAATTTTGCAACGGTCCCTTTCGATATATTGCTATCATCATTCAGAAAAAAAAACAACCAAACGATTATTGAACTAAAGCAGTAAAGTGACGTACATTTATCTATATAGTCCTTAATTTATCGCATGGAATTAAGGACATTTTAGCCGTTATTGAAATTTTTCCATAAAGTCCAATAAAGTTGCAATAAGTTCCTATAAAATCGTTTACATGGGTCGAAAACTAGAGATGGTTAAAATATTGGTGCTCTTCCCCCACTTGAAGAAAAATTGCTCGAAATATTTCTGAAGTAGGTAATATTAAATAGAAGTCAAGGGGTCGGACCTGGTGTAGTGGTTAGAACACACACCTTTTACGCTGAGGATCTGGGATCAAATCCTATCCCCGAGAAAAAAAAATGAAAAAAATGAATTCAATAAATATAATCATCGTTTTCTAGATTCCTCAGTTACGCTCAAGACATCACTAGTTTCACCCTCCCACCTGTTTAACCTACCCCACCTTACATTCTTCTGTGTTCTTTGTTCTTTCTCTCATTCTTCTTTGCTCTTTGTTCCATTCTACTAGCATAGGAATTCTCCCCAGCTATTCATATATTAATTCGGGTTCATATTAATCAGCCAGCGTAACTTATTCAAGGGCCAAAAATCGCATGCATAAAATATATTTCGTCAAATATCATCTAAAGGAGTGGAGATATCGCAATTTTGAGGTAATTTTTTGCCCTTAAGGGTCCTAAAATCACCAAAACAAGCTGAAAAGCATACCAACATTTTTCAGAGTTCACTAAAATGGTAAAACTGCACATACGCCCTTTGCGCCACCTCTAAACCTTCACCAAAAATTCTCATTTTTTCACAGGATGTTATTTTGGGACCGATGATCATTTTCCACTTTGTAAATCCTGACTACGGAGGATTTTTGGAAATAAGCCCCACCCTAGTGTCCCAGGCTATTGCATATGTTTGTATGATCGACATAACCGCAATAACTATGATTGCTGGGAAAATGCTTCCTTATGTTTTTGATTGCATTCATATATTTGTTGACGCTTGCTCCTGCGGGGGCCGGTGATGAGGGCAGGATCAGACATGTCTCGCGTCGGTCGAGTGAAAGTGAAAAAAAAACCGCGATCGCTTAGTTGTGTTGCATCCTTCAACCTTGACGCTTGCTCCTGCGGGGGCCGGTGATGAGGGCAGGATCAAACATGTCGCGCATCGGTCGAGTGAAAGTGAAAAAAAAAACGCGATCGCTTAGTTGTGTTTGATCCTTCGACCTTGACGCTTGCTCCTGCGGGGGCCGGTGATGAGGGCAGGATCAAACATGTCGCGCGTCGGTCGACTGAAAGTGAAAAAAAACCGCGATCGCTTAGTTGTGTTTGATCCTTCGACCTTGACGCTTGCTCCTGCGGGGGCCGGTGATGAGGGCAGGATCAAACATGTCTCGCGTCGGTCGAGTGAAAGTGAAAAATTTGCGTGATCCGTTTGTTATGTTCGATCCTTCGACCTTGACGCTTGCTCCTGCGGGGCGGGGATGAGGGCAGGATCAAACATGTCGCGCATCGGTCGAGTGAAAGTGAAAAAAAAAACCGCGATCGCTTAGTTGTGTTTGATCCTTCGACCTTGACGCTTGCTCCTGCGGGGGCCGATGATGAGGGCAGGATCAAACATGTCTCGCGTCGGTCGAGTGAAAGTGAAAAAGTGGCGTGATCCGTTAGTTATGTTCGATCCTTCGACCTTGACGCTTGCTCCTGCGGGGCGGGGATGAGGGCAGGATCAAACATGTCGCGCATCGGTCGAGTGAAAGTGAAAAAAAACCGCGATCGTTTAGTTGTGTTTGATCCTTCGACCTTGACGCTTGCTCCTGCGGGGGCCGGTGATGAGGGCAGGATCAAACATGTCGCGCATCGGTCGAGTGAAAGTGAAAAAAAAACAGCGATTGCTTAGTTGTCTTTGAACCTTCGACCTTGACGCTTGCACCTGCGGGGGCCGGCGATGAGGGCAGGATCAAACATGTCGCGCATCGGTCGAGTGAAAGTGAAAAAAAAACAGCGATTGCTTAGTTGTCTTTGAACCTTCGACCTTGACGCTTGCACCTGCGGGGGCCGGTGATGAGGGCAGGATCAAACATGTCGCGCATCGGTCGAGTGAAAGTGAAAAAAAAACCGCGATCGCTTAGTTGTGTTTGATCCTTCGACCTTAACGCTTGCTCCTGCGGGGGCCGGCGATGAGGGCAGGATCAAACATGTCGCGCGTCGGTCGAGTGAAAGTGAAAAAAAACCGCGATCGCTTAGTTGTGTTTGATTCTTCGACCTTGACGCTTGCACCTGCGGGGGCCGGCGATGAGGGCAAGATCAAACATTGTCGCGCATTGGTAGAGTAAAGTGAAAAAGTGGAGGGATCCGTTAGTTATGTTCGATCCTTCGACCTTGACGCTTGCTCCTGCGGGGCGGGGATGAGGGCAGGATCAAACATGTCGCGCATCGGTCGAGTGAAAGTGAAAAAAAACCGCGATTGCTTAGTTGTCTTTGAACCTTCGACCTTGACGCTTGCACCTGCGGGGGCCGGTGATGAGGGCAGGATCAAACATGTCGCGCATCGGTCGAGTGAAAGTGAAAAAAAAAACCGCGATCGCTTAGTTGTGTTTGATCCTTCGACCTTAACGCTTGCTCCTGCGGGGGCCGGCGATGAGGGCAGGATCAAACATGTCGCGCGTCGGTCGACTGAAAGTGAAAAAAAAACCGCGATCGCTTAGTTGTGTTTGATCCTTCGACCTTGACGCTTGCTCCTGCGGGGGCCGGCGGTGAGGGCAGGATCAAACATGTCGCGCATCGGTCGAGTGAAGGTGAAAAAAAAAACAGCGATCGCTTAGTTGTGTTTGATCCTTCGACCTTGACGCTTGCTCCTGCGGGGGCCGGTGATGAGGGCAGGATCAAACATGTCGCGCGTCTGTCGAGTGAAAGTGAAAAAAAACCGCGATCGCTTAGTTGTGTTTGATTCTTCGACCTTGACGCTTGCACCTGCGGGGGCCGGCGATGAGGGCAAGATCAAACATTGTCGCGCATTGGTAGAGTAAAGTGAAATAGTGCCGCATTCGATTAGTCCTTTTTGATCTTTCGACGTTGACGCTTGCTCCTGGGCAGTGCGTCAAGAAAGCCCGAGCAATCGTCAGTTGTTTTCCCTCTCGAGTCGCGCGCCTATTTTCTCTGAGTGCTTTTATATAGCCAAGCAAACGAGTGAAGCTGAAAGTGGATCGTTGCTGCTCAAGGATGACGGATCAATTGGTGAGCTCGTTTCATGCTACTATTTCTGATCTATGAAATATGTATGACTGCACCTTCAATCGTTACAACGGTGAGACGTAAATATGATTTTTCAACAAACTATGAATGGTTCGTCACTGTGAGTGTCGACATAAACTCCGATTCATGAATTATTTATGTCTAAATATTTTTTTTTCCAAACACCTTTTTTTAACCTTTATTTTTGTAATTAAAAAAAAACTTTGAATGGTTCGACACTACAAGTGTAGACTTGCGAAAGGTTCACTTCATTCATCAAACTTTGAAAGGTTCGTCACCTCAAGTGTCGGCATAATTTTTCTCTACATAGATATTGTTTATATCAAATGAAAATATTATATTTACATATAAGCATGTTTATATCTCACAAATAATTATTGATCGCTTATCAAAGTGAATCCTGTGATCCAACGATCCTCCCCATTAACAAACTTCCCTCCCAGTAACCTTTGTGGAGATGCAGAGGCAAACACGGTCTCCAAATAGCAAAGGTTACACACTAACATTCCTTCCCCCAATCCCACCTGACTGCAAGGACGTGGCCGGCGCCGTTATTGACCATGTAGAAATAGAAGCACTGATTTATACACACTGAAGAAGATTATGGCCAATCCCAGCCGAACGTCTAGTTGATTCTTTGTGCATTTTCACTGACTTCGGTCAATCGCGGAATAGCAACCATTGATATGTGTAGTCAGTCTAAGCTAAGCTAAGCATTCATATATCTGTTCACAATTTCAGTCAAATAATCCGTGCATTAGCTTAAGATTGAAAATTTATAGTTGACTGGGGGAGACTATTTTTAGTTATTTCAAGCGTGTGCTAGAATAAGGGCGTAAGTCGCATGATCGATTTCTCTTCATCGATCCTCTCCTTTGTGAATAAAATGTGACAAGATGCAAGTTTGGCAGCATCCTTTCACTTCAAACCGCTAGGCAGCGTTGCAATCTTGCGTTCTAAGGTGAAAAAACGTTGACAAACATGCATCTTGTCACTTTTATTCACAGAAGAGAGGATCGATGAAGAGAAATCGATCATGTGACTTTCGCCCTTATTCTAGCACACGCTTGATTTCATACGTTTGTCGCTTGGGTTTAAGAACTCATTCATACTTTAATTCAACCAAAAAGTCAGTTTTATGAACGATTATATGCATGATTGGACGTAAACACCTGATCACTGTCATGGCAACCTGGTTTATACGCTGAACCACGGAAAAAAGAAACAATGTATTATACTCCGAAAATTGACATTTGGCAGTGACGTCATTCCTATCGCAAACTCGAACGAGTGCAAAAGAAAGCAAGGTCTGCTCTCCTTTATTATCCTCAAGGCCTCATGCTTGACGATAGGAACGACGACACATGTTTTGATGGAAAATCGTTGTTTACACATAGGAATAGCCTACCTTGTTGTGTCTACCGTGCGCTAAACTATCCGAACAAACGGTAGACACAACAAATACCGTTTTGATTCATATAACAAACACTTACCTAAGGCTTCAGTGAAGCATAACGCTTCAACAAATTTATAAAATAAATCTGTATAATTCCTTCGCGTTATTGTGCCTTCAAAACACTTAATTTTCGAATAACGAGTGAAGATTTTATTTAAAAATAATGAATAATTGTGAATAAATAGAAATGTGATGACTTTTCATGATGCTTATTCCGGACGTTTCCATACTTCTGTCTCATATTCCGGACACTTTGATTAGAATTACGGATAGACCAATTGAAATCTTCAAACCACTAAAAAGACGTCTAAGGCAGCTGGGTATTCAAAGAAATTTATGGAAAATTCTTATGAAAACGAGCTTGGAAAGTGAGAACTATTGAACGGCGAAAATTGAAACATTTCTTATTTAATGTTTCCCATACAAAATCAACTTCCCGGAATTTGAACGGTATATGTTCAGGTAAGTTGGTGTATGTACTCATTAGAATCCGTTTGCCTCTTATAATTCAAACATATTCGAACAGATGACTATTAGGTAAAGAATGCATAGCAATGAAAAAAAAACCTATTTTGGTCGACTATGCTACTTTTATCCGAATTTCGTTTCTCGAATGTCATTTCCCCGAACAAAAAGTTCCTCAAATGGCATTCTTTGGTTTAATCAGCTGTTCAAAAAACTGTGTACAACTTACTATGCAACTCACTTTTAAGTAATAAACCGGTCTTTGGATCACAAACTGTTCGCTTTTACCACTGAAGATAATGTTGTTAAGCTTTTAAAGAAGCCTTAACAAAAAGTAATATAAAAGATTTTTTTCTGATTAGCTAACTTTTGAGGCTACTCAAACTATTTTGAGAATTTCTTTGATTATGAAAACGCCAGTTATGACGGAATTAAACAAAAATTCAATAGAATAAATTGGCAATTCGTTTTGAAAAATCAAAGAGATTAAGAATGTGCAGTGACGGATTTTTATTCAATTTTGTCGGGAATTATTTAGATGGAAGTTTCACTATTGCGAAGACGTCGTTGAAATGGGCCGAAAACCCCTGTTAGGATTAATAAGCAAGTAACTAATTTAAAAAAATCGTAAGCAACAGGTTCATAAAATTTACAGGCAACAAAAAACTCAAGAAAGTTTAGAAAATTATTTGTATATTGTCAACCAACTTAATCAAGCCTTATCCGATGCATTTGAAGAGTACAACACAAAAACAGAAAATGATTTAAAATCTTGCCTTAGGAATTTCTTCAATTATGCTAATGACATTGGATGATAGAGCAGCCTTCCTTAGCCGAGTGGTTAGCGTCCGCGGCTTCAAAGCAAAGCCATGCTGAAGGGGTCTGGGTTCGATTCCCGGTCGGTCCAGGATCTTTCCGTAATGGAGATTTTCTTGACTTCCCTGGGCATACTGGAGTATCATCGTACCTGCCACACGATATACGAATGCTCAAATGGCAACTTTGGCAAAGAAAGCTCTCAGTTAATAACTGTGGAAGTACTCATAAGAACACTAAGCTGAGAAGCAGGCTCAGTCCCAGTGAGGACGTAAATACAAAGAAGAAGAAGACTGATAGAGTAGCAGATAATCCAGATGGCATGTGCAATCTTTTTGCAACTTTTTGTCAAGAGACTTATACAAACTTTTCGGATATTGATCGTGATTTTGAACATTTTTTCCTGATTCCTGATTTTACAAGCGATACCAGCGTTAGTCAAACACTGGCATTTCAACAGGACTAAAGAATCTAGATTCCACCAAAGGATCAGGGCCAGCAAAGAAGCAAAGGGCAAAGCAAAGAAGAACTTAGCAAATGAATTTACAGCACCATTATTTTGGCTATTCAACAAGTCACTTGAAATGGGCAAATTTCCAAAAGAATGGAAAAGATCGTATCTCATACCTATTTACAAGTACCTTTTGGAATTTGTAAATTACACTTTAAATGCAATGGATAGAGGTAACCACGTCGAAGCACTTTACACCGATTTCAGCAAGGCATTTGACAAACTAGACATTCCTATGTTGATTTTCAAGCTCAATAAAATGGGAATTACGATCA
Source organism: Aedes aegypti (assembly GCF_002204515.2). Lineage (NCBI taxonomy): Eukaryota > Metazoa > Arthropoda > Insecta > Diptera > Culicidae > Aedes > Aedes aegypti. Next base: position 143,412,866 of record NC_035107.1, read on the forward strand.
CACTCCTCAACTGGATTGAGTCGTATTTAACAGATAGCCAACAAATAGTAAGATTCGAGGGAAAAATGTCTAAACCTATTCAAGTTACATCAGGAGTTCCCCAAGGTTCACATTTAGGTCCATTGTTATTCATCCCAAGTAACCAAATGGCACTTTAATTTGCCCTGCGTGCCAATATAGTGCTATTTCAGGGCTGATATGCCGTATATTAGCTGAACAATGGCCCTATAAGCCCGAAATGGCGAATTAGCGGGCTAGTGGTTACTTGGGATATTATTTGTTAACGATATTTCATATGTGCTTAAACATCTTATAATTCTTATTTATGTTGACGATATGAAACTTCATCTGGAAATCAATTGCACCAAAGAAAACAGGTAAAATAGTGATTCAGATGACAATTTAAAATAGTTTAACTACTATCGTTACTTTTTTTCATTTTTATTGTACTATCGTACTTTTTTTCATTTTTATTGTTTTGTTCCTTATTTATTTTTATCCCCCCCCCCCCTCGTACCTTCCAAGTGGTCTCGGACATAAAAGAAAATTAATATTTGTATCAGCCTAAGTATGATTGATAAATGGTGTAGCAAAAGCTCACTTCAATTAAACGTCAAAAAATGTAATTTAATCACATATAGCAGAAAACGGAATACATAAACCACAGATTACTGTCTCTTCAAGAAATCAAATGGTTCAAAAGTGCGATAAGATTAGAGATATAGATGTCATATACGATTCTAAATTAACCTTTACTGATCATTACAATACTATTATCCATAAAGATACCAATATGTTAAGCTTTATTAAGCTACAATTTTTGGGACCCATATACGATTAAAACCTTGTACATTGCTTATGTAAGATCAGTTCTAAAATACTGTGATATTGTGTGGTTTCCACATATAGGAACACATGGTGATAGAATTGAATCAGTACTGAAGCAATTTCTTTTATATGCCTTACGCAAATTAGGCTGGACAACGTTTCCACTGCCATAATATAACATAGAATTAAGCAAGCATGTAGTCTACTATTGATTGACGGAAAAAATATTAATAAATAAATGGTATTTGATAGAGGATTATGAATCGTAGGCAGATTTTTTTTTGTTTTTTTGTTTGAGTAAACATTTTTGTGTTAATACTTACGTCAAGACTCGAACTCGAGATCCTTGCGTTGAAACTAGAGTGTATACCGCTGCTACATGTACGCGTAGTGTAATATCATATTCTTTTACTCGATATGGTGATTTCATATATCAAAGCTTAGTCTCTTCCACAAGGAACTTTCTGTTTTCTTGGAAGTTCACTTTCAAGTTTCAAAAATTTCTCGTGGAACTAATTGTGAGCTTCACATTTTGACATTAGCTAGTTTGTTTTGATGTTTTTTTTTTGCATTAAATTCATGTTTATTTTGCTTCAAGTTTTACGAGGAAATTTTTTTTTTACAATTCAAGAGCTTGACCAGAGTGGTCCTTCAGCTTTGTTTGCTTTGAGTGTTTTGTACTGGTGTTATTTTGCTTGGTTTTACCCTAGGTATTTGGTGTGGCCGTATGGGCTTTGGTTGTTTTAAAGAGAAAAAAAACTGATGTCCTAACTACTATTTACAAGACTAATTAAAAATTTGATAATCTAGAGGGAAACGAGGTCCCGGATGACCTGCTGGCCAGATTGGTGGCAACGAGCCCTGAATTTATCGATCGAGTCACCGAAGCGCTCCTCTAATGTTTTTATATCGGCCAGAAGGTGGACCTCAGTTATCCTCGTTCTCGGAGGACTGTTGAGGATCATCCGAAGGCACTTATTCTGGGTCCTCTGGAGCCTCAGATGGTGGGTTTTGGCGCAACTCTCCCAGATTGGTACGCCATATTCAATTACTGGAAGAATGGCCTGTTTGTAAACAGCAAGCTTGTTCTTCAAAGACAGAGTTGACTTCCGGTTGATCAGTGGGTATAATGCTTTGAGCAAGATGTTGCTTTTAATGACTGTTTTGTCAACTTGCTGCATGAAGAAAAGCTTGCTGTCTAACGTTAAACCAAGGTAGTCGGCTACATCAGACCATTTCACCGTTGATCTACCGAGGGTGATTTTACAATCCTCAGCCGGAACAAGTCTGGGGGATTTGGAATAGGGGAAGAGGATGACCTGGGTCCTCGCCGCGTTGATACAGATTTTCCAGCTGTTTAAATTATCTGACAAAACATGCAGGCCTCTCTGGAGTCGAGATGTTAATGCTCTCGTTAATCTGCTGCTGTAGACGACTGAGGTGTCGTCAGCGAACAGTGATAGAGAGCTGCCTTCAGGGAGCTGAGGCATGTCCGAGGTGCACAGGTTGTATAGTAGGGGACCTAAAATACTACCCTATGGAACACCTGCGGGGATGTTGAGTGGGTCTGAGTTGACTCCATTGAGGGAAACCCTGAACGCCCTGTCAAATAGATAGTTTTTTGATGATTTTCACCAAATAGGTAAGAAGATTGTATCGGTGCAGCTTGTACATCAGGCCGTCGTGCCAGACATTGTCGAATGCTTTTTCAACATCAAGCAACGCCATGGTAGAGGATTTGGCGAGGGACTTGTTCCGCCCGAGGATGTTGGTTACTCGAGTCAGTTGGTGCACAGTTGAACGACCGCGTCGAAAGCCAAACTGTTCCTAGAGTAAGATGTTGTTTTGATCGGCGGCTACCGAAAGCAGCCGTCTGTTGATCGCTTTTTCAAAAAGCTTTGATAACCCTGAGAAAAGGCTGATGGGTCGATAGCTTTTGAGGGAGGAAGGATTCTTCCCAGGGTTCTTGATGGGGATGACTTTTGCTGACTTCCAAGACGAGGGGAAGTAGCTAAGTTGGAGGCATTGATTGAAAACCAGTGCCAGATGTTGGTAGAACTGGAGACTCAATTGATTGAGCTCCAAGTTCAGGATGTTGTCGAAACCTGGGGCCTTCATGTTTTTGGATGTTTTGAGATAGCCCAAGCAGCACAGTTTGTTGCAACTCAAGAATAAAATTCTCTCTTGAAACTAATCAGAGTTGTCAATTGGTGAAAATATGACTGACAATTGCACTGAATAGCAACGCAAAAAGCGCAAGAGGCGGAGTCTGTTTGCAACATATTTAAGTAATATCGAAATTGCTTATTTGATGCAAAATACTTAGAAGAAAAAAAAAGAAAACAAAAACATGAACGAGAATCGAACTTCCGATCTCAAGATCACCAATCTTTACCTCTACTCACTACTCCACCAGCTCTTCGAACAATTGCTTCGCCAATGCACTATAAAAGCGACCACATGGCCCATTGATCAAAGCTTGTTGCTTATAACTTGAGTGCACCCCTCGGAATACAAGTTCATTACTGGCGAAATTAGGCCACGCCTGAAATAATCTAAACTTTTCGCAAAAGATTCCGCGCAACACTTGAGAAACACCTTTTAAACAAACAAACTGTTGCTAGACCATGTTTTCTTTGTTAGATGATACGTAAGGTGCAACTCAACCATATTGCAACTGGATTGAAACAAACAAACTTCTAGCTGTCATACACGAAGTTTAGTGCAACTTTCTCGCAACTGAGATGAATCTTCTATGGGAACGAAAATTGGATGCAAGTTGCGGATGCTTTAAATGAAAGTAATGTGAAACATAACATTAAAACCGGCATTTTGGGAGAAGTTTCAAGAGTTTGTTTGAAATGTTGCTGAAAACATCTTGATAAATTTGACTTTATTGCTATTTGCAAGGGACATTTGCAGCAAATCCTTGTCATTTCAAATATGTTGAACGTCGAACAAGGAGTGAAATGCATGTTCATTGGAACGGCAATGAAACTTTATGAGCCTTGATATTGGTATCGAACCGAACTAGAACCAGATAAGTTACAGATGCTTTTATTGATACGCGATTGAAACCATTTTTGAAAAGCATTTCTTTGGAAGATGTTTCGCGTGCTACTTGGGAGGCCAGCAACTCGTCAGCAGTGATCTCCAACTTCTCCGAGAAGTCGTTGGGAGATCGGTGTAGGTTAGCTGCGTGTTCGGAAACAGCAGCTTCGTGTGGGCTAGGAATGTCTAGCCCTAGATTGTGGGAGCTGACGAAATGTCGACCTATCTCAGCAGCCTTCTCCGCAGGGGTTATCAAGCGATCCTTAGAGTCGGTGTTGTCTAATTGGATGAACGGTGGAATTGGTCTGGGTTTGGTTTTAAGAATTTTGGTCATCTTCCAGAATGGCCTAGTACAATCTATGAGAGAGCGGATCTTTTTGGAAAAGTCTTCGTTCCTAAGGTCAGTGTTGACCAGACTCATTTCCCCGAAATTCCAATTGTGAAGCCATGAACTGTTATAACTGTGCGTTGTATTCCTGAGATGGAGGGGGGGTGGTTGGGCTTGAGTGTTGCACATGGGATCCGTCAGCTTCGATCTTAGTGGGCCGCAATTCAAATTTCGGTGAAATGATTCGCACTCACTCACTCACTCATTTCATTTCACTGAAACTTGAATTGTGGCTCTCTGGGATGAAAATTGATCGATTTTGTGTGCAGTACTCAAGCTTAACCATCTGCTTTTCTATCTTAGGAGGATAGAGCATGGTTGTAGTAGTTCGTGGCTTCGTAGTTCGGAAAATGTTATTTTCGGGGAAATGAGTGTGAACAACACTGCCTAAGGTCCACCATTCTGGCCTTGACAATTTTGGATATGCGATTTACTTCGACAGTGCGTTGGTACTGCCTGCGTTTGGTGCTCCGTAAGCGAATGAGATCTTTGGTAACACGATCGATAAAAAGGGTGTTGCTCACCTGACATGATGCTGGCACATGCTGCTCTCGCGCCACGGAGATGGCCTCTTCGACGCTCTGCAGCTGGTGGTCGATATCTTCCACGGACGCCAGAGGAGCCTCGCACCGGATGTTGGCGTGGACACACCGCTGGAATTGGCCCCATTCGATACGGTGGTATTTGCGCCGGGTGACCCGATGCCGGTTGACCAGGGCACCAACTTCTGCCACCACCGGGAAGTGGTTCGAGCTGAGATCTTGGTGTACGACTGGTTGGGAGATGTTGCCGTCCATGTTGGTCAGAAAGACATCGATGGTTGAGTGGGCCCCGGACCGGCTCAGGCGGGTGGGTGAATCCGGGCTCAGGATGGTGTAGTGGCCTTCTTCCAGGTCCTGTTGCAGGATCGGCTTTCGGCTCCACCCTTTTGGCCATATTTTACACAAAAATTGAAAAGAGTCTTCATAAGTGCAGCATTTCCTTATTTGCGGCTTTCGTAAAATCGTGAATCACCATTGTCACTACTTATACACAAAAGAAAGTGTAATATTTCTTTTTGCAATTTCTCATCGTAATAGGCTGTTTTCCATCATGCCAATCTGTCATGAAACGGCCTACTTTCCTGCACTTAAATACGCAATGCGGGAATAGTCATTACCTAACTGAAACCAGTGCTGTAATGATTCATTACGCAACGCTTTCTCATTACGCAACTGTTTTTAGTTGCGTAATGAATCATAACACAACTATTCGTCAAAAATTTTAAAATAATGGTAAATGCATTCCGATATAATTTCTGATACCCTCAAGTGGTCTTATGCGAAATTGCAAAAAATGTTGTACGTAACTCGTTGCAGAACTCAATTTTTACAGCATTCGTCGTAATTATCCTACTCGGCAAGCCTCGTAGGATAAATTTACGACTCGTGCTGTAAAAATCATCATTCTGCAACTTGTGCCGTAAACTACTATTTTGCAATTTCTCATCGTAATAGCCTGTTTTTCATCACGCCAATCTGTCATGAAACGGCCTACTTTCCTGCACTGAAGTATGCAGTGTGGGAATAGTCATTACGCAATTGAAATCAGTGCTGTAATGATTCATTACGTAACGCATTTTCATTACGCAACTGTTTTGAGTTGCGTAATGAATCATAACACAACCATTTTTGAGAAATTGTAAAATTATGATGAATGCATTCCAATATAACTTCAGATACCCTCAAGTGCTCTTTTACGAAATTGCAAAAAATGTTGTACGTAACTCGTTGCAGAGCTCGATTTTTACAGCACTCGTCGTAATTATCCTATAAATTGACGACTCGTGCTGTAAAAATCATCATTCTGCAACTTGCGTAAACTACTATTATAGGACAGTTCTTATATAACCCGAATAATATATGCATTTTCTATTAAAGCAGTCAACAGTTTCTTCATTGTGGTATATCTGGTGGCTAGTTCGGCATCGGTACTGTTCTTGTACTTAACAAGTTAGACGCATATCAACATCAAAACGTAAACAACCTTCTGAACCACATATGGAAAGGCAGCATTTCATTTCGTTGATGAAGAAAGTTCTAATATTGCAGTGTCTGAAACTGTAGCATTTCATGCGCCTGGAGGTAATGACCCTCAACTATCCGACCGAGTTGTCAGGAATGAAACGCTGTATCCAGCTATAAGTAGCCAATAGAAAATTGTCAGCAAATTGAACGTTGTTAATGGCATTAAACACATGCCACCGATTAAAACGATTGCAGTTCGTAAAGAGTGGTAATTATTCCACACAAAGTATAGTAATAACGCATTCATCTACCGTGTTGATCCACACATTGCGGCGAATTCTGAGCAACAGTGGCAATTGAACGAAATTGCGTTTGATATGGATTGTGTATGAAAGGAGGAAAAGTGTGCCAAAGCGGTAAACGACAGCAAATTACGAGTAACTACATAACCTCATCAACAAAAGTGTACGATGATATGCTCCATATGATATCCTCCGTTTGGTTTTGGCTTGTGCCCGCATTACCTATACAGTAGTGGTGGGCATTGAACGCACTCATTCGGAAAATTGCTCTCTACCACCTCTTCTCCGTGCCTGTATGGCATGCAAGCGGAGTAGGCGAAGGAGAAAAGCAGTGTGGTACAGAAGCAGGCTTGTGCATGAAGCGCAGCATGCTGTGGAAATGAGTGGGAAGCGAAATGGTTACTTTGTACGGCGTGTGCAAGCTTATGGTGGTATTGGTGTGATCACTTTATCTAGTGGGGATGTAGAGCTCTGTTCTAAGTTCCGCCCCCTGAAGGTCAGCCAATCGTAACGAGGGGAACATTAATTACAGTTCTGCATCTGTGTGGGTTCACAAGAAGAAAGTCGCATTGGATGTCTGGAAAGTATGTGGCGTGTGCGTGGAGACCAATTTGCGATATTTACTTTCCAATTCGTTTATAGCTCGAGGGACGGCTCCATCCCGGTCTCTTCTTTGTCACCCGGCGTCCTTCGTTGCCAACGAACGCGTAAAGGACGATGTGGTTGAGTTCTTTTCACTTAATGATGCTGTGCGAAAGTTTTACGAGCAATTTTGGAAACATTGCTTTGTGGTTGAAGTGCGGTCGGGCAAGGGGGCATTTGAGGAAAGCGATTTTCAGCTTCAATTTGGATTTCCTTTTCTGTTGCTGATGCTGTTGCTGTTGTTGTTTGTGCTATTCGAAGAATAAAAGTTCAGACCGCCGTTTAGGATGATTGTTGGCGACTCATATGGTCTTGAGCGTGCTCACTGTAGCAGCACTATAATAATTCGCATTTCCTTGAGTGAACATGTGCGAGTAATGCAAAAGAAATTTGCCGTCGGATCATGGTAGAAAACTGTTTGTTGATTTGGGAAAATTTTGTTTGATTTATTCCAAAGCCATTGAAGATCGTGACCGGTGTATTAGGCTGATTAAATTGTGGGTCTTTTAATTATTGTCCCCTATGATGGTCTCCTCAAATAGCTATCCAAAGAAAAAAAAATAGCATTGCTCGATATTTCCATGAAGCAATTGTCGTTTCAGTCTCGACTAATGGAGGTTTTACCATATTTAATATTTATTAAACTCCACATTATACTCAAAGGATTTTCACACTGGAAGTGCCCCAAAGCACTAACAAGGTGACCCATTTTAACAAGGAAATTAAAAACTATAAAAAACTTAAGGGCTTACTGGACACTAGATGGGTAACAATTCCTTACTGTTGCGATTCTACGTCGAATGGAAAGGCCTTATCCATTCGACCCGGTCCTCGGTCAGTCGCTTCCAGTCGCCCTGGACGGTAAGGGAAGATTAAATGACGTCCATGGTTTTTCGGAATTTCTAGACCCCCTCTTCCTTCTCTGAAACGCATGTTCCTACACCTAATATACGTACTATCACAAAATTAATTAACTTATTACGCGTGGTTTAGATGGACAAATTATGGGTGAAATTATGAAAAAAATCCACGTGCTCGGCTGGGATTTAAACCCTGGACTCTTGTATGCTAGACGAGCGCTCTACTAACTAATTTACCGAACCACTTGGTGACCCAATAACTGAGTTAGTAAACAAGTTTAGAATTCAAATTCCCACAGACCACGCAGACCCCTTTCACGCCGAGCACGTGAATTTTTTTTTCATAATTTCACCCATAATTTGTCCATCTTTACCACGCGGTATGAGTTAAATAATTTAATAACCATGCGGATCAGATTACCGAACAGCTCAATATAAGTGTAAATTTGTACTTTCACAATTTCGTAGACCCTTCCCTAATCCCTAATTCTATTCCTCCCAAAAAAATTGTCCATCAAATCTGAGCACAGGGCTCGATTTCTGAGGTCATTCTGCACCTCTGGGCCAGTGGCGTAGCTAGGGTTTTCGGGGCCCGGTGCGGAGTCAAATTTGGGGCCACTTCCAAATAGGGGTATCAACATTATCAACTTAGGGGTACCGTTTTGATTCATATTACGGACACTTAAAGCCTCAGCGAAGTATAACTCATCCAAAAGCATGTAAAACAATTTATGTTGTATGATTTCTTCGCGTTATCGAGCCTTCAGAACACTTGACTTTCGATTGGTGGGTGAACATTTTGATTCCACAACATGAATATTTTAAAATGAACATAAATGTGTAGGCCTTTTATGATTCTTATTCCGGACATTTGCTTACTTTTGTCTGATATTCCGGACACTTTGAATCGAATTTCGGACAGCTCATGAAAATCATAATTTGAGAGGGCAAATCATCGATTAAAATCGTCAAGCCACTAAAGAGACGCCTAAGGCAGCTGGACATTATCAATTTTCATAGATATCTATGTAAAATTCTTGATAAAACAAGACTCGAAAATGAGAATGTTTGACCGACAAAAATTGAAATATTTCGTGTGAAATATTTCCCATATAAAGTGCTGTGTCCGGAATTTGAAGCTGTCCGTAATATGAATCAAAACGGTAATCAACATTAATATTTGGGATTGTAAATAATGGACTTTGTGAACATCTATTGTTGAAGTCGTTTTTAATTTTTATTTAATAATCAAAATGTCAGTAAATGAAGAGTAATCTACTGATACAACCACTTCAGGGCTTATAGCGGCAAAGTGTCTTAGAATAGGAACTTTAGAGATCTCATGACTGGAAAATGAAACCAGAATGAGACTGAACAGAATGAGGATGAGGATTCCTGAAATAATGCGACCAGACAACTTTCAAAGCGTCTTTCTAAAAGTTTCTGTGGGATTAAATGATTTTCTAAGAAATTTCATCAGAATTTAATTCAGATTTTCACTAAAAGTTGGCTTCAACTATTGATTCAAATATTTCTTCCGTAGTATATCGAACGATTCATTCACAGGCTTCCCAAGGAATTCCTCTAGCATTTTCAGTCGAGGTACCTTGAAAAACCCAACCGTAACGTTTTCCAATGATACCCACGCATTATTTTTTTTCAATGATTCCCTCTGGAAATCCAATCCAAATCCAAACCAAAGAAGTTCTCAAGAAATTGTAGCAAGATTACTCTAGGAATTTGTCCATCAAATGTCTATGCAATACATGATAAATAACTACAAGAGAGAAGTCTTTCAAAGATTACTTCTGGACCCTAGAGAACATTTTAGATGAGTCTTCAGAAAAGCATAGCATAGCATAGCATAGCATAGACTGACTGTACATGTCAATGGTTGCTACTCCGTGATTGATCGGAACTGGTAAGAATTGCACTACGATCCAAATGAATAAGGAATAGGAGTTTCCGCTTACTCTCGAAGTGCAATTTTAGCAGATCTAATATTATTGATCAATAACGGCGCCGGCCAAGTCCTTACAGTCAGTTGGGATGGGGAAGGAATGTTAGGGTGTAATGATTGTTGCTTCTAGAGACCGAGAATACCTCTGCATCTCCACAATCACCACGGGAAGGGTGTTTATTAGTGAGGGAGGAAAAGATCTGGGAGTCACCTCTGGTCGGTGATGCGATCCATGGACAAGGGGGAAATATACGACTTATATTTAAAGCTAGTTTTGTATTTTTGTCTCGGGAAGTTTTTGGTAGAAGCTTTAAAAAATACGTCATCATCTAATGTCGAACAATTCAAAAGGCGTTTTTATTAATGACGAAAACTGAAAATTACATGTATATATTTTAAATTATATGAAACAGGAATAATGCCGACACTTATAGTGACGAACCATACAAAGTTTGTTTTAATATTACATAAAAGTTACGCTTTCAAGAAAAAATGTGTTATCAGAAGCATGAAACGAACTCACCAGTTGCTAATCCATTCTCGACTGAGCACAAAACTGACACTGACAGCAAAACTTCTTGGCGTCCCGAAAACAAACCGTCTTGCTTGGGCTTTCCCAAATACCTACCCAGCAAGACGCTCCAAAACAGGAAAAAAAAATCTCCGGCGACGAAAACACACGCGAAACTTCGAGCAAAATCTATCGGACGACGCAAAACCGAACTGTCCTGCTTGGGCTTCACGAAGCACTCTAGAGAACATTTTAGATGAGTCTTCAGAAAAACTGATAAAATTTGAAAATAATTGCTAGAGGAAAACCCTCGAAAATCTCGAGTGGAACTCTTCGAAGAATAATTGATGTAGGATTTTGTGGTTTTGAACACTAAAAAAATTTTGAAGTTGAAGAATCCAAGTAGAATTTAATTCATAAACATTTCCATTAATCTTTGAAAGGAATCCTTATTTATGTGGAAATTTATGAGGAATCCTTGTTTGAATTTATTGTAAAACTCTTGATTTTGTGGAATGATCCTTGGAAGAAGTTATGGAGCAATTTCTGGTATAATAAAAAATTAGTAAAAGATTGATTCTAGCATTGACTGGAAGTATTTCTGAAAACTTGTCATGAGATTTTTGAGGAATTCTTCACAATTTACACTAACCGTAGAATGAACCTTTGTTGTTTTCCAGGAAAACTATCTGTAGGAATGTTTTTAAGTTGTGTATTACCTGGAGTATTCGTTACATAAATATCTGAGAGAATTTTCGTTGTAGTTCCGTCATTGGACTGTTAAACAGTTGGAGCATATTTAGAAGGAGGAAGAAGAATTAGCATATCTTAGGAAATCATCAAAGCAATTTCAATACAAATTCAAAAAAAAAAAAGAAAAAAAATCCTAGGGGCATTGCAAGAGGAATCTCCATAAGAATTCCCAGGGATCCCAGAGAAGTCTTTGTACGAATACCTGAAGAATGCTCTGAATGAATCTTTAGAACAAATCCTGAAAATCTTTGAACCTATGGAGTAGTTGCGTAGTAATATAATCTTTTAGGCCTAAAGAATTTATATGAATATCCAATGGATATAATCCATTGCACTGCAATAAGGAAAAAGAGTTTAGATAGATTAGATATTTTGCGTAAAAAAGAGACTTTATAGACCTTTGTTCACGTTATCGAAATATGCTTTGGTACTTTTCAAGTATGTTTAAAATATTGTGTACAAATATTTCTTTCAGCATGGGACAGCATATAGCTTATAAGCAAATGTTTCGAAACCATTTCCTGTCTTCCTCAGGATCAAGTTTTAGAGGCCCCCTTGATATTCGGTGATTACCAGAACAATGTATTTTTGAATCCAAATCAACAATATTCTGTCCAAACATACTTTTCTATGGCGTTGAAATATGCGCTACCTCTATCAATATACTAGATGATATAGGAGCTCTTATGCATTACCAATTCAGGAGCCATCCAAACTCCGATACAATTCAGTTTGTCAAAACTTTATTTTTAAGGCCATGAGAAAATTTCACCATGATTTCGGAGCCCCTAGGTACCCGGATCGTAAATAGCCGTAGCGGTAAACGCGCAGCTATTCAGCAAAACCAAGCTGAGTTCGAATCCCACCGGTCAAGGATCTTTTCGGGTTGGAAATTTTCTCGACTCCTAGGACATAGAGTATCATCGTACCTGCCACACGATATACAAATGCAAAATTGGTCAATTGGCAAAGAAAACTCTCAGTTAAAAACTGTGAAAGTGCTCATAAGAACACTAAGCTAAGTTGCAGGCTTTGTCCCAGTTGATACATAACGCCAGAAAAAAAAAATACCCGGGGCTCGGTGCGGACCGCACCCCCCTAGCTACGCTTCTGCTTAAACTGACCAATCAATTGGGAATTTACTTCAAAAATTATCCAAGAAGCCTCGGCACTGGAGAAGTCTGTAAGTCGCAGACGAAATAGACCTTTCTGTCAAGATAAGCAACATATTAGAGATGAAAGGTATTTGTTCGCCTTGCTAGTGATTTTAGTATTTTTATTTTTTTACAAAAAGTGAAGTGTTAAGGTGAAGATGAATCGAAGCCAAAGTTCAAATTTTCAAGAGCACGGATCTGGAACTAAACATCCGTTTGAGCTGAAAACCTAACATTCATTAAAAGCTTAAACGGATGTTTGGCTCTTCAGATCCGTGCTCTTGAAAATTTGAAGTTTGGCTTCGATTTATCTTCACCTTAAAGTTCAATTAGTAGTTTTTTTTTCTCTTATCCAAAAAGCGTTTGAACGAACCTAATATTTATGAAGGAAGTTTAAGGAATTCCCAGTTGAATTTATAGTAAAATTTCTGGAAGAATTCCTATTAGATTTTGTGGAATAATCCTTGGTAGATTTTATGTTACATTTCCTGTGATATTGGAATACTTCCTGAAGGAGTGGTTTTGAAATGACACAAAGTAATATTGAAAAGCATTACCGAGCTCTTCAAGAAATTCTTGTTTGGCTTCTCAAAAAAATTTCTACACGAATTTTATCAACCCTTACCTAACCTATGTATAATTTCTCGGAAGTATTACTGTAGCAATATATTTCTAGTTATTACTCTGACATGGTAATTATTGGATAAATCGGCAAAACTGAAATTAGCTTTTTAGAGGAAACCTGTAAAAATTTCTGGAAGAATCAGCGGAGCTTTGATGAAATGGTGATTGATTTTCTGTAAAATTGTGAAGAATTTTATTTTAACATAGCTTAAGAAATCATTTAAAGATTTTCAAACTTAATTCTTGATAGAATCACTAGAGGAATCTTTAGAATAATTTCTGGAGGTATCCCTGGACGAGTTCTTGTACGTTTTCCTGAAGAAAGCACTACAGTTCCTAGCTCTCCCATGATGAATCTGTAAATCTATGAAATAATCGCAAAGTGAATTTTGGAGTGCGAACATGTATTTTGAAAGGCTTGGAGACCGGCTTGGTTTAGAATATGACTCATAATAGGAATGTTTCCAAAGCAGTTCCTGGCTTCCACGGGCTCTAGTTATAGATCCCCCCCCTCTCCATCGAATATTTGACGACACGCTGTTATTTTAAAAAATACTGTTCTATAAGGGGCGCATACACATTTCTTATCTTTATTAACGAGATTTTTAACCTTGGGCTAGTTTATCTCGGGACCAACGGCTTTACTTTCCTTCCGAAGGAAATCGTCACTATACCAGTTAAGCGTATAGTACATTTTTGCTATTGTCGCATAGCTGTTTCATTCACATGCAGGAGGTTTCAAAACATTCATTTGTAACATTCGGGTTGCTACTGATACATTCTTACTACAGCCATGAATGTATCATTTGACATGGATAAGAGTAGCGTGCCATTCTTTTCGGCCTACCATGAACGTTATGCTGTCGTGCATGACGCGAGTGCAAAATGAATGTTAAAACAATCACGACGCAGCTTTAATCGTAGCAAGCACTCTTCTCGCGTTTGTTTCTTATCAAAGTTGTCACTTGATCACAGCTCTGAACTCACATACACCGCCTTTCCATACAAAAGCTGTTACGTGGAGCCAGGAGGGGGTTAAAAATTGGCAAATTTTGCATTACGTATAGAGTTTTCAAATTTCCCGGGAAACGGGAAATAAATTTGTCATTTCCCGGGAAATCCCGGGAAATTTTCAAAAACGTAAAAATAGAGCAAATTTGATGATTTTTTTTTAATTATTCGTATTTTTGTTATATATTTTTTATACCAGTAAACTTGTAGTAAATGGTACCTACATTCTCTTTTTTGTAAGTAATTTATTTATGTTTCTCAAAAAAAAAAAAAAATGATTTCGTTGTGTACGGTAGGCTTCAGAACAACACAAATTATGAGATTGAGTCCATGTGGAGATTCTTGACAAATCGTTCAAATAATATGTACAGGACGGACTCGATTCTCCGGGAATTGATTATCCGGATTTTTACACTCGATTATCCGGAGTTTGTCCTTTGATATTCTTGTTTTTAAGATTTTATGCACAATTTTGCAATATACAATATGAATGGTTTTGCAGCTTTGAATGTGAGTGATTCCAAGCAACAGCACCAAAATTTGGTAAATTTTTTAATTCATTTTTTTCTATTGAGCTGAAACTTTGCACAGTTTTCCAGTTCTATCTAAATCGTCATTTTCCGATATCAAATCTTCAAGTTGAGTCACGACTAACTTTTCAAAAGGGTGTATGTGAAAATGGTTCAAAAATACTCAAAAAGCTGCACAGCAAAAACGGTTCGTTCGATTGTTAGACAACTAAAGAAACAAAGTTAGACAATTAAATAAAGATTCCAAAAAAAATACACACAGTAAAAAAAATTTTTTTTTTGCATTAAAAAACATCATTTTTGTCACAAAAACTCAAATATCTCAAAACCCTATCGGAATACCAACGTAATTTTTTGAGGGAAAACGGTCCATTATATTAGCTATCTACCATAAAAATTTGGTGATGGTAAACCAATAAACAAAAAAGTTATGACATTTCAAACATGTCACAATTTTCACATTAAGTAGAAAAAAATTTTTTTTTTCGGTGTAAATTATTACGGGAACCGCAGTTTGTTGCTGATTTTATTGTTAAGGGCCTTGCGTGAATTAAACAAGTCGTTTTCATGTATTCATTAGTATTATGTATATTATATGTATAAATATTATGTATATGTATAAATATTATATGTATATGTATATATGTATAAATTAA
Source organism: Aedes aegypti (assembly GCF_002204515.2). NCBI lineage: Eukaryota > Metazoa > Arthropoda > Insecta > Diptera > Culicidae > Aedes > Aedes aegypti. The sequence continues at coordinate 143,428,142 of NC_035107.1, forward strand.
AATGAATTAACAGATTACACGAAAATAATTTTTTTTTTTTACCAGGATATTTTTTTTTAGAGTATGATCGATGAGTTTCTTAATGTTATATATAAACTTTAAAAGTTTTGGATTTGGGTATGCGTTATGAGATCATGAAAACATTTTATTAATACTTATTTATTTATTTATTGTTATTCCATTTTTTTACAATATCGAACACTTTTGCATCATTATCAGTACAGTTCGAGTATAGTTTTGCTTTAATTTTATTTTCTGACAATGGAATGAAACAGTGAAATTTTTGGGTTCCTTGGATCGTTTTCGCGTTATTATATTGCTCGCTGAGCTCTGATGCCGTTAATTCGTACTCTTCAGTAGTAGTAAAACAAAATGATAATTTTGTTAAATCTTCTTCTTTTCTGCGATTCGCCCAATCAAATAGTTCTTTTGCAGTTTTAATTGGATGCTCACGTTCTTTGGCTAAACTTGCTCTTGTGGCCATGCGCTTTATGGTTCCTCCAATAGCATCACAAGGACCTTTGCCATGTGACGTAGCAAAGAAATGCCATTCTGCATCAATTCCGTACTTTGATTTAAATTGACATAGGCTCGAAAAATTCTTACGGTTGTTGTACTGTGATGCTGCTCCATCAGACATGAAATATATCTTTCTGATTTCTTTATCCTTATCAACGCGTAAAAAGTTAATCATTTTGGCAATGAACAAATTTACAGATACTGAGTAAATCTTCGGAAATTACAATAAAACTAAAATGTTCAATTTGCGTACTTCCATTGAAATAAATAACGAATGGATGAATTGTAGCTTGTTGTACGTTCCAGTGATGGGACTGCACTTCATCTTGCAATACAAAGCTAAAGTTTTCAGAAAAATCACAAATGACTAAAAATTCACCATCTTGTAATGTATTTTTCGTATTTTTTAAAAAGCGGGATTGCTCTGTTTTAATAAAGTCATGAGGAATTAAACTTTCTAATTTCAAGCAAAAAAATGACACAAACTCATCTACAGGTTTTACAATAGTTTCTAGGTCACACCTATTCGTGGTCACCCATTGCTCAAATGATAACTGATCAATATAATTTTCTTCAAACTCAGCGAATAAAGTATTTTCCAATGATGAAGAATCTGGACAATCCGAACAAGATCGTACCAGTTAACAAGACTACCAGTTAACATTTTAATAGCCTTTTATAAATTGATTCTTTTCAAACTATGTAAGATTAGGTTAATATTTTCGTGTGTTGTGCACACACAAACATTATGTGTTCCTGAATTGGATAGAAGCTTGCCTTGCCTTGGACGAAGGCTTGCAAATGAGGAAAAACCTACCTTAATATTTTCGTTAATTTCCTTGAAGCGTGTATACGCTTCTTTCAAAGTAGTTATCATTAATCGTTTTTGGATTGCTTGACGCTTTCCATCTTTTTTTACAGATACATAATCTTTTTGGCCAGGCATAGCTCTACTTACTTCATCGTCTTCAAAATATTGAATTATTTTTTCTTTTGTCTCATCTGTTAATGAAGTACTCGACCTAGCATTTTTGGTTGCAAGACAGTTATTTTTGAATTGTTTTGCCTCTTTTGCTGTATTTCTATCGGTTTTGAACTCATCAATGGCGTCTTGAATAGACCACGAGCTTGGCAGCATCGACAAAATCAATAATTTTTCTTTCCTTGTCGTGGCTAGATTCGAGAACCTTTCCTTCATATTCATAATTACCTCATCGTAGTCTGTATTTTCCACATCCTCAGGTCCTAATTTGAAGAGGTTTCTTCGTACAGCTTCGTTGATTTCACGGTATTTTTTCTCGGGATAATTGACGTAACCCATCTTCGTCCATTTAATCGGAGTCACTTTTATTCCAGCTATCCCTTCGTTGAAGCGTTCGATGTTGACCTTCTGGATGCACTCATCTTCTGATTGATTTGTTGAAACAGATGTCGCTGATGGTACCGTGGCAAGACTATCTGCACTTGGTGCTTCTGGTAACTCCTCAGTTGTTGTCGGTGCATCTAGTAATTCCTCAGTTGTTGTTGTTTTCGAACTTCCTGCAACCTGATCCACCGATGATGTACAGATTGCCCGTTTGTCAACGTTTAAACGGCAGGTCGTACAAATGCGTAAATTTGTATTCAATGTAGACATTGGAGCATAACCAGTCGCTTTCAGTTTATCTATGGTGCTTTCGGTGAGATTTCGTAGCTCTTTCGAACACTTTTTTTCTGCAAACGGCCTGCAACAGTTGAGATAGCGACTACTCATGTTGCTCGTTAGATTTTAATAAACAAAATCACTTTTAAGTTTTTACTGACTAGTTTGGTGTCGTTTGCTTGACTGAAGAAAAATTTTACAATTAAATCTTTTATAACCATAGTGGCAGTATATTTTTAGCTTTTTCGTGAGCATGTTCATGGTATGTACCTATCATGTTTTTGATGTTGTTGAAGTTACTCGCTTTCTCCCAAATATGATTAACAAAGTCTATTCTCTACCAAGGCGGGTCTTTACCCAGGTGTAATCAGATTTTAACTTTGTGGAGAAAACCAGCGCCGAGAAAACCGACCTGCTTTACGTATACTAGATCACCTGGGTATAGACCCGCCTTGTTCTCTACGAGGTAAACTTTTTGCAGGTAAACTAGTCGTATACCTGTATAGAAAACTTTTTTTGTAGCTTTTGTCTTCAATATTAGATTTCTTATAGGTTTCTTTTATCAAAAGGTTTCAACACTATTGAGAGAATTTTTCTTCAATTACGTACAATAAAAAATATGAAACTATCAAGACTTTAGATCACAACACTGGATCGCGTCTAACTTTCTAATAGATGCTATAATAGTTATGAATAATTAAATAAAATATCATGAAAACAACTTGTTAATCTCATGTGGTACCCTTAACAAAAAATTCAGCAACAAACTGCGGTCCTAAAAAAAATTAACAATGAAAAAAAAAAAAAAATTTCACTAAGTGTCAAATTTGTGAAATATTTGAAATGTCATAACTTTTTTGTTTATTGGCTTACCATCACCAAATTTTTATGGTAGATAGCTAATATAATGGACCGTTTTCCCTCAAAAAATTACGTTGGTATTCCGATAGGGTTTTGAGATATTTGAGTTTTTGTGACAAAAATGATGTTTTTTAATGCAAAAAAAAAAAAAATTTTACTGTGTGTATTTTTTTTGGAATCTTTATTTAGTTGTCTAACTTTGTTTCTTTAGTTGTCTAACAATCGAACGAACCGTTTTTGCTGTGCAGCTTTTTGAATATTTTTGAACCATTTTCACATACACCCTTTTGAAAAGTTAGTCGTGACTCAACTTGAAGATTTGATATCGGAAAATGACGATTTAGATGGAACTGAAAAACTGTGCAAAGTTTCAGATATTTTTGAAATGGTCGATCAGAATCGACTTGCATGCCTCCGTGGAATCCCTCATGTAGGTAAAAAGAGGGATTTTGAAAAAGAGGTTTTTTGTATGCCGGTCAAAATGAGTTCTTCCCAAGATCCCTAATGTTCCTAGAAATAACTTCTGGCTACGCCACTGCATTATATAAATAAAAAAACGAAAAAAGATAACATTGAAGTTTTTTTGATGCAGTTTTAATGATTCGATTTTTTTAATGATTCGATTATTAGGAAGATTCGATTATCCGGAGTGAAAAAAAAATCGATACAACGGATAATCGAGTCCGACCTGTACCAACCTTAAATCAAACCTTTCAAGCACTAGAATAAAAACCAAGTAGAGTCTAACGATGGAAAATGTGGTTAAATCCATGAAAACTTTATGAGCATACTCAATCCATTGATGATCCATCGAAAAATCCTGTATTTTGTATAGCATATAATCTATATTGAAAAAAAAAAAACATATCGTCAAAGAGCTATTTATTTTATCAACAATTATTTGATTACAAAAAAAAACAAATCAATATCGAAGTATAACTTGTGATCTAGTAAGGTCATTGGTTAGAATGATATGAAAAAAAAAAAATTATACGATAGTTTTGGTTTGAAAATGGATGGTCAATCCTTTTTCAATAGAACTATCCGGGAAATACAGAAATCCCGGGAAATACGGGAATCCCGGGAAACAGGAAATCATTTCCCGGGAAACGGGAATCCCGGGAAATCTCATTTCCCGGGAAATGTTCCCGGGATTGAATACTCTAATTACGTAATATTTGAATCATCCCTTATGACGTTTCCTTGTAGTATTTTAAACAGCATGCGTTTTTACAGCTGCGCTGGTGGAATTGTAGAGGGCGTTCATTGAAAGCAACAAAAAAGAGGCACGAATAGAGCACTAGAGTTGGTTTTTTGAGATTTGCTTCTACTTTCCTTGTTCGTAGATTTCTGGATCGTGTTAATTCCGCACAAGATACTGCCCATAAACCACGTGGATATCTATGGTGGAGAAACAGAGAGGGGTTTATCTGACCAAAGATCACGATCAACACATTTTTTTTGTATAGACAAAAGACCACGAGGGGGAGAGGTCCAATAGTAAAAAAATAGCCCGTGGATTATGGACAGCCCTCAAGTTAGTGCGGCTGGTTGACACAATGATAAAAAGAAATAAAATAAATATTTCAATCGGTGCCATCGGTGCACATTGTGAGGGGCACATTATGAAAATACAGGGTAACGACTACTACAGTAATTCAATACAATCATTGGGGACGGACCTGGTGTAGTGGTTAGAAAAAACGCCTCTCACGCCGAGGACCTGGGATCGAATCCCATCCCCAAGATAGTCACTAAAAATTTCAGTGACGACTTCCTTCGGAAGGGAAGTAAAGCCGTTGGTCCCGAGATGAACTAACCCAGAGCTAAAAATCTCGTTAATAAAGACAGAAAAAAAAAATACAATCATGATACATTTATAGCTGAGCAAAAAAAGTCACAGTCTAGCGTGACTGTTATTTTCAGTATCGCATGAATGTTTTTGTTGCATGACAGTAGTGGTAGTCAATGCGTGATTGTCACACTCACTACAGTTTTTGACGGTACATTTTCGTTCACTGCACTATACCATTTTTGTCATCAGTGACTATTGTTGGAATAGAGGTAGTGTCGCACCTCAGGTAGAAGAATCGTCGGTTGAGGAAGCATGCGTCGTCGTAGGTAAAAGTGTGGAAGATTTGTTGTGAGGTATGATATTTGTGTAAAATGCTGAATTGTAAATATATACCTGGAATGAATAAAGAGAGTTGCAGCTGCTGATTGAGGTATCAGTCAGTTAGCTGCCCAGTTGAAGGAGACATCTACTGTATTGTATTTCTTTATGATTTGCAATCGGATGTGGACGGGCTAGCCTCGCTAGGATCTGCGTGGTCTTAGCGGACTAGCCTTTCAACAACTATCTCAGGAGTAGGATTCGATCCCAGGTCCTCGGCGTGAGAGGCGATTGTTCTAACCACTACTGAATACGTTTATAGTCGATAGTGCTAGTATCAACCATTTGGTTCAAATCTGGAATTATTTGGTAGCTCTGGTACGCACACGGCCGCTGACCTCCACCTGAATGATGCAACTTTTTCTTCCGTCATTCTCACTAAATGACCAGCTCACTTAAGTTTGCCTATTTAATTCGCTCAATAGTTTTCGCTCCTGTTCGCAAATAAATGTGCCTAGAGAGCCAAGAATAAGCGTTTTATTCAGGGCAAATTGACAATGGTGTTTCATTTAGGTATGCTTGCATTCATCGTTGCTCTGTTTGCATTATTATTGAAAACTGATTTAGTTTTCGAAACACTTTTCAGTGTTGTGCGATAAAGGATCGCGAGGTGTTTCGGCGAAGTTGTTAACGTAATAATGGATCTATGAAATCAGATAAGCCTTTATCAAGCAACAGTGTAGAAATGTCATTTCCGTTTGCAAGTTGCGGGTTCCTAAGCTGGTTACGTAATCCGTAAAAGGAGATATTCACAGCCAGTACACGTGTGTTATCATTATTATCATACGTTACAAGTGTTATATGGCTCTTCAACAAAATCATCTACATCACCATCAAGCACTGCTTTAGCACCAACTTATCTGAACTTGCTTTTTTCTCTACATGCAACCATATACGTTTGGGTAGAGTACATGGCATTACAAGCTTATCCTAGTTGTCGATCTGTAATATAGTGAAACCCTGCTTTACTGTACTGCGATTGATTTCAATAAAATTATCGTCTACAAAATCAAGGAGTATATGCAACAAAACGCAATATTGAACAGTAAATTCTGAATCTCAACTCATTTCAATCCATTGATTCCATTGATTGTATTTGGCAGCTTATTTAGCTTTAAGTCTTATTTTTAAGTCTGTGATATTACCTGAAACAGCTAGATTTTTGTTACTGAGTCGAACGCGACCTAGATGTAAAAAGAAACAAATTTTGTTGAGCAAAATAAATACGGCATAAATAAAGACTTCTCTGCTCTTTTGTTGATGTCCTAGATTAGCTTTGTTTGATGAGACGTGGCTGAACGTTTTCGTATGATTCGGTTGGAACTCCTTCAAGGTGGTGGTACTGGCAAACTAGATCATCCATGCGAAGCGATTGATGGAAAAGTCCAAGGTTTGAGACAGTATGAACTTCTCGCAAACGGTGTCTCTCGGAGTTTTTTTTTCTGTTCCAGAAATGTCGACACATTGAAGAAAACATCCCATTGAACAAGAAACTAACGCTCCATATGAAAGAATGATTAAAATTTTCGAAAATATGTAAAATGTAGAACCGAAAAATAAAAAAAAAAATTCGAAATGGTTTAACCAGAAATTGTTTCATCTTGCAAGTAAGAAGCAGGCATGTTACCACTAAATCAGTTTTCAGAAATGATAAGTACTCTGCACAAACTGAATCAATAAGAGCTCATGCCTACCAGAGCAGCTGTCAAGTGGTTTCGCAAAAATTGTAAAAATGTTGATTATTGAATAATTGGTTGGTATTTTACGTTAGTTTGTAATTTTTCCAGGGATATTCTAATACAAAATGGATCTCACGATGGGTAATCTATTTTTATGAGTACCTATCAAAATATTTAGAAATCGCAAATAACAATATAATCATATTTTTTACAGACTTCGCCATCGTCTCCTGATAAACCGACTGGCTCATGTAAGACCACTTACATGTCAGTGTCCAACCTAATTGTATATTATTGCTGAGAGTTTATTAGATCAACCAGCCTATAAAAACATAACAGACACATCAATTTTCCTTAGTCGAATCCTTGCCATTCAAAAATGTTATCGGATTGCATTGCTAATTGCTTTATCTAATGGAGCAAAGAATCAAACCCTAATCAAACGTCTATTTAAACATATAATAATTACTATATAATGAACCAGAGGTGTGAAAAAGAAAAAAAAAACAGTATTTAGGGAGTCGGATCCTATTCTTGGCACTTTTGATTCACTTCTGCAGCGGGGTTTTTCGAAAACTACTGGGCTCATATTTGGCCACAATATCCTCACATGCTTGTTTAATGATCGTTAACATTCCAAACTCATATATAAAATAGATACCAATATTCTTCTGAAATAGTGCACGTTTCCCTGAAGTCGTCCAGTGCTAAAAAGTATTGATTTGACAAATTCAATGGTTGACCCAGTTGTGGGACCCAGATAGCCGTAGCGGTAAACGCGCAGCTATTCAGCAAGACCAAGCTGAGGGTCGTGGGTTTGAATTCCACCGGTCGAGGATCTTTTCGGGTTGGAAATTTTCTCGGCTTCCCAGGGCATAGAGTATCATCGTACCTACCACACGATATACGCATGCAAAAATGGTCATTGGCACAGTAAGCTCTCAGTTAATAACTGTGGAAGTGCTCATAAGAACACTCAGCTGAGAAGCAGGCTTTGCTCCAGTGGGGACGTAATGTCAGAAAGAAGAAGAATGGTTGAATATTTAAATTTAAAAAGATATTGATATTTTGCTTTTTACACTTTTTATGATTAAAGCATAGCATAGCATAGCATAGCATAGACTGACTGTACATGTCAATGGTTGCTACTCCGTGATTGATCGGAACTGGTAAGAATTGCACTACGATCCAAATGAATAAGGGATGGGAGTTTCCGCTTACTCTCGAAGTGCAATTTTAGCAGATCTAATATTATTGATCAATACCGGCGCCGGCCAAGTCCTTACAGTTAGTTGGGATGGGGAAGGAATGTTAGGGTGTAATGATTGTTGCTTCTAGAGACCGAGAATACCTCTGCATCTCCACAATCACCACGGGAAGGGTGTTTATTAGTGAGGGAGGAAAAGATCTGGGAGTCACCTCTGGTCGGTGATGCGATCCATGGACAAGGGGGAAATATACGACTTATATTTAAAGCTAGTTTTGTATTTTTGTCTCAAGAAGTTTTTGGTTTTTGGAAACTTTAAAAAATACGTCAACATCTATAATGTCGAACAATTCAAAAGACGTTTTTATTAATGACGAAAACTGAAAATTACTTGTATATATTTTAAATTATATGTGACAGGAATAATGCCGACACTTGTAGTAACGAACCATACATAGTTTGTTTGAAAATGACATATGAGTATTACTGTGCATTTTGTCTCGATATGGTAGAAGTTTTAAAAAATACGTCAACATTCACAATGTCGAACAATTCAAAAGATAATTTTCAATAATGTCAAAAAGAGAAAAATATATGTATATTGAAATTGTATAAGAAAATAGCATAATGCCGACACTTATAGTGACGAACCATACAAAATTTGTTTTAATATTACATAAAAGTTACGCTTTCAAGAAAAAACGTGTTATCATAAGCATGAAACAAACTCACCACTTGGTAATCCATTCTCGACTGAACACAAAACTGACTCTGTCAGCAAAACTTCTTGGCGTTCTGAAAACAAACCGTCTTGCTTGGGCCTTCCATAATTCCTACCCAGCAAGACGCTCCAAAACAGGAAAAAAAAATTCTCCGGCGACGAAAACACGCGCGAAACCGTGAGCAAAATCTATCGGACGACGCAAAACCGAACTGTCCTGCTTGGGCCTCACGAAGCACTACCTGCTTTTTACACTTTTTGTGATTAAAAATGCAAAAGTTTTAAACTTTGTAAACAACTATTCCAAGGGTGCTGCAAATCATTTGAAAAGGCCTCTTTCAACACTTTTCTTGCACTTCTAGACCCATAGAGTAAGGTGGGGCAAAAGTTCGACCTTAGTGGTATACAGCCCTGTCATCCTGCTTAGTCGACGACTAAGAAGCTTTTCTCAGATTGTTTTTACAATTTTTGCCCTGATTTATTAAAAATATAGGAAGAGTGATTCATCATAGCGAGATTAGGTGCATCCTAACTCCCTGTAAGACGTCAATATACATTTTCAAACTATATCAACGCCCTGGAGTAATTTGACTTTTGACGTAGACCAGATGCATGAAACATGACATGAGCCCTGGAATAAGCTGACTATATACGTAAATAAGGTGCACTTCAACGCCCAGAGGACATTTGAACAAACGACCTGCAGTTATCTGATCTTATCTTTCGTAAATGAGGTGAATCTTGCCGCCCTGTAGGACATCAGTTCAAAATTATAAGCTGTATCAACTCCCAAGAATAATTCAACCTTACCCTTTGTAGATCAGGTTTAATTTCAAGCTGTATCAATGCTCTGGAGTAGTTGGACATTATACCACCAAGATTGACGCCCTGTAGGGCATCAGTTGCAAATTATAAGCTGTATTAACGCCCTGGAGTAATTTGACCTTATTTTACGAAATTCAGCTGCATCTCAACCCTCCGAAGACATTGATTGAATGTCCAAGTTGTATCAGCGTCCTGTTGGAATTTGACCATATCTTAAGTAAATCAAGTACATCTTGACGCCCTGAGGGCAACTATTGAAAAATATAAGCTGTATAAACGCCCTGTAGTTATTCGACCTTATCCTTCGTAGATTAGAACCATCTTGACGCCCTGTTTGACATCAGTTCGAAATCATAAGCTGCATGAACGCCCAACAGTTTTCAACCTTATCCCACGTAGACCCTGTATGACATCAATGGAAATTTGCTAGTTGTATCCACGCCCTGAAATAGTTTGACCCTGTCTCACGTAGATCAGATGCATCTCAATCCCCTGAAGACGAACATAGCAAATTTCAAGCTGTATCGGCGTAGCAATTTGTCCTAAATAGATTAGGTGCATCTTAATGTCTTTTTAGCCATCAATTTAATTTACAAGCTGTATTAACGCTCTGAAGTATAATAAATCCTCGAGCTGTTTAGTAGAATACTTATAAGTAGATGAAAAACCCGAATTTAGTACTATACCATTTAATTCCACTAGAGTTTGTATCCTTTGACAGATACGCGTATTTCGACCTCAACTGTAAGGCCGTCTTCAGTGTCGTGTACTAGACTCGAAATTTCAAAGCTGTATCAACGCCCTGGAGTAATTTTATTTCGACTGATGTATATCAGATGCATTTCAACCCCCTGAGGACATTTATTGAAAATTGAAAGTTGTATCAACGCATTGGAGTAATTTATCCTAAATAGATCAAGTAAGTATCAACAATGGAGTAATACAGTAATCTGGAGTTATTTGACCTTATTCCACGCCACTTTAAGCCTTGTAGGACATCAGTTGAGAATTAGAAGCTAAATTAACGCCTAGGAGTAATTTGAGCTCATCCCACGTAGCTTAGCTACATCTCAACCCCTGTAGACATTGATTGAAGTTGTATAAACACACTGGAGTAGTTTGACCTTACCCTAGGTACATCAGGTACATCATTACGCCCTAAGGACAACTATTGAAAATTCTAAGCTGCATCAACGCCCTGGAGTTATTCGACATTATCCCATGTAAATAACGTCTACATGGCGCCATGTATGACATCATTGACATCCGGATATTCATCCCCTGAAGTTATTTGACCGTAACTCAGATCGCCCTGAGGATAGCAATTAAAAATTCCAAACTGTATTTAGGCCCTGTAATTATTTGATCTTATCTTAAGTAGACGAGGTGCATCGTAATGCCCTGAAAACCATCAGTCATTTCTAAGCTTTATCCACGCCCTGAAGTAACGTGGTCGTATCTCTCGTAGATCATGTAAGATGGTGTAAAGCTGTATCAATGTCCCTCAGTAATTAAATATTGCATCACACAGATCTTCTCGAGGTCATAAGCATGCTAACGCCGTAATATATTCCGGAAATTTTATTGTTGCATATGATTCGGCACAGTTCTACGTAAGATAAGGAAATATTATCCCAGTGTGCTGATATAGCTGATTATATGATTGTTTATTGGACAACAGAATGCACCTGATCCCTTAAATTTATCATAATCATTTTATAAATTTTTGATTCTATTATCTGAATAGATACTTAGAAAAAAAAAATCACGTTGTCTTTAAAACTATGATTGAAAATTGTGTGGACAAGAACCAAATAAAGTGGTTTATGGACAGAATGCTTTGTAGGACATCAAGAAGAATTTCTGGGTCAATCCAGATAAATCCACGTCGGCGACAATAAATTGTATACTATTGAAGGCGACCGTACAGGAACGCAGTAGACAATAAACTCCTGAGTATGAGTTGCTCTTATATCTCGTTTGGTTTTTGATCAAATTGTGGCATGCAATTCAATATTGTGTTAACAAAAATTAAAAATGTGTCAGGAGCCTCCTTGAATTAGATGTGAATTTTACTAACAAAAATTTGGATGTTGCCAACTTAAAAAAAGGCGTTCAGAAATTACAATGGTGTGATCTTTAAAAAAAGTTTTGGGGATATGTATTACGAAAATATACGATCTCTTAATAAATTCGCTAATCAACTAAACTGGATTGATAATTAATTTTTATCATCTCAGCCTTATAACAAGCTGTTCAAGTAAAATATTGTCCATATAGTGTTGAATGTTTCAATGCCTGCTAAAATCTACCGTTGAACTGTTAAGAGGAATGCAATTTTTTAAGTGTTTTACCTCTAAAACTGTTACATTTCTTTATTTTTGCGGAAATAAACCGACAGATTATAACAACAATATGTTTGCTATTCTTGGTATGTTTGGGCAACTCTTGTGATTGAAATAAAATTAAATTCGTTTCTCTCCATATAGGCACTATCATAGAATTGTATGAAAAAATAATCCAATTGGCATAATTCGAAAAAAAAAATTACGACAACAATTTTTATTTTATTTGCAGAAATTGCTTTTGTGCAGAAGTTGTCATGAAAAATCTCTGCACAAGCCTTGTTTATATTTTTTGGTTATTTTTATTATCTTGATCACTTGTAAGTGATGAAGTCATGAAAATTAGTATAATAAGATATTGAAATGGTATTTGAATATTTGAATTGAGAAAAAAATATATTTAGAGGTCACGTCAAGTCACTTTAATCAAATAATTGTTGTTTAGCTGTTTAGATTTTTTTTAATACAGATCAGAGAAAGTATAAAAGTACAGAATGATATTCTAATCAGTTCTAATTATGTTTTACAAGTTCAAACAACCACGTTTTGATTAGTGAATACCTGTCATGTAGCAGCCTCATTAAAAATTATCGAATTATTTTTGGAACCGGTAGATTTAAACAGGATTAACTTACAACTCCAGGAACACCAGCACAGGACGAGAGGCGTCTGGTTCCACATCTTCAGAAAATAGAGAGGGAGATGGGTAAAATAAACAACAAAGCCGTAGGATCAGATATTCGTTAGTCGCCTGTTGTTGCAGAATTGCCGGGAGTACAATGTATCCACACATCACTAAACAAATTTTGTTCATCGATTTCAAATCGACCTATGATACATATGATCGAGACCAGCTATGGCAGATTATGCAAAAATACAGTTTTTTGGTCAACCTGATAATATTTGTCAATGCGTAGATAGATCGAGTGATGTGCATTTCCAGAGTATCAGGGACACCTTCGAGTCTCTTCGAATCTTGCTGTTCAACATTACTTTAGAAGGTGTGATAAGAAGATCGGGGATAGGCATTTTCATGCGACAAGTTCGTCTATGCAAAAGTTTACATCGGTGGAGCTCCGGTGCAAACACGCTGTCATCTCCATAGAAGAAATGTCAAACTTCTAAAAGTGAGCTGATTTGAAACGAATCGTAAGTTTCACCGATTACACTGCGGAACACGTTTTTGTCTCCAGCATCAAAATACCTCTATTTACTTAATTAAGGGTTGGTGAATCCATTGCCGTTTACAGAAATATCATATCACGTCTAGTTTTTTAGATATTGGTTGTTGAAAATGCAAAAATTGATTATTTCAGCCAACTTGCATGCAAGTTTGACAGCTTGTAAGGCAATTTATTTGTTTAATTTACCACAGAATTCAAACTTTATGTGTGTAACAATACTTATCTTCAAAGTTTATAATATTTTTGAAGCGGAAACATTATTTTTTGATGGTTTAGAAAAGTATTGTATTTTGCCATATCAGAGAAACGTAAAATTTTGTATGGAGACTGCAAGCATGTTGAAAAAGATCGGTTTAATCTAAATTTAATCGTGAAACTTCAACCAAAATATGTCTAAAACGAAAGTTTTAGTCCTCTTGTTCATGCTTGGTGGATAATATCACAAAAAAGTTTGATAGAATACACTTCAAATTTTAGGTAAACATCAATAAAACCAATGTTCTATACAACTTTGGCAACCTGTAGCTAAAAATTGTGACGTGCTGGGAAATTTCTGAGAACGGCATCAGATTCAGCAACCCCAAATCTACAAGAGACACATAATTTGATCCTTGAGACACGCAAAAATGTCATTTTTGTTGCGCTGTGTTATATTGATATTCTAGCACGGAACTTCGAGAAGATGGCGGATAGGTACAACTGATTGAGGTCTGAAGCTAGGCGAATCGGACATCAATGTGTCATATTATCAATGTGTACGATAACCAGGGACTCAAGAGATGCATGCCCCCACCTCGAGGTCATATTGATGAGGATGAAATCGAGGCGGTCGGAGAATTCGTGTACTTGGACTCACTGGTGACCGCCGACAACGACACCAGTAGAGAAATTCAGAGACACATCGTTGCTGGAAATCATGTCTACTTTGGACTCCGCAAAACTCTTCGATCGAATAAAGTTCGTCACTAAGTTAACCTTCTTCAAGACGCTGATTAGACCAGTACTCATTTATGGGCACGAAACATGGACCCCTCGTAGAGAGAATCAACGCGCCAATCGCAACGCTTGGTGTTTTCGAATGGAAGATTTTGCAGATTACTACGGTGGAGTGCCGATAAAAGACGTCCTATAGGCGAATAAACCATGAATTGAACCAGCTGCTGGAAGTACATTGCAAAAATTGGGAAGTTATGGTGGGCTGACATGTCAACAGATTATCGATTAACAACCAGGTGAAAATGGTTCTCGAAAATAATCCGACAGGCAGAGGATCAATTGCGGATTCTTCATAGAATGCGTGGCTAAGGACCGGCAGCCATGGATTACGTCAAATGGAGACGTCTCCGGCCGCCCAGGCCTTACCCTAACCGGTAAGGTAAATAAGTAAATTACAAAGAATGGATTTGATTGAATTTTTTATTGAACAAATAATGTATTACAATTGTCCATATAAAATTAAAAGATAAAAACCTGTATCTGTCCTTGTAGGGACAATGCGCTAGAAGAATAAAAAATGATTTAGGTTATTTATTTTGTTTGTTTGATAAAGCTTAACAGCTTCATGTTTCTTGATCTGAAATTAGACTTTACAAACGACCTCATAAACGCCTGTGAGTAGTAGCGCCCTCTGAGCTATAGTAACGCCCCCCAAAAAACAAGACGACTAAGTAGCTCAAATTTTACGACGACAGGGCTGGTGGTATAATCAAAGTTTCCAGGAAAACAATAGCAGTTAAAACAAAACAAATACCATACAGTGGACCTTCAACATATTGGCTATAATTTTGCTGAACAAACTTGTGTCAAAATATTTACCCATTTTTAGTTATAACAGTTTCAAAATTGATTGTCTTATTCGAACTTTTGCCCCACCGGTGGGGCAAGAGTTCGAATCTAGTGTGGGGCAAAAGTTCACTGGCTAAAACACAAAATATCGTGCTTTTTATGACAGGCATACTTTACACCAGCCGTAAACTTAAGTTTGACGAAAAATACACTCTAAATTTTCATCAAAAAATTGCCCAAACCGGGTTGATTGTAATATACTCAAAAATAGCAGTTTTTCGCAAAACAAAGTGAAAATGTAAAATTTTGTGACAGTTTTCACACGATCAGACAAATTTAACTAAATTTGAAAATAATATGAGGATTTCAGACAATTTGTAATTTTTTCCGTGATTTTATACATGGGTCGAACTTTTGCCCCGCTGATTCGAACTTTTGCCCCACTATGGGCCAAAAATTGTTTTCAAGCATTTATGCAAAAACTAATACACCTCAAAGCAACCTTATGATAGGCCTAGAAACGCCCTTACATAAAATATTGAGAAAGATTTTATTTTCAATTGGTTCCATGCAACGAAAGTTTGACCAAAAATTACAATATTCACGTCGAAAAACAACAAATAGCCATAACTTTTCCAAATCTCAATCGTTTTTCATGATATTTGGATTGAAAGTCTCTTACTTGAATAGCATTCGAACCACCATGACATTTATAAGATTTGTTTTGAATTGAGCTAGAAATCTTAAAAAGAAACTCTTATCCCACTCGAACTTTTGCCCCGCTTTACTCTATAGACGCGTCCCTGATCCATCCAAAAAATTTATTTTGTCGAACAGTGTAATTTTCCCAGCCTAATAATGCCAAACTTTATCGAGTTATTACTTCTTCGACAGAAACATCCAGCACTGTTTGATTTGGTTAAGCAGCTGTACTGCCCTTGTATTGGTCGCAAAACGTTCTGCGCATGGCGCAATTCTCGATTCTCGCTTTTCACTCTCGTTGTCTGCTCAGCGGGATGACTACGAAAGACTGTATCACTGTATCGAACGCATGGTGCAGTGGCATATTCAACGTGTCCTCGTTAGACCGTGGACCATTATCCCGTGGACACTTTCACCATGGTTGTCCCCAGCATAACCGCCATCAGGGCCGCATTAACAAATGACCCGGGGCTACTGTCTTGTGGCGGCCTTTTCCAAAAAAAAAAGCTTTTTTGAATATAGAATTTACTAAAAATAATTTCCCAAAAATAATTTCATTATTTAATTTTCTTGTTAAGGTTCATATTATCAGCAGTCAGCTCCCCATAATAAAACTTGGGTTCACTATGCTTCTAGATATGGGTTATTGAATAATAAAAACTATTTTCTTTGCTATTTTATATATGAATCATTCCATATCAAGTGTCCATCAAAACGTACAAACGTAACTACGGCCCTGACCGCCATCATCACCCAAGAGCTTCCATCGACTGACTGAGAGCACTCTCGCAGCCAACAGCACGTTCCGCTCAGTTTGGTGTCATAATTTTCCACAGAGCAATTTACTCTAGATTCAAATTACGATAAATGCATACGGATATTAAAATATAATAGGATATTTTCGGGATAACGTGAGCGTTCGTTAGTCAACCGGCACTTTGGAGCTGATTTAGCCCCGAAGAGAAATGGGGACAATCGCCAACTGAAGTTAGCTGGTAGAAGGGAAGGAAGGTTTTATATTTGACATAGTTATTATGGCTTTTATATAAACGGCTTCCGTTGACGAGGATCGGAATACGAGACTTTTTCTTTCCCTACATGTTAATGGAAATGGTTCAGCTTAGTTTTGGGGGATGGTGGACAAATAGCGGAAAAGTGATAAATTTAATAGTTTCAAAATATGTTTCCCTATTGACTGTGTTGAATAGTACCAGTGGACACAGTCTCGAGTTTTAAAATACTAAAACTGTTTATGTATGGCGAATTTCATCAATAATGAGTCGAAATCAACAGATAGCTTGCACGATAATCTTCAATATGGATTAGGTCGTTAAGACTCAAGATTAATTTATAATAATAATAACCTGTGAGTTTTTGTATGCGATTTGTTTGGAAAAAAAATGTAGCATCAAAACTATTGGTTGAAACCACCAATATGTGCGCATTGAAATTGCCTAGTGCAAGACTGGGGGCTGTTTGGGCACATCAGGAGTTAATCATCAATGTTAACTTCCTTTTCCCGATCAGCCTAGATAGCCGCGTAGTGTCGGTAGCGGTCCCAGTAAACACACCATCGTATATAATATGATATAAGAGTACAAATGTGGAGGCGATATACGTACATATTGCATGCAGCCTTATGGCGCATGTACGTATATCGCCTCCACCTTTGTACTCTTATGCGCTATCGTATACGAGTTTGTGTTTACTGGGGTTGTTTCAATTGGCTAAGAATTAACACTACGGACTGCCTGTTCCGGTGGTAAAAGTCCACCTAACAGGTGACCCCTAATTCATGTGGCTTTAAGCTTACCGTGCCTAAGAATGAATGGTTAGGGGGGTCTAAATAAAACCTAACCGCAAACGGAGCCTGTGGAGTACCAGGGCGCCCTCTACAGTATTATGCCCTTCCTGTGCTACCCGGAGCAATGGTACAGGTGACCTTGTGTTTCTCCGAGATAATCGGCTGCCCTTCTTCAGTCTCAAGCCTGAGGCTAAATAAGGGTGGGGTTATTAATACGTTGTAACTTAGTTTAAATTTTCACCTCTATGGTTTCGCATTATGCGTATTACACAGTGTGTTCTGTGCTTTTCGCCTTTGGCGACTTTTAAGGGATACCGATATGGTTTTTTCGCTGCTGGTCTTTTTCGTTCTGAGATTGCGAAAAGCTTAACCCTGCCTAGTTTGGGTAGTGGCTACGGTTAGGATAGCTTTGTTAGATCAATCTTCAGCATAAAATATCAGCAATGATCAATCTTTGTAGACTCATGCAAATGCTACAGCTCAAATGGCGCTAGTTCAAAAACCTTCCTTTGGTGAACTTTTATCTAGGTAACCTTGTGGACCCAGTTTTTGCTACTTTCAGAAAAATGAAATGGCAAACTCGCGTGCCATGCCTCGTGCATGCGTGCTCGTAAATAGCGCTATCGTTGCTACACTCATTTCTGAGTTAACAACCAGAGATGTATGTGCTGTCACAATTGATGTTTCTGTTGGTGACCTCAATAGGAAATACGTCTTTTGTTATGAAGTGTATTTACCACATGATGAACCATCCCAATGGATGATTTCAAACGAGTTGTTCACTGCCTATGAAAAGGCCTTCTGTTCCGTGTGGGCAGTGATGCTGATACTCATCACATCATCTGGAGAAGATCAGCTATCAATTTGAGAAGCTCCAGTCTGATAAAGTGCTTAAGTAGTTCAAATCTTGGATTACTTATTTTAGGGAATCGCCCAACCTTCATGGAATCTGCTAGTGAAGAAGTGTTAGACATGATACTCTGCTCGAACAGAATCAGTCACAAGTTGACGAATTGGCATGTATCAGATGATGAATCATTATCTGATCATCGCTACATACACTGGGAATTGGTTGTGACCAAATTCCATGGATTCTCTCCGTCCATTGGAAATCCTAGTATTTCGGAAGTTTCCACTTCCGGTGAGTTGGGACACAATTGTCCTTGCTTCGAGTGATCTCATAATTGCTTGTCACTTTGCTTATAGGTAAATTTTCTACACAACTCCCTTCACAGGAGAAGTGGACGTCTGGCTATTTGTAAAGTATGTCAGATAGTCAGGCTGCTATAAAAGCTCTTGCTTCGGCCAACTCAAGGTCGAAGCTTGTTAGCGCATGTCGAACTCAAATTGAGGAACTGAATTCAGTCAACTCTGTAAACCTTGTATGGGTACCTGGCCATTCTTCCATCGCTGGAAATGAATTGGCTGATGAGCTAACTCGCGATGGAGCATCGCATGACTTCATTGGCCTTGAGCCGGCTATTCCAATTTCGAAGTGCTGGGTTAAACTTCAGATAAACTCTTGGGCGGCAACTCAGCACAAGCAATATTGGAATAGTTTGGAGTCGTGTCGTCAAACAAAATTGTACATAACTGAGCCATCTCCAAGGGTGGCGAAGTATTTAACAAATCTGTCAAAGCAGAATTGCAGTCTCTTTGTCAGAGCGTTGACAGGTCACTGCCGACTCAACTATCACATGGCAAATATTCAGCGTGTTGTCTCATTTGTGTGTGATAGTTGTGACTCCGATTATGGAACTTCGTATCACCTGATATGCAACTGTCCAGTTTATGCGCAAATGCGTTTCCAATTATTTGGTAAACATTTATTAAGTGAAACTGAATTCAGAAGCCTGAATCATCAGGACATTCTGTTATTCTTAACCCGCTGTGGTAATGAGCTATAGGCTCTCTTTACGCTCATGCGTTTTGCAGTGCCCTTTTTAGGGCGCTGTTCGAACCCATTGTGGTATGGAGCTACATGCTCTCATTTCGCTTATGCGATCTTCCCTCTTCAAGGGACCCCACTCCTATTTCCTCCCATCTTTCCCTTCCCTTTCCTCTCCCATCGGGTAGATGATGAAATAGGCTCAAATATGGCGATGGCACAAATCTCCCAACTGGTGGGGAACGTGTCAAAAAAAGTTTGCGGCATATTAAAAAATCTTTCATCGGCAAAAATTTGAAAAAAGTCGATTTTTGTATTCTTGCCCCTTCTCCATATAAGGGTTCATAGGAGAATATTAGAGTTATACTAATTTTTATAAATTTTAACGGTTAACGACCAATTTGACGTATATTGAACACGAATGAATTATCAAATGTTTTAAATTGAGCATCGTTTCCTACGTTAGCGTTAGCGTAGTTACGGTATACTTCGTAGATTGGATATTAGCAACATTCATGTTTCTTTTTAATAATCTCATCCTGACTACTTTCAAGAACAAGGCAGGGGAGTATACCTTGTTCAAATCATAAACAAGAATACTAAAAGCATGAATATCGCTATTCCCGGCCACGCCCATCTTTACCGTAACTTGGGATAGGGGAAGGAAATGTTGATGTAGCACTTACTTAATGAGAGGCCACCGACTCAGCGACACCCTCATAAGTGCTACGGAGTTGGAGGTTGGGGAAGGTATATTGTCAGGATTCGCCTAGAAAGCTGGCGGTAGACCATAAACATTTGTTGTTTAAGCGTTTTCAAATTAATCTTTTGAATGCCGGCAATCAAAAAAGAAAACAATAGCTTATTTATGGTATCAATAGTATTTCGCGAAATGCTTGTCGATTGTGCAGTAATATTTTTGCTCAATAACCAGTAAAAAGCAAAACCGATCCCTCTAGGGTCATCGGATTGTATAAAATAACGATACGCGTAAAAAACAAAATCACGCCTATTGAAAAACTGTACTGTGCGCATTGAAAAACTGTACTGGGTGGTACTGTATTTTTAGATAATCGAAAAACGAAAGGAAGCGCGTTCGAACTAAACACCCTAGGATACCACAGTCGGTTTTTCTGCTCAAAATTATACGAAAAGCAGAATCGATCCCTCCAGGGTCATCGAACGGTTAAAAAGCATCCACAACCGATTGTTAGTTGCGTAACACCCGCCCGGACAGAATGCGCAATCTGAACATAATTATCAAACTCCGAAAATAACATTTTCCGTTCAAGAAACGATCAGAAGTTCCACGACGCGGACAAAAACGATCCGGAAGGCTCACAAAAGAAAAAGTATTATACTGGAACAAACTCACCGGATTGATTCTCTAAATTTATGTGCTGCCTGTCACCTCCGGATGGTTCGGTGAACTTAGGGCAGCCAAAAACCTACAGTACTGAGGATACAAATCAAACAAATCACTTTTTCATTTTTCACTTTTCACTATTCCATTTCTGAATGTAAAAACTGTCCTGCTTGGGCTTCACGAAGCACTACCCAGCAAGACGCTCCAAAACAGGAAAAAAAATCTCCGGCGACGAAAACACGCGCGAAACCGTGAGCTAAATCTATCGGACGACGCAAAACCGAACTGTCCTGCTTGGGCTTCACGAAGCACTACCTTAAATTGAGCATCGTTTCCTACGCACACTTATACAATATGACCAGCCCATGGTAGTATGTTGTTTTATAACGACTTCACTTATTGACATAACCTTTTATAAATTTAAAATAAACACACTACAACTCATCAATCTAATCCAGGCCGGCCTATCCTTTTTGGTTTATTTTAACATAAATGATTGATCCGTTTGCAATAATAATCCGACCAGAGAAATTATTACCTTTAATGAAAATACTAAAAATCACTAGTAAGACGAGCAACTAACTTTAAACTCTAATATGTTGCTTATCTTGACAGATAGGCTTATTTCGTCTGCGACTTACAGACTTCTTCAATGTCGAGTGCTCGACTTTGGGCAGGCCTGATATAATCCTTGTTCCCAATTCTACTGCATAATTGGAATCATTGGAAAATATTAATAAACATGAAGCGTTCTTAAGATAGTTGCAAGCCAATAAAATTACATACAGCCATAAACATAAACAGATAAACAAATACATAGGGCACTGCTCTGTTTCGATTTTATATGGCATTTTTTACTCCTTCTTGCATTGTTGTTCACAATTATTTTGAAAGAGTGAAAGATAGAGGAAGATTTTTACGCAGAGCTCTATACGGTATGTCTACATTAAAAACTAGAGCTTATACAAATATTGAAAAATATCTTCACATATACAGAATATATAAGGGTTTTATGCAGAAAAATTAGAATTTCAAAACAAAAAATCTCTAAATACCTTACATTTTATGTAAGTGTAGCAATATAATGCGATGTTTATAACGTTTTTATTCAGAATTGTATTGAAATCTTGTAGCCGCTCGTTGTAAAGGTTTATAGAACCTCACACCATTAACGTATGCTTAGTTCCATTCATCTATCTAAAACAAAATACTAAAATTTATGTCTTCATGTTACACTCAACTCTCCAACCTCGATATTAAGAGAGTCATCCATTAAGGGAGGTAACGAGTTACAGAACACAAAACCAGTACATATACAATCGAAAGGACCATCGGGGTAGCCATCAAATCTAAATTTCACTATGTTTCTCTAACTCGAGATACGAAATATAAAGTAAGGGAGAGTTGATCATAATAGTTAATGAAATTGTTGAGTCTGTTTTTCAAAATGTGCCGTCCATGAGTGTGAGGTCGTAAACCAAAATGCGGGATTACGTTGAATCGATTTGCTATCAACGCCGCATTATTCTTCATTATATGACAAACGATCACGCTCTACTTTGCGCAATGCGAAATATGAGAGCAGATTATTGAACGCGCAAAACTTCATGATGAACTTGAAACCATATTATGACTGTATAAGCTATTCACTGTAAATCATGTTAAATTGAATTATCTTTCAACACTTTTGCGTGTATGCGTGAAGCGCCGATTTTGGTCATACGCCAGTTGTAGCCATAATGGATTATACACCGTTTTACACAGCCAATCAGCATGTAACCTTTTGTGTTCAGTAGATCACATTGACATGATAGAGATATATTCATTTATTCGTCAGAATTGATTAAAAACATAAGAAACACAATTCATTTCCCTTATAATTTGAACTCCCATACACCTAATTTAGCCAGGGTACTCCTAATTTGGCCACTCTCATAAGAAATCAATGAGTTTGGCCAATTTAGAATCCAAAACTAAATCTCTGAACGAAACTGGTTCAGGTGGCCTATATTTACCAACGAGATTTTCAAAGCGAAAAAAGTGGTTTTAACTCATGTCGAATTTTATACATACATTATATGAATTGGAAGCCTGCATTTGACATATTTGTAGTAGAAATAGGGCTTCCAATATAATTTGTATTGACATTTTCGCTTAGGCTAGCCAAAACCGGTGCTTTTACCGTACATGAATATGTAGCCTATGTGTTTACATTTCAGGGATTTCCTATTCTGATTGTAAAACTCTGCCGCATACGCCAATTAACAAGTACTGATTTGATTCAGCTATTATGATCAACTCCTTAGGTATGGAAACATTATAGACACCTGATGGAAAAAACTTGCATAAGCTCACAGTCTATGTCCAAGTTGGAACGTTTTTCCAGAATGAAGAATACAATGTGTTCGTATGAATAGCTAGCTATCCAGAAAAGAATAGTGATTTTTTAATAGATAAAATGCGGCATACCACCATGGGCAGGTCATATTGTATGAGTGTGCGTAGGAAATGATGCTCAATTTAAAACATCTGATAATTCATTCGTGTTCAATATACGTCAAATTGGTCGTTAACCGTTAAAAAATCATAAAAATTAGTGTAACTCTAATATTCTCCTATGAACCCTTATATGGAGAAGGGGCAAGAATACAAAAATCGACTTTTTTCAAATTTTTGCCGATGAAAGATTTTTTAATATGCCGCAAACTTTTTTTGACTACCAAGGCTAACTTTTAGTGAAAAAAGATCGGAGGTTCATGCAAGTTCGATAATATGTGTGTTTCAGCACACCGTGCAATATGTGCGCATTGAAATTGCCTAGTGCAAGACTGTTCCAGCCTAAGATATTATCATACTCTAAATCTTGGATTTTAAATATAAAGACATTGTAAACCTCTAACAAGAATAGGGATGTCTGAAAATTAATAAAAAAATCAATATTGATGAACTTTTGAATTAAAATAATTCACTGTTCAAAACCTGCTTAATTCAATTTGAGATAGCGATAAATGACTTGATCATCATAATTTAAAATTAGGGTATTATAGTGTAAGTACAAAATGTTCTAAGGAGGAGTTTTAAATACCCATTCGAGGTACGTGAAAAAATATTATACCTTGATCAAAATGTTTATTTTTTTTTTTTCATGTAATTTTTAATCATAGAATCCTGATAGGTGATACATGTTTTGGACAATCCGACAAAAATTGCCACTTGTAAGAAGTTGCATCGTTCATACAAGCTGAACGCATCTCGAAAAGGCTTCGTACCACGAGTCGAAATGTGCAGGGATGAGGATGAAGGCGTCATGACGGATGGTGATCGATGGGTGGAAGCAGCACTACGACGAACACCTGAATGCTCTTCTTAAGTTGATATGTCTATAATTCGTTCTCACCTCTAGTCAATAATGTAACGTGGGAAGTATTTTTTTCTCCATAATTCCCAAGTTTCAGCCCCCAGTTAATGCGAATCATTTGTGAATGCGTAATATTTAAATACGATCAATAATGTACTCATGTCTTCAGAACAAAAACTTTGCTTCGCTTCGGGTCCAGCTTAAAGCCTGTCCACGATAAATTTCGGACACTGATGGCGGGTGTACCACAGAAAGTTCGAGAATTTTACAGAAAGAAGGATTAACATCCTTGTCAACTGTTTATTTTGTAGATATAACTCTTTTATTCTGAAATAAACAATTGTTTTTGTTGAATTATGAGTAACTTTTTTTTGCTGCCATTATTTGGGTGTCCGAAATTTAACGTGGACAGGCTTTATGAAGGTGGTTTTGCTGCATTTGCCCCATTTGCAGGAACAACTTTCTTTCCTTGGCCAGAATGCTTCCACTCTATAGGAAGTGGATTCATATTGTGCCTCTTAGCAGACCAGTTTGGAGAGGGTTGTTTCATCCCTGGCCAGAACAATGGAAACGATTCTGTGGGATTAATTTAATGAGCTTTTTCTTCCATTTCCGACAGCTGTGTGCACAACTTATTAGAATGTTTTCGAAAGTGGCTTTCCTCTACTCCACATTGCTGTCTGAAGTGTTGCTCCTTTTAAAAAGGAGACGGTTGTTTAGCTTTGGTACGCAATTTTATGTTAGCTTTTAAAGCTTTCTTTTGTCTCCATTGTTTGTGCTAATTAGGTTTTGTGGATTTGGAATATGTGTTCATTTCAAACAGGACGCAGCTTGACAAGTTATCAACAACTATTTTTTATTTGATATGTGCAATATCAATGGATCATCAGATAGTTCACACCTCAAATCCTAATTATATTGTGCGATATTTAACAGAAAGCTATTCGCCAGGATGATACATTGCAGAAAGTATCATATTCCAGAAAACCTTTCGCAAGAATAGAACATTTGTCAGAGAAGTATATCCCAGATTGGACCATTCATGAGAAGTTTTTTTTTTGTTATTCTTGTTATTTAACTGATTCAAAAGTTTACTTCTGCATTATATCGTTATGGAAACACAAGAACCTAGATATTATCAATCAATGTGAGAATTTATTCGTTGATGTATTAAAAAAATGTATTGAGTCTCCCCCATTCACGTGTACAGCAAGCCTAGTGGGCAGAACTTCGAGAATCTGTTTCGGCTAAAATGGTAATGGCATTTATATTTTGAAACTCGTTACAGATGAGGATCTTTTTAGGTCGGAGATTTTCTTAAACTCATTTGCACTCATACATGATTGTGTCTACTACATAATATAAAAACTCACGTTAAAACTAACAGAGAACCCAATTTTACTCACACACGTGGTTGGCACCTTGTCTGGAATCCAAACACTTCTTTTTCTTATTCTTTATTAGTACCTTTCCAAACACTACATTAATTTCTTATATCTCGGTGTTCTGTGTTAGAAAACACTGTCGTCCTAATTTGGTAAAACTAAATTAAGCATTTATAAACATATTGTTAACAACATATTACATTTTATTTGCCGTAGCAGTTCAGAATTTTTAGTGGTGAGTTGATTTCATCTGCTTATAAGTGAAAAAAAACCTTTCAATATACTTAACATAACTTAACCTTAAATTATAACGCAATAATCGTGATATTGGAAGATTGCAACATTGACGTTTGTTCCAATGTTTCAACGTTGGGTATTCTATGTAACTCATTAGTACTATACTAGGGAGAAAGCTTCAGAATCATTTTCAAAATTTTATTTAAAATTCTCTACTGAGCTTTCTTCCTGTTACATCAGCTAGTCCATACTGGTACAGCATAGAACATGGTTGGCCTGAAAATTTGTTTGAAGATGTAGAGCTTGTACTTAAGACGAAGTTTCGATTTTCCGTTAATACGTGGATACAGACATTTTATACATTTGTTACATTTGGCTTGATTGCCCAGTTGAGTTTTGGAAGCACTATGAGAAATCTTCCATTTTTGCAAGTATAAAGAAAAAATATCCGAACTTTTTTGCAATCGACTACAGATGACACGCAGGCTTCGTCCTTTGGCGGAGAGGCATGTGTCATCCGCAAACAAGCATTTTTGACATCTCTGAGCTAACTAAGTCATATTTGAAATATTGTATAATATTGGTCCCAAAATGCTGCCTTGAGGAACACCAGCTCTTACAGGAAATCTTTTGGACTTATTTTATCAATGTATGTTGGAACTTATTCTATCAATGTATGTCGGAAAATTATTTTTTTTTAATTTTACGAGTAGAAAAGTTTTCAGATTTGTTGGAACGCATCAAATTTGTCACACGTAAAAGTTGGTGAGTGTTCGATTGTCCATGGCGGAATCCGAACTGTTCATTGGCAAAAATTGAATTTTCCTTGATGTGGACCATCATTTTGTTCAAAATGACCTTTTCAAAAAGTTTGCTGATGTAAGAAAGCAAACTGATTGGACGATAGCTAGAAGCTTCTGTAGGATTTTTGTCTGGTTTTAAAATTGGTACAACCTTAGCATTTTTCCATTTGTCTATGAAAAATACCTTTTTAAAGTCAACTGACATTAGTTTCAAAATAATGTCGGGGTCGGGGACGTAATGGTTAAAATTAGCAAACAAAATTGTTTACTAAGCCTACAAAAGATATCAAACCAAAATGCAAACATTTTTAAATACCAACTGTAAACAGCGGACCTCACAGAAGTTTACCTCACTTTTTGAGATTCATAAAACAAATAAAGAATATTGTTACACAATTTATATCAATAAATCATATTTTTCTTCCAAACAGTGGACCCATCCTTTCCACCGAGGAGAATATGGTGTGCCAAAATTGCAGTGCAACACATGGTTTGATGTTTTACCGTTTCGCCGCCATGCGATGATGCTTTGGCTCGAACTGATTGTGGTTTTTCACGACCAGCTTTTTGTACACATTTATATTGTATCCCGCGCTACGGACTATTCACCGATTTCAGCTCAGTAATGTTCAGATTCTCGCCCTGTAAGTACGAAGGGCTGCTGAGTCGATTCGCCATCGCTGGAACGCATCATTAAATATTTATTTCGCAATCTACACGCGTGGTGAATATTTTATGCTCTGGCTTGAAATAAGAAAAAAAAACGCTGTAAACATCACTGATATTATTGGAAAGACTGTAGCAGCTCGAGAGCCCCAATGCGTGGTGGAAAATATTCCAATAACCAAACTGAGGGCGACGGGTTAGGAGTGGAAATCGTTTGGCACGGAAAAATCCAACCAATCTCTGGTGGGTGTTGCTCGATCCAGGTTATCGCAGAAATATTCTTTCACACAGGAGCGAAGTTATTAGAAGTCGTTTCGAAAGATCGTAACATGTGGTGCCAATGATTTTATATTCATATTAACGTTGCGCGGGTGGAAATATTTGCTATTTTCTTTTTATACCAAACAAAAGATGAAATGCAAATACGACCAATGCGATGGTGTTGCGTTCAATATTTGGTGTTTGATATAAAGAAGGTTTTTGTAGGCTTTTGCACTTTGAACCTCAAAATTTTTGAAAGGCTAACTAAGAATCCTTTTCATTATTCATGAAAACGACTCAAAATGCGACAGCATAGCCGTTATGCCGTTTTCAACTTAAGCTTGAGGTTGTAGAACTGAAGCCCAAATAGCTGTAGTGATAAACGCGCAGCTATTCAGCAAGACTATGCTCAGTGTGGTGACTTCGATTCCTGTTGGATCCTTGAATTAACAGGGATAGGATATCTTGTTGCTTGTCATACGAGCTTGGGAATTCTAGCCTTTTCCAAGCGAAACCCATCTATACAGCCACCTTTGGCACTACCTCCGGAAGGTGGCCGAGCTTCTGGTCCATCAGACCAGGAGCTCAAGCATGGTTTACCTAGAATGTGGCGGGGGATGGATAACACCTCTCCGGAACGGCGAGTGGGCTTATATTGCGGATGCCCACTTAACTTACTTTTGCTGGCTCTACGTCCGTCAATACATGATCTGCGCCACAATGTTACGCCAACTAACTCGGTCCATGGCTGCTAACCTCCAATTTCTCGATCGCCCCACAATTTCAAGATTCTGCTCCACTCCACCACCTAGCTCGTTGCGCTCCCCTTCATCTTGTACCGGCTGGATTTGAGGTGAACACCATTATTTCGGGATTGTTGTTCGGCATTGTCACAACGTATCCCGCCCATCGTACCCTTCCAGCTTTGGCGACTTTCTGGATACTGGAGCCAAAACCATTTTTTCGCTTTGAAAATCCCGTTGGTCAATGTAGGCCATCGGAACCAGTTTCGGCCAGAGATATAACTTTGGTTCCTAAATTGGCCAATAGCATTGATTTCTCATGAGAGTGGCCAAATTAGGAGTGCTCTGGCCAAATTAGGTGTATGGGAGTTAAAATTATAAGGAAAATTAATTGTTTTTCTTATGTTTTGAATCAATTTGGACAAGTAAATGAATATAGCTCTATCATATGAATGTGATCTACTGCACACAAAAGGTTTCATGCTGATTGGCTATGTAAAACGGTGTATAATCCACTATGGCTACAATTGGGGTATGGCCAAAACCGGTGCTTCTACCCTATTATATTAAGCATAAACTTGCTATGGTGTAATGTTAGGTTGAGCCGAGAGCACATAGCGTTGCAAGATTTTTTTTTATCACAAATAACTCATTTTCATAATAGTGTTGGTTAAGAAGCATACCTGAAAATAGTTAAAAATCTCGAAGAGTTGCAGGGAGTGGCAGCTGTATCTTTCAGACCTCGTAGAGGACACTTTAAGAAACATGTCTGTGACTTAATTAAAATGGAACCCGATGGAAGTTTTTTTTGAATCGATTATCAAAGTTACATGGTAGAATTTCACAAGTTTGATTTCATAGCCAACTCATCGTACCGTAATCCGAGCTTTCATAAGATCAGAGTGACTCATGAAATATGCTGGAACCACTGATGAAGAAGCCGGAACCCACGGACCACTTTGGGCATTACTTACGAACCGAACACTGGCAGTGATATATATTAAAAACCCATTTAGTTGGCATTGGTCCGAAGACCTGATGGAACTGACCTCCTGCTGGTGCAGAAGGCGCTTTTATTCACACATTGTCACCAGTCATTACTATCAACAATGATGATACATTTACGAATTTGCCTAGACCTTATGGGCCAAGACCTTTGGACTCGGTTACGATCGATGATGGTTTAATGATTGGCACCGCGCGAAATGCCACCGAACAGTCGCCAACAGGTGCCTGCAGTTCGGCCGGACATTTCGCGTGTGTAATCAAAACAATTTCGTCGATGCTCCAAGTGAGCACCGGATTATTTAAATTTGCATGGGCACGTCTTTGATTGTGCACCACACCATCCCCCCTTTTTTTGGGAGAATGTTGTTAACATTCTTTTCGCTAGCAGTCCAAAAATCTTTACCCAATTTATATATATTTTTTTCTTTTTTTACATATTTTTTTTTTGTCAATTTTTGTTGTTAAAATCTATACAATTTGAAAACAAGTATAACATTATATTTTGATTATTCGATTTTTATGAATTTTCATTTCTTTTTTATTATCTACGTTTACAACTGTGCAATTCATATCTTCTAACTTTTTAATTTTGAAAGGGCCTAAATAAAACGGTTCTAATTTTTTTCTATTTTCGTTTGTAACATAAACTAAATCTCCTATTTCAACATTAATTGAATTTAGATTTTTATTTAACTCATTTGTCCTTTTTATTTTTTGTTCAATCAGATTATTGCGAGCTATTTCGCCAGATTTTTGTAATTTAAATTTTAATTCTGCAAGATACTCATCAAAGTTATAAATTGGCTCGGAACGAAATTTTAACATATCTTGGGGCAATTTAGCTTTTCTACCGAATACAAGCTCGTATGGAGTGTATTCGGTATCGGTATGTGGAGTGGTGTTATAACAGAATTCATAAAATTTAACCCATTCATCCCAGTCATTATGGTGAACATTGGAGAAATTCCTTAGGTATTCATTTAGACACCTATGATTTCTCTCCAAAGCTCCTATTGACTGTGGATGGTAGGCTGTCGAGAATGTTTGTTTAAAATTGAGAATTTTGCTGATCTTCCTTAGTACTTCGTTGTTGAACTCCGTACCTTGGTCAGATCTTAGTTCCAAAAATGATCCGTAATTTAAAATAAAATTTTGCACTAAGGTGCGTGCTATAGTTTCTGCTTCCTTATTCTCCATCGGCACAAGTACAATGTATTTGGTCAAATCGCATTGTATTGTAATACAATAACGATTATTCTTCGCTGTTCGTGGTAACGGACCTACCGTGTCAATTGATATAATTTCAAAAGCTTTGACAGGTGTTGTTGTTACCACGGACTCTTCTTTCGTTTTTCTCGTTACCTTATTGATTTTACATAATTTGCAGGATTTTACAAATTTTTTAATAGATGTTCTCATGCCTTTCCAATAGTAAAGGTCTCAGAGTTTAAGATAAAGTCGGTTTTCTCCGATATGACCACCAGTAGGAGTCATATGGAAATCGTATAAAATGTTTTCAATCTCCTTAAAATT
This sequence comes from Aedes aegypti, assembly GCF_002204515.2. Taxonomy (NCBI): domain Eukaryota; kingdom Metazoa; phylum Arthropoda; class Insecta; order Diptera; family Culicidae; genus Aedes; species Aedes aegypti. Next base: position 143,458,837 of record NC_035107.1, read on the forward strand.
CGTCAATTCTTTAGGAGGACGGTAAAGTATCAATTCGAATTGATGGATGGCATTTAAGGCTATCCGTTTGAAATGTTGTAGTTGTATATTTTTAAAAATTTCACTGTTTGTCGACATAGCAATTTTATCATTTTTTAATATTTCATTCATCTCTGAAAGAGCAAACTCTAGCGTCTGACTTTCATTTTCGTGAATGATATCTTTTTCTAATCTTACAACCGGTTTTTTCCAATTATGACTTAATATGTCAATTGATATCATGTTATCGTGCGCACTTATCTTCATTTTCTTTAACTTCCTGGTTTCCTCTATGCGTTCTGTTTCATAAACAAGAAGGTGATCAGTCTTCTCTTTAGATGAAACATCACATTGGTCGTCAATTTCATTTTGTTTTTTATTCATGGCTCTAGTATGAACCATGAGAATCGTTTTGTTTTTCAAATCTTCAGATGTAACTATTCTGGATAGTGCGTCTGCACCCACATTGTCGCTTCCTTTTATATGCTGTATTTCAAAGTCGTAATCTTCCAGATCTAGTCGCATTTGTGTTAACTTTTTGGTAGGTTCCTTCATGCCAAAAAGGTACACAAGGGGACGATGATCTGTTCTGATTATGAACTTTCTTCCGTAAAGATAAGGTTTGAAATGATCGATAGCCCAATGAATGGCGATCATTTCCTGTAATATTGTCGGTTTTTTCATTTCTGCACTATTAAATGATTTACTGGCATAAGCAATGGGTAAATCATGCCCATCAAAATTTTGAGACAACACTGCTCCACAAGCAATGTTGGATGCATCTGTTGTTAGTATAAAGGTTTCTGAAAAATCAGGGTACTTCAAAATTGGGGGAGAGAGCAGACTGTCACGGAGAGATTCAAAAGCCGTTTGACAATCTTCAGTCCATAAAAATTTTGTATTTTTCTTCAGCAAATTGTTTAAAGGTTTTGCAATTTGTGCGAATCCTGGGATAAATTTTCTGTAATAATTGCAAAAAGCAACAAATCGACGAATGTCGTCCGAATTTGTTGGCTTGGGGTAATTTTTAATTACTTCAAACTTTGAATCATCTGGTAAGATTCCTTGGTCTGTAATTTTATGACCTAAATATAAAACTTCTGCCTTAAAAAATTGGCATTTTTCAGGATTGAGCTTTAGATTATAATATCTCAATCTGTCAAACACTCTTTTCAAATTATTTATATGATGATTAATGGAACATCCAATAACCACTATGTCATCAATGTAAACAAAAGCACATTCAGGAGCTAATCCTGCCATGGCAATTGTCATCATGCGTTGAAAACTATTTGGACTTATATTTAGTCCAAATGGTAATCGTGTGAAAGCATAATGGCCAGAGGTTGTAGAAAAAGCGGTGAATCGTCTGGAATCAGACTCTAAGGGGATTTGATGAAATCCTGACATCAAATCTAGCGTACTGAAATATTTTGCTCTTCCCAACTGATCCAAAATGGTATCTATTCTGGGAAGGGGGAATCGATCAGCTAAAATTTTTTTGTTTAGCTGTCTATAATCTATAACTAACCTCCATTTTTTCTCACCGGTAGTTGACTTTTTAGGTACCAGCAGAATTGGTGAATTGTAAGACGATACAGAATTTTCAATAATCTTGTTATCAAGCATTTTCTTCACTTGTGATTCAATTTCTTTATTGTGTGCGTGAATACTTCTGTAATTAGGGATGTAAACAGGCACACTGTCAGTTAATTCAATATTTTGCGTATAGAAGTTGTTGGTAGTTAAGTTATCTTCTCCTAACGCAAAAATATCATTATATTCTTCAATAAGGTTTTCAAAAGATTGCACGGCAGATACAGGTAAATCTGAAGCACTGATTTTTTGTTTAATTTGCTCAACTCGTGTAGGAATGTTACAATTTTTATCAATTTTTGCTATAATGACATTTTTTAAAGGTTTCATCACAGGAGTGAATGTTTTTACATATACTGGTTTATCAGTAGTATTTATAAATTTAACATATTGTGCTGAAGGAGATGCTAATGTGTTTCCACAGAAAATTCCTGGTTGGATTTCTTGAGAACACACTAACATATCTTCAGATATGTTCAAGTAACTTAAATTTCTTATAACTTCACAACGCTCAGGAAGTATGATTCCTTGATCGAAATTGTCTTCAATCGGAACATTAACTTCCTCATTGTTGTGTCTAAAATTTAATGTCCATAATTCATAATCTATGGTACATCGGAATTTTGCTAAAAAGTCACGGCCTAGTATGCCGTCTGTGAATATAGGAAAACCTTCATCTACTAACTGGAATTCATGTTCTATAGTGGATGAATTCTGGAATGTGAGTTGAGAAACTGTTGATGCGAAAGTTTCGATTTTGTTCCCTGATATACCTGAGATCATGCAATTTTGATCTTGGTGTAAACGATGATTGTCTAAAACTTTATTTAATTTAAAAATAGAAATATCAGCTCCTGAATCAACCATAAAGGTACATATTGAATTTGACATACCAACATGTGCCTTTATGAAGTTAGAAGCTGACGCGTTTATTGTGAAAATCGTTGAAGTTGACCTAAAAAATTAGGTTGTTGTTGTTGAGCATTAGGCTGTTGAACGATTATTGGTTGTGGTTGGACATTAGAATTTTGCATATTTTGTGGAGGTTGCGGTGGTGTTGTAGAAGAAGTCTGTTCAGTGTTGCTGTTTGCGTAGAAGATCCGTGATTGCATGTTACCACGATAAGATCCTCTTCCACGCTGGAAACGTGGGTTATGGAAATTCTGTTGGAAGTTTCCATGACCACGATGACCAGAAAAATTTCCGCGATTGCTGAAATTTCCGCGGTTGTTGAAGAAATTTCCGCGATTACTATAATTTCCTTGGTGGTTTTCAAAATTACCACGACTATTTGGTCGCTGCTTGTTATTGAAATAACTACGGCTTGAGTAACCACGTCTAGCAGTGTACATAATTTGTGCACTGCCACTGGTTGACAAAGGTTCATTTTCTGTTGCTTTAATAATGGCAGCGGACAGTGTTGAAAACTGTCCGGCCTTTAAAACAATTTTTGTTTCATTGCTACGAACTCCTGCGCAAAGAGCCTTAACTCCTTGCTTCGTAGCCATTTTGGAAGCCACATCTAATGGAATGTTTTCTGAAACATACGCCTTTTCGAGTTGGAGAACTAAGTTCTCAACTTCGGTGGTGAATTTGTTTATATCTCCGATTTGCCTTGTTTGGCTCAATTTTGAGATATAAACATCTGCAGATGTAGCTGAACCACATCTATCCTTTAAATTATTGACGATTTCGGTAATTGATTGCGGGTTATCCCCTACAGCAGCTCTAGCTTTACCAGTTAGTCTGGTTTTAATAAACCTGATTATCGTTGCTAGTGCTGCTCCCTTTTGTTCTACAGTTGCTGATGCAAATTCTGAATTGACTGCATCTTCAAAAAGTCGAACCGAATCGATAAACGATTCGAGTCCTTCTTGGCTGCCATCGTAACTTTGAACGATTGACGTTCCCATTTTTAAATCTACTTTTGGGGCAGCCATTTTTTTATTATTTTTATACAGTCTATTGAATAATATTATACTATTGCTAATCGTTTTTAATTTTACAAGATGGCCTGTCGCTAAATCCAGGCGCGTATCAATTGTTACTTTAATGTCGCTATAAAGATTACGTGCTTCCCTTAGGAGAACTTTTTGCTGAGGTTGTGGAAAATCCTCAAGTAAATACAAAATGTGCTCATAAATCTCACCAGCTCTTTTATTTTTAGCTAATAAAGTTTGTTTTAAATATCTTCTCGAAGGAGCTTTTCTGAAATTTGTAATAATTGTTTCTAACTCCTTGAGAAGTTGTTTAACTATTTTGTCCATTGAAGAGTTAAAAGGTCATGTTAAAGAGTGAGTAGATATTGGTAATAGAATAGGACAATTTACTATTGATTGAACAAAATAAAAAGGGGTTTTATAAAACGGTTTAATACAGATAAAAATATTTTACAATAATGACATTAATTAAATTTTATTAATCAAAAAAAAATATTACAAATATTATTTACTTGACTCTTTCAACCTCATTGACATGGGGATCCAAGTTATTGAATCATCCCCTGGTAAATCATTGATTCTGTCTAACATTTATTCAAAAGATTTCAGATCACCTCACCGAAAATGCACACTGCCTCTGCTTGCTGCGGATTCAAAATGCACTGCTGCTGCTGCTGCTGCTGCTGCTTACTGTAGCTTCAAGATGTACAAAAATGCACTGCTACTACGTGCTGCTGCGGCTCAAGATGCTGCTCAATTAACTACTGCTACTGCTTATAATTGTTCCAATTTTCTTATTTTTTTTTTTTAAATCGAATTTTATCGTTTTTTAAAATTTTCAGTTTTAATTTAGCCGCTAGGGCTTGAATTTTCTCAACGTCGATTTTTGATCGAACGCCCCACTGACGCACATTTTCTCTAGCACGATCTTCTAGCCAAGGAAGAGTTTCAATTTTTCTCCGTTGCCCTGCCTGTGGTTCAGGCACTTTCTTATTCACAGATTGCTCTTCGGTTGTTTTGGCTGAATATTTTTTTCCTCTGGTCACTTCAACTGTTTTTCTCGGGACCGACTTCTGATTTAATCGTTTTTTAAAATCTTCAAGTTTTTGCGCGAGAACTTCGTTTCGCTGCGCGCATGACACTCTTATTTTCTTCATGATTCCTCACTCAGGGTTTAAAAATTTTAATGAATCGCATTTTTTGCGTATTCCATTTGAACTTTCAGCTCTTTAAAGTATAATACCACAAACCGCACTACTTGTACGAAAACTGTCACGAGAATAGACACCGTTATAGTTTTTTCCTTGTCCATGGTCATGGTTGACCGACTGTTCTTTGCACTTGAAACACAACACGATTCATGAACGCAGTGACAGGGCCGTTCTGCATTTATTGCACTTTTGTGCGGCGTGGTTGATATTCAATTTCACGCTGTTCGTTCCGCGGGATTTTTGTTTACTTTTGCGTTGCGATCTCACTAAGTTTACTCGCTCGCTTTAACACTTGTTTGTCCAATCCTCTCTGGATTACGTTCCATAGATTAAGGACTAGCTGGATCGTCACTACCGCTGCTAGATACCATAGCCAAACCGTGATAGTATCGAGTTTTTCTGAATGCTGCGATTGGACATTCACAATTTCGATGTGGTTGTCCCCGTTGTGTTGCACCTGGGCTTTTGATTCTTCCGAGCCCATTTTCAGCAGTTCACTAAACACGTAAAGTCATATGCATGCGTTGCACTTTTCGCGAGCGATGACTCGCATGCTCTTGCGGATTCACGTTTCAAATCGGTGCACCTTACAAATTAGGCTCTTCTGGCACTAGTTTCCGATTTTAAATTTCACTCGGTTTTCTGATTACTAAATTCACTTGGTTTTTACGGAGAAGGCTATTTGCAGGCCAATTGGCGCAGTCGCCATGAAATATGCTGGAACCACTGATGAAGAAGCCGGAACCCACGGACCACTTTGGGCATTACTTACGAACCGAACACTGGCAGTGATATATATTAAAAACCCATTTAGTTGGCATTGGTCCGAAGACCTGATGGAACTGACCTCCTGCTGGTGCAGAAGGCGCTTTTATTCACACATTGTCACCAGTCATTACTATCAACAATGATGATACATTTACGAATTTGCCTAGACCTTATGGGCCAAGACCTTTGGACTCGGTTACGATCGATGATGGTTTAATGATTGGCACCGCGCGAAATGCCACCGAACAGTCGCCAACAGGTGCCTGCAGTTCGGCCGGACATTTCGCGTGTGTAATCAAAACAATTTCGTCGATGCTCCAAGTGAGCACCGGATTATTTAAATTTGCATGGGCACGTCTTTGATTGTGCACCACACTCATCTTGTAAAATGTTCGTACCATCATTTATTGATGAAACATTTCCAAAGCATGAATTGCACTTATTCTTCATATATTCATGAGCTAATGAAAACTAAGATTTGTGAGAAAATTGTGTTGTTTTCATGCACAAATTTGTGAACTTTTCGAAACAACGATTTTAATGGTTAAGGATGACACTACCGAAAATTCATGTCTCACATAATTTCTGCAAGCGATATGACCAAGGTTATCACTAAAAATTACATCGCCGAAAACGATTCCGATGTCGAAACTTTTATATGAATGTTCAATTAGCCAACATTAACGAATTACTGTTAAGAACGTAGAATTCCCTTAGGAAATTGCCTACCTTTAGGCGTATTCTATGGTTAGAGGCGTTTTTAATTTTAATATAATTCAAGAAGTAAATTACTTATAAGAATTTGGCCTTCATATTCGGCTTCAGAAGCTATTATTTAAGAAAGTATCGATTTTTTTAATATTACCGAACGTTGTTGTTCGTATACACGAATAGTGCATCGTAGTGCCATCTATTTGTGATTTCTTGTCGACCATCAGCAACAACTATCTCGTTTATCGGTTATGCTATTCTTCGTTAAAATCGTTGTCTAGTCTTCCGGCAACATTCACAAGATGGAGACACTTGATATGAAAGCTCCAGCACGCTCGTGACTTTCTATCTGTTTCTGCTACTACTCGACGCCTGCCGTCATCGATCAACAACGAATCTTTAACTAGCAGCAAATTAGGAGAACTTTGGACGATTTTAAAAGTGAATTATTGTAGTATAAGTGAATAAGCTATTTGAAATAAGAAATTAAGTATGTTATTAAAGTGATGCGATGAAATAAACTTACCAGTGAATGAAGTGGACTATCGAACTTAGCCTGTAGTATCAGTTGGTGCTCCTAGAAGAAAGAAGAAGAATAAAATATGTACTTACCTGATTGATACCGATTCGCATTACCGTGCTGAAACAGAAACACTGTTCTGCGCCGAGCAATCGAACATTTGGTCCTTCGAACCGGATCTGGTCGTCCGAACGTTCTGGAACTTTCTGCTGTGCTATAAACCGCCATAGTTTTTTTTATTTCTGTATTAGTATCATTTCAAGCATTACATTGATTTCTTAATTTCTTATATATAGGTGTTCTGTGTTATTAGACAACACTATCATCCTAATTTGGTAATACAAGTTGAAGATTTTATAATCGTTTTGTTAACAACATATTACATTTCATTTGCCGCAGCAGTTCAGATTTTTTACAGGTGAGTTGATTTCACCTGCTTTGAAGAGAAAAAAAAACACGTTTTTAAATTACTCAACCTAACTTAACCTAAATATATAACGCATTAATCGTAGCAATAGAAGATTGTTACGATTTTTGCCTGAAATTATTAATTATTTATTTTATTTGACATTTGTTCCAATATTTCAACATTGGATTTTCTATGTAACTCATTGGTACTATACCACGGAAGAAGCCAAAGAATTATTTTTAAAATTTTATTTTGAATTCTCTGCAGAGCTTTCTTCCTGGTATTACAACAGCTAGTCCATTTTGGTACAGCATACAACATGGCTGGTCTGAAAATTTGTTTGAATATCAAAAGCTTGTTTTTAAGACAAAGTTTTGATTTTCTATTGATAAGGATATAAAGACATTTGACATATTTGTTACGTTTGGCTTAAATGCCCTCAATATGATTTTTGAAAGTTGTGGACATCGTGGTCGAGCGGTTAGTGTCGTCAGGCATTTAAGCGCATCATGTCATGGAGTGTGGGTTCGATTCCCGCTAACTGAAGCATGCTTGTCCGTTGTCTAGTGTTAAGTTACAGTCTGTGCAGCTTAATGGCTGAAGACGGTGTCCGTGTCTTTTTAAATTCTTATATAGCAAGCCACCTCGCTCGCTGAGCTCCCCGCCTTCTTGTACCAACCGGATCCGACGCGAACACCATCTTTGCAGGATTGTTGTCCGGTAGTCTTGCAACATGCCCTGCCCAGCGCACCCTTCCGGCTTCCGCAACCTTCTGGATACTGGGTTCGCCGTAGAGCCTAGCGAGCTCGTGGTTCTCGACCGCAGCTTCTTTTGGAGCCCATAGAAGGCGCGACTTCCACTGATGATGCGCCTCCGTATTTCACGGCTAACGTTATTGTCAGCCGTCAGCAAGAATCCAAGGTAGACGAACTCGTCGACCACCTCGAGAGTATCCTCGTCATCGTAACACTGCTACCTAGGCGAGCCCTGTCGCGCTCGGTTCCGCCTATCAGCATGTACTTTGTTTTTTACGCATTCACCACCAGGTCGACTTTTCTCGCTTCACGTTTCAGGCGGGTGTACAGGTCTGTCACCGTTCCAAATGTTCTGCCGACAATATCCATATCATCCGCGAAGTAAACAAATTGGCTGGATCTTGTGAAAATCGTACCTCGTAATCAAATACCCATAAATGGGTTTTGTAAGTTTACCCATTTATGGGTACAACCTAGTTCACTGAGTGTGTGCACTTTTAGGCAATTGTGGGTAAACTTTACCCATATGTTGGTAGATTGATCTTAGCGTGTAGGACAGGACGTGACAGCTCAACTAAGACTAGCCCGTTGTTTTTCAGTCGCTTACTTTGACGATACAAAAGCTAGTACTACCAGTATTATAATCAGGTAAATCTTGCAAACAAATTCTAACATCAAGGCTTATAATTTGGTTATTTCTTGCACGATTCTTTTATTTAGTGCAATTGATGTTGCAGGCTATTTAAAAAATCAGGTTTATATTAAAAACCAGAGAAAATTGACCCAATTTCCATTATTTTGCTCTCAACCAAACATTTTAAATTATTTTAGTATTGTAGGAGCACTTACGATATATTTAAGATCGAATATAAACAGGTTTAAAACAAAAAGATTTCATGAAAAATTTCCAAACTTTTGGTAAAAATCTAACTTATAAACTGGCAACACGGTTGGGCTAGCAACAAAGTGCCTTGTTGTAATCCAACGACCAATGGGGAGTGGTCTTTTTTGACAGGCAATTGGTTTCGTTTTTGTACTTTGACCTGCCACGTCTTGTCTTAGGTCGTGCGTATGCGTAACACATATGCCTAAGACTGAGGTACTGGGGGACCAACGCGTAGCTATAACCCACGTAAATATCTTAGGCTACTGAATTATTTTTTATCGTATTCGGATATTCACTCTTAAGAACACTTCACATACACTAGTAAGAGTATGTTGTGAAAAAATGGAGTAATTTGGTGTGGTGTCTGGTACCACACTGGCCAAATTAAAATCCTCAAAACTTCAAAATACAGCATATCGTAATTTTCAGAACACTTTACCGATTTATACGATTGTTTCAAAGTAACTCCTTATAACGTAGCTTTGTATAGCCCTCATTTTATTTTTTTATTTTTCACAAATTGACGTGAAACAAAATGGCAGCCAAAGACATTTTATAAGGAGAATGTCGGTCCCCCAAAGAACATCGGAATAGGTATCTTTAAAACCAGATCACTAATGACAGATATCGACATGGATTCTTTAACTGGAAAAGTTTTTTGGGAACTTGTGAAAAAATGATACAAAATATCGAGAAACAAAAAAGTTATCAAGGTTTGAATATTTTTATTGCGGTAAAAAATGAAGCTGCCGGTAGAGGGGTTAAGCAACGAGTGCTTATCTCGGTAAGTACTACGCGTTGGTCCTCCCAAGGAATTGGAAGTGTTTTCAAAACCAAGAAACCAATGATCAAAATCGATACAGGTTATCAAAATAAATAAATATTTTTTTGTAGATGAGATGTTTGAGATTGAAACTACGTTTATTTGGATTTATCAGTCATGGGAAAAAATCAAAACGGTATGTTTTGCTTTGCCCGACGTTTCGGCTCTTTTATTGGACCTTTTTCAGCTATACCCTTGAAAAAGGCCCAATAAATGTGCCGAAACGTCGGGCAAAGCAAAACAGACCGTTTTGATTTTTTCTCATGACTGAGGAAATTTGGCTTCCGTAGGTGAAATAAATAAATAAATAGAGCATTTCGCCTAATGTTGAACGACTAAAAACCTCGCCTATTGTTGAACAGTCCGTGCATTCCTCATGGCGTGTTCAACAATTAGCGAGAATTTTTTCGTTCAACAATTGGCGAAATACCCTATATTATCAAAATAAAACAATTGTTTGGGAACTTTTGCAAAAAAGGATCTCAAATGTCAACAATACAAGCAAGTTATAAACATTTCAATGTTTTAATGGTAGAAATTATGCTGCTGATAGAGGGATTAATTGATTACAGATGTTCTAGAAGTGTAATGATACCATCGGTCATTTAATTAGGAATTCTTCTAAGATTCTCTCTCTACTGATTTACTCGAATATTCTTAATAAAATTTCTTCAATAACTTTTAAATTATCATGTTCATCCTAGCACTAGTACTTTTTTTTATGAATTCGCTACGAGTGCAAAGATCTGTCTTTGTTTAACCAACGTCCGTGAAACAAACAATTTGACTGGATCAGTTCAAAAAAACGCTGCATTAGACACATTCGCTAGCGCATTATTGAACAGATAAGATGAGTTGATCAAAAGTGATCGTCTTAAGTTCTCATACAATTGTGCTAATCCAACCTAGTTGTTCTGGTCTAGTTTCTATATGTGCAATTCGTCATATTTCATAAGCATCAACAGAAGAAAATAATATTAATTATTTGTATTCTGCTCAATATCTAATCATATTTTGTAATTCTGATTATATAACCATACTGATGAAGAATGTTTCCAGTTATCACCCAATAGATGTTAGAGCTTGAGCAATGCGTACAAGTGTGCAATTAGGCTATAAATGAAAAGCGAAAGTGTTTTCACGCCCCATCAGAAGTGCAATCAATTAATCATTCATCAGACCGGAGTGTGTACAGTTAGTATTAATATGGCCTGGTGGCAGAGCCGCGCCGTTGTCTCCTCTTATTTATGTTTGTGCATCGTTTGCAGTCAAATCTAAATATAGTCCGCATTCATAGCTAGCGAATACGGCGCGAAAAACAAAACACCAATGTCGTGAAAGCAAATTCGCTGAATGATTGATGAACGGGAAGAATTTGCTCATTAGTGCAGACTGCAGGCATATGTGTGGGGCCTATTCTATAATTTTTGCCTTCCTTGAAGGAGAAGACGTTCAGTAGATTGGTAAAGAAATCTCGGCAGAACATCTGAAGATTAGCTATTTTGAAATGAAATTTTTCGAGCAATCTGTACAAATGTTAGTCAAAAAAAAAAAAAAAAAAAAATGGCATAGCTTAACCATTATTTTGGGTTCTAGTCATGGGATCCATTTTAATGATAAATCTTTTAAAGGAATAATTTCAACACCTTACATAAATCTCATATAGGGGGGGATCCCCCAGTACCGGACACTTAAGCCACTAAATTCATAATTCGAAAAATATTGATTTAATGGGCTCGTGTCACCCATTTATGATAAATATTATCATATTTAAAGTGTACAAAAACAAACTTTAAAATATAAATGTGAATTTTGACACAGCATTTTGATGATGAATTTTAGTAAAAAATTGATTGATCTCGAAAGGTGGCACCTAATACAGGACACGATCTGAAAATTCCTCGAATTCTGTAAATTTGAGCATCATTGAATGAGAAAACTATAGGAATATAATTACCAATTGAATGCATTTGCAACATTTACAAGAATAATTTGAGTTTTTCTTAGTTTGCAAGATGCCCTTAAAAAACCTCTTTCATATATGATGCAAAATAAGCACATTTTACGATGTTGCTCTGAATGCTCATTCTTCTTAATTTTATTGCATGTTTGATATCATGATCGACGGAACCCATGAAAAATGAAAGTATTCTGAGACACTGATGCAATAATTACAAAGATATCATATAACAAATCAAGCTGTCCGAAACTGAGGGACGGGAGGTGCTTAGCAAAAATTGTAATTTGTCCATATTTGGTTTAAATGGTACAAAATACATTCATACTATCAAATTGGGATTATGTTCGACCTTGCGGGATCCAAAGTATTTTTTCATATTCAAACTATTTACTAAATAGGCTCAAAATTAACGCTCTAACACCCAAATTTTTGTTTTCGATCTAAATATAATTTTTCGTTATCTAAAATCATTCTAAACACGGTTTGGGCAATGATTTATTTTTCTTCGCAAATTTATGAATTTTGGTTTTTGATTTTTATTAGTTTTATTTTTGAACATCCCTATCCTTTTCAATTTTTTCTTGAAGCCTCTTCTGGTTACTGGTTTTTGACAATAATAAAAATTAGAGATTTTACTATACTTTTGAAAATATGATTTTATTCAATTTTTTTCTGGAACATTTTTTATTTTCCGTGTAACTAACGGAAAAACAGATTTGAAATCATGTCAATACCATCAGGCTCTTCTTCTGTGATAGGTTGATCGTAGAAAAATATAAGAGGTACGATTTTTTATAATACACGTTAAATGAATCCCAGGCATTTGAAGGTTATATAAGAATACAATTTTTCAAACAATTTTCAATAATACAAAAAAGTTTCAAAAATCATAAAAAACTTTTCTTATATGCATATGGTTTAAGCCAAAAATAAAATCATTTTAATGTCCGAGCTACGAAAAACTACACCAAATTCCAAAGTGTACCCCGTCTAAAGGCGGGGTTGGGTATTAGAGGGTTAAGTGGATACGTCAATTTTTTAATGATTTTCAAACTTTTCTACTTTTTTAAAAATACATGCATATTTCAAAAATGGGTTATTCTACGCAAACATTTGTCTACATGATAGCTTTCTTTTCTACTAATACACCATCTTGATTGGACCATGATTTCTCAATGTTTCAACTTTGTCCGGTATTGGGTGCTGTCCGGCACTGGGGGATCTCCCCCTAATATGGGACTGCCATGCAAGTATGGGTAGTATTGTAAAATAATTAGTTTTGTTACTTACGATAATATAGGCCACTTATGCAAATAGCTTTGTGAAATCAGTTATACATATTAAAACTTACATAGTTATGACGAAATGAACCATTTTGAAATATTCAATTATCTCTCGAAGTAATCTTTAGCTGTTATTGAAGAAAAAATGCTGTTAATATTTAAAAACAGTCAAAAAGCCCAAAGTGAAAGAGGGCAATTATGTAATGTAAGCTAATTCCAATTTGATCAAATATAGTTATTCAGACGCCAGTTTTCAGTTCTGTAGAATGTTGTTAACTCAAGTACATATAGTGGATTTACCCACCATGGATATAAACTATCTACTATCTACTCATACAGTAAATTACAGAAAACCTTCGAGCGTAGTTGCTCCGTTTGCCAACATTTGCAATCGTTCTAATTAGTTCAAAATTTGGGCCAAATTAAATCCAAATAAAATTAATGAGCACTAACCGCTTGTGCCAAGATTTCCACCCTTGGCGAAGTAGGAGATTCTTCCACAGCAATTAAAAATCGTTGATCGGTAATATTTTGGACGAAAAGGCATCGGGACTGAAAAACCACCCACATTGTTAGACACGTTGAAAAACGATTGCCCCGAGAAAACAAAAAAAATATGAGCTTATTTATTAGCTTACAAAGAATGTGACAGTTCAAACCGCTCGGCTCAAAGAAGCGGCTCTCTGTGACCGACGAAGGCTGACTCGTGAGCGTAGAAAAGACATATGCACATATTTATGAATGTGCCAGCGTGCTCTCATTAAGTCGTTACACTTCACGCCTTTTCGGTATTTGTTTTAGGTTGGTTCACCTTTCTTCGGCCAAAAGACTCCTTGCCTTTGCTATGCTACTATATGGGTATCACGGAGAAGGAAAATTTTCAGATTTTTCCGAGGGGTGCGATGATGGTAAATTGTTTCAGTAGAAGCATTAACCTAAGAATGCTAATGTTGCTACTGTTCGTGTTACCAACATCTAGTTTGCCACGCGCTGACAGCCTGAGTACCTGGCATCAAATTGTCAAATCAATTTTACAACCCAAAACAAATCATTGGCATTTAACAAACAGTGAAAACCAATAACTGAAGGTAAAAATAATTAAAATCAGTTTTGTGATAACAGCGCCACTAGCGTTCTACTGCTTATATTTCTATTATTGTTTTTTGGCCGAAGATTCGTACATTCTGGAAGGTGAAAGGATTTTGATTAACTATTCCTGTTACATTCCTGGACATATTGTCGAATGAAGATCCTCTGCTTAAATCAAGGTTGGTGACGTTGAAGACCTGCGACAAGACGTCATACGCAGCGCTTCTCAGAAAAGTAAGAAAAAAGTTATGATGGGCACGTAACCAGAAATTCTTTCTTTTCTTCGGACTCAAGTAGGATCCGTTGGTTCAGCCTACCGGTAGCGCGTCAGGAAGTCGCTGGGCAACCAGGCTAGTCTCGCGTTGAGTATCATACAGGCGTATCTGCAGTGATCGATTTCTCTTCATCGATTTTCTCTTTTCCTTAGTACACGAAACCTAATTGATTTTCGTAACATTTAACGATGTTGCTTGACGAGGGACGATGAATTCTTTCTACTAAAACAAAAATAGCAGTCGAATACAATCGCTCGTCCTAACAATTTGCAAAAGAGAAAATCGACGAAGAGAAAGCAATCACTGCAGGTACGCCCTTATGCCACTCAACGCGAGAAGTGTTAACAAGAAGGTGACGGCAGACCATCAATGTTGATGAAGTTAATGCAGATGCACCTCAATCACCACAAATTGCAAACCTTACACGGTAAAAAATAAACACGATGCTATCAATAGTTCTGAACTTTGGTTTGCACTACTGTTGAATTTTGGAAAATCAAGGCAAAAATAATTAAAAAAAAAAAACAAGTTGCAGGAACGTTTCTGCCTGACCTAGGTTCGAACCAATCTTCAATCTTCGGAGTGTAAGTCTTGTATCTTACCTCGACACCAACTCGCATCCTTTAAAAGAGGTTGAATTAATCTCAATCACTTTTTACAACGAGCTGTCAATGATTGCTTTCATACAAAAGACATTGTTAGAAATCAACGACTTTTCAATTTATTTTTATAATTTTATTATATTTTTGTTACAAGCCTCTAGTCGGGAATGTTAAAGCCACGATACTATCGCATAAAGTTTAAGCTGTTTCTTTATCCTTGAGGAAACAGAATTTGAATTTGAAGAATAGTCAATGTTCAAAATAAGGAAAATTCCAAGAGAGATACTGCTACAAAAAACTAGAATAGGGGCAAATCTCGTTTATAAAGATAATAAGAATAATAGTATTAGAAGCGGTTTCTAGGCACGCCAAGATCGATGTCCCACACCTTGTATAAGAAACAAAAATCACATGAAATGTTCAATATTTGCCGTTCAAAATATTCCACTTTCGGTGCTTGTTTAATTAGTTTCTTTCAAAGATATTTAACTTCAACTCAGTTGTGGCAAACGCTTTAGAGGTCTCACAAGCAAATGTGTAATTTCAATTGAGGGTTTGACATTTCGTATTATAATTTTCATGAGCTGACCGGAATTCAAATCAAAGTGTCCATTCCATTTATGAATTGGTTTAGCAAAAGTGAGGACTCGTCCGGAATAAGAATCATAAAAAGTCCACACATTTCTAATTATTTTGAATTATTCATGTAGCAGAATCGAAAACTTCACCCATCACCCGAAAGTTAAATGATCGATAACGCTGATAAATTATACAGAGTGATTTATTTTATATGCTTCTTTTAAAAGTTGTAGGTTCTTCACTAAGTGCTTTAGTTTCCGTATTATGAATCAAATCGATATGAAAGTAATGCTTTGCTTAACTGCAAACCCATAGTCTCAAAAGACTCTAATAAGGTAGACATTTGAACGACGCACATAGGATTTGAGACTATTCTTTCTTGTAGTCAAATTATACACAACAATACGATCCGGAGTTTGTGTCTGACCCCACTTGAACTGGAAATCTTGCTTATGATGCTGTATTGGAATCAGTTAGCTTACAATGGATCTCCATCTACCTGATCAATTAACCTCCTATAGGAAAGGGACAGCCGTATTAACAGTAATCGTTGAAGATCGATCCCCAAGTATGTAAGAACTACTACAGCTTGGAAAGCGCCGGCCAGACGTGATTCAATACTACTGTCTAGAGGTGAAGATGACATAAGTTTGGTCAAAATGACAATGACAAGAAAATAGTATTTGGAAAAATGTTTTTCAATTTATGCCAAATGACGTTATGCCAAATGACGTTATGCCAAATGGCATTATGCCAAATGGGGAAGACCTAAATTAAGTGAGAATAGTGTAGATAAAAGTCTAGACACTGTAGCGACGGCAGACACTGGCCGCTTCAGTGCAACATGTGAGGCCATGGATCGCATTAGGGAGTACCTCCTAGCTGCTGAGCATTTCCAATTTTGTTAAAAGCAATGTCATGTCAGAATGTCAGCGAACACATGTCAGACTAAAGTGTTTTCCTTCGCAGGTAACGTGAATATATATCATGATATTATTCGATACGCAATGCGAAGGCGAAAAGACGTATTGTTGCTATGGGAAAAAATGACCTACGTGGGCATCCTCCAGAGCGGAAAAGCTGGCATGAACCAAGCTCTGCAATCAAGAGGACATGGCAACAGAGGATAGGCCGACGCCAATCCCAAAACCAGGAAAAAAAACCCATGGGAGAGCCCGTTGTTGAACGAAGAGAACACGAGCGCGTCTGAGATCAGATTTATCATCAGCAATGATGGACAAGCTGTGGAGCCCCCGACGGTAAACAAGAAAATGGCATCTGGCGGCGTCGCATGAATCATGAGTTGTACGAAGTTTATAAAGAAGTGGATATCATCAAGCTCATAAAACACGGCAGGCTACGTTGGGCTGGTCACGTGGCATGAATGCCGGAAGAACGACATGCAAAAGTAATATTCAGTAGAGAACCCGGACGAGGTCGGCGGCTTCGTGGTAGGCCGCGCATACGTTGGCTTTTTGCAGTTGAAGATGACTTAAGGGCACTTAACGTTCAGGGCGACTGGAAGCGATTGGCTCAGGACCGAGCCCAGTGGAGAAGAATTATCCATTCGGTGTAGATTCAACGTAGCGGGTTGTAGTCCATCAAGTATCAAGTAAGTGGGGATAGCCCGAATACGCAGTGCATCCACAGGAGCTATAAGCAACTGGTACAAGAAATACTCGGCGACGAGGTTGATGTAATATTCCTGACTGAAGAAGCGACTCTCCAGTGTAAAAATCTGGATAAGATCACCGATGCAGCGAAGGTCTTGGCTGCCCTCAAAGAACAGTGTGACATCGACGTAGCCAGTAAGGCCATCCACCTTAGAGAGGGCCCGCAGGGAACCCAGGTGGCGGCGATCAGGCTGCCGGTTGCAGAGCGAAGAACTTGGACATACTCAGGTTGGTCGGTTTGCCGGTTGAGAATGCAACAGCCTCCTGAAGTTTGTTCAAGTGTTTTGGGCCATAAGTCATGGAATTTCAATGGTCCTGACAGAAATAATACACTACCCGTCATAAATACGGACTCACTAAAATAAGTATTGCAACACTCAGCTGAATATTGAATCACCCCCAAAAAGTTTAGCATCACCTCAAAACAGGTAAACTCACATTGCTATATCTCGAGATCCTTACGACTTGCAAAGAAGCGATCTTCAGCAAAGTTGTTCAGGAGATCAAGGACATCCGGAGAGCAAATAGTTTGCTTCGCGATTTTGCCGCTAGGTGGTGCTAGTGAGCAAGTAAAATTGAGCATTTCAAACTAATTCTAGCTTGTAATCCACAAGAGATAGAAAGTTCGGGTCTTCGGCAAAGTTGTTCAGAAGGGCAAGAACATTCGGAGAGCAAATAGTTTGGTTCCAGATTTTTCCGCTAGGTGGCGCTAATGCTCACGACTCAAACTTTCTATCTTTTGTGGATCACAATCTAGAACTAGTTTGAAATGCTCACTAGCGCCACCTAGCGGTAAAATCTCGAGTCAAACTGTTTGTCTTCCGGATGTCCTTCACCTTCTGAACAACTTTGCCGAAGACTCTAACGTTCTATCCCTTGTGGATCACAATCTATAACTAGTTTGAAATGCTCAATTTTACATGCTCATTTGCGCCACCTAGCTGAAAATCGCGAACTAAACTATTTGCCTTTCGGATGTCCTTGATCCCCTGAACAACTTTGCCGAAGACCCGAAGTTTCTATCTCTTGTGGATTACAAGTTAGATATAGTTCAAAATGCTCAATTTTACATGCTCACTAGCTCCACCTAGCGGCAAAATCTCAAACCACACTGTTTGTCTTCCGAATGTCCTTGTCATTCTGAACAACTTTGCCGAAGACCCGAACTTTCTATCTCTTATGTATCACTAGCTAGAACTAGTCTTCGAGCAATTTGCCTTCTGGCTAGACGAAGAATGCAACGCGCACGCACAGAAGCACAAAGAGAAAAACAAGGTGCAGTATTCAGAGAGGCAAAGTTAGCTCTCAGAAAGGAAATTAAGAGTTGAAAACGGGCATGCTTTTATGGTCTATGCGAGAGTGCCAACTCTAGTCCGTAGGTGACGCCTACAGAGTGGTAATGGCTAAGACCAAAGGTGCCATAACGCCCCAAGAAAAGACGCCTGTGTTGCTGCGATCGATTCTCGCATTATCTCACAAACCCATGGCTCTCAGCGCCGTATGCGGTAGATCAAGAAGGTGATGTGGCGAGGGTGACGAACAAAGGTGACAGAAGTCGTGAAATCATTCGCGTCAAACAAGGCACCGGAACCCGATAGTATCTCGAATGTTTCCTTTAAAATTATCAAATGCGGTTCCGCACACGTTCAGAACCACGATGCATCGCTGCATAAACCAAGGAATCTTCCCGGATACATGGAAGCGACAGAAATTGGTGCTAATGCCAAAGGCGGTGAAAGTAGACGTATCTGTCTACCCAGACAACCAAAATGTACGCATAACGAAATCACCTGGAGGCTTTTTATGTGCAAAATTTCACTTATAAGATGTCGCGAAAAGGCCTTCTACGTACAAAAGTGGAGGCGATATGCGTGCATATATTATGTGATGATTAATAACATACAATACGAGTGTATAAATATTCTCCCGAACTAACCTGTTATCTTATGCGACTAAACTTATGATAACAAATGTTGATTTGACAGCTGCGATTCGACTTATTTTGTACGAGTTGTACGAGTGAAAAATGCGTTCTTTAGGTATCTTGGGGTAATGATCGATGACAAGCTAAGCTTCGCTAACTACGTTGAATATGCCTGTAAAGGGCATATACGGCTATAGCGGCCCTATCGAGGATGATGTCTAATAGCTCTGCTGTAAAGCTACTGGAAAGCGTGGTTATATTTATGGTGCTATCCATACTAAGGTATGGAGAACCAATCTGGTCATAAGCGCTTAGAACCATCAGAAACCAAGAGCGGTTGGAAAGCACGTAAAGGATCATGTGCTAAGGAGTAGCAAGTGCATACCGAACGGTTTCTAAAGAGGTCGTGTGCATCATATCCGGGATGACGCCTATCGGGCTCATCATGAAGGAAGATGTTCAATGCTCCAACCAACGAGATACCAGAGAGGTTCGCAACGCGTGTGAAGAAGCAACGCTCAGAAGATGGCAACAGGAATGGGATAACTCTACACAGGTCGGCGTCTGGAACAGGAATGGAATAACTCTACACAGGTCAGGCGTCTGTTTGCAGATTTCCCCCTTGTAAAAATAAAAAAGGGCGCATCAGACACCTCATAGAACTGTGCGACTAACAGGAAGAACAAACTATTGGAAAGGAGGACCTGTTCTTTCAAAGTTACCTTCAGATAGTAAACATAATTCCAGGACTCCACCAAACTAAAATTGTGCTCAAATGACTAATTTTCATTCTACCCATATTTGATATGAGCAGAAAATACAGGAAACTCATTGCCCATCAATTCATAGCAACATTCAACTTTTCTTCCACTGGTGGACCCCTCGAAGGCATCTCGTCACCATCTCATATATGAAGACGCTGCGAGTTAAATTATATTTATGAAAGCGGTATGTCACTTCATCTCGTAATAAGCCAAGCGTGAAAACACCATCAGTACAAGACAATCTCCCGAAACCGCTAAGGAGCGACAATAGACGAGAATAGGAAGCAACTTAAAGCCGCTCGCGCCCGTTAGGGAAAGTGGAAGAAGAGATAAAATTTAATTAGTATGTCCAATTTGTTTTTAATTAATGATCTTTTAGCCTGTGCTCGCTGTTCGAGTTCACACTCACATACCGAAACCAGAATGTTTCGAATGATTTTCCCTCTCATATGTGCCCTGATTGATGCGGCTTTGCCACCGTTCCGTTGAGTTGCTTTGCGGCAACCAGCCATGAAGATGGAAGAAAGTCAAGAAGAGGAGACACGGGTGTTGAAAACGTCATAAGATTTCGAGATTGCGAGGGAGTCATTCGGTGCCGGGAATCGATTCGACTGCAACCAATATAATCCGACTTCATTAATAAGTCATCATCCACTGCTGGAACGATTCCCATCCACAAGGCTTCCGGTCGGTGTCGTAACCAAGAAGGTTTGCTAGCAAAAAGCAATCTGAAAAAGGAACAACTTTATTGACGAGCGAAATCCAGTGAACGAAGGCAATAAGCCATAATCTCTGCCATCGATAAAATACCACTTTTACGACCGAAATCAATTCTCATAATGCTTATTTGATTCTGGTTTCGATGTTTCGTATTTCTACTTTATTATCTTTCTAGGATCTTTTGAAGAATCAGGATCCAAGAACATCGTGACCCTGTGGAATGAATTATGAATAGCGTATGGCAAGTGTGAACTTCTGCACCTCATAAGAACTAGAAAAACTTCTGAGGGAGTGTTTTGTCAAGTATTGAGGTTTCATTCGACTATTTCTGTAAAAATGCTACATTACGAAAGACTTACAATTATCTAAAAGCTGACTAGAATACATAGAATATACCGAAGTAATCATGATGCTCAAGTTGCAATTTATGTATATAAATTGTCTATATAATACTAGCATTACTCTATAGCAGTGCTTCCCAAACTTTTTCAACTTTCGCCCCCTTGAGGCCAATACTTATCTAGAATCGCCCCCTGATATGTTATTCATTTTTTTTTTTTAATTAAGCGTTGTATGTGAAAAAAATGTCTCCGACTCATAGAATCATAATACAATAATTATTGTGTACATTTCAAAATATTTTCGCAAATATCGATAACTCCCAAGAAGGAATGATTTACTGGACTGTAATTTATACTAACAATTTCTTGTGTGCATTATAGACAGCTGAATCAGTTTTCGATACAAGTTTGGCCCAGTTCCCACTATTCAAATGTAATGTATGCATAGCCGCAAACTTGTGCCGTAGTTGGGGCGAAGTTCTTCCAAACTGAACCAAATGTTTTCCGAGCAAAGGCATTTCTATTCATATGAATTTGTCATATTTGATTGATTTGAACTGCATTGATTTTGTTTGCTATTGTGCGTTTTTGAAAGGTCTCGCCCCATTTCCCAAATACGTCACAAGTTGGCACATATATCTAATATGATTCGTTAATTGTGATTTCATACTTATTTTTCATTAACTGCTTCATATCTGCTATTTCTAAAATTGCTGCAATAATTTTCATATATTGTGAATAATAAATTTTTAAATTAAAAATTATTCTCAAAATAATAGGAATCAAAACAATGAACTTAACATTTTGAACATTTTGGAAGATATCATCGATTTTTTGGAATTGAATGATTTATGGAAAAAACTGGTTAAAAAATTTTTACCATTTTTAGCCACTTTTCTTCAAAAACTAAATTCATTTGGACCATTCATTAGTTCTTTGTTTTGTCTCTAATGGCTCAAAGAAATAACCAAAATTTGAATATTTTGCAATGGAATTGTCGAAGTATTATTCCAAAAATTGACCGACTCAAAGCTTTACTTTCAAACAGTGATGTTGATATATTCTGTTTAAATGAAACGTGGTTAGTAGATACTAAATATTTTAGTATTCCTTACATAGAATATCCAATGTTGAAACATTGGAACAAATGTCAAATAAAATAATTAATAATTTCAGGCAAAAATCGTTACAATCTTCTATTGCCACGATTAATGCGTTATATGTTTAGGTTAAGTTAGGTTAAGTATATTAAAAACATTTTTTTTTCTCTTATAAGCAGGTGAAATCAACTCACCTGTAAAAAAAAAAACTGAACTGCTACGGCAAATGAAATGTAATATGTTGTTAACAAAATGTTAATTAAATCTTAAATTTGTTTTACCAAATTAGGATGATAGTGTTGTCAAATAACACAGAACACCTAGATATAAGAAATGAATGTAATGTTTGGAATGATACTAATAAAGAAATTTAAAAAAAAAAAAAAAAAAAAAAAAAAAAAAAAAAAAAAAAAAAAAAAAAATTTGTATTCCTTCATTCAATATAATCCGCAAAGATCGTTATATTTCATATGGTGGGATCATGATTGGAATTCGTGAAAATATTCAATTCAAATTTTTAGAATTTTCATTGGATTCTCAAATTATTTGTTTATATATTCCTCCACAAGCAAGATTTTCTCTACAAGAACTTAAAACTATCTTAAACTCTGTTCCTTCTCCATTTTACATTCTTGGTGACTTGAATGCTCATCATTTTGCTTGGGGCAGTGATATGACCGATGGTAGAGGATCAATAATTATGAACCTAATCGACGAATTAAATTTAAATATTTTGAACGATGGATC
Source organism: Aedes aegypti (assembly GCF_002204515.2). NCBI lineage: Eukaryota > Metazoa > Arthropoda > Insecta > Diptera > Culicidae > Aedes > Aedes aegypti. Next base: position 143,481,531 of record NC_035107.1, read on the forward strand.
ATTTACTAGGATTGCTGTGCCTCCTGCTCATCATTCCTGTATCGATTTATCGCTTTGTTCAAATAGTTTGTACTTGAAGTCGTCTTGGAAAATAATTGATGATCCTGATGGTAGTGATCATTTACCCATTCAAATTTCCATTCACAATCCTCTCCGTGGGCAATTGAGTCCAGAATTTTATGTTCATGATTTGACGAAAAATGTAAATTGGAATAAATTTTCAGACTTGGTTTCTTCTGCTTTGGATAAATTTGATTATTCGCTTTCACCTCTTCAAAATTATGATAGTTTTTCACAAATTTTTAATGTTTATATAAATCACAATGTAAGCAAATAAAATTGGGTCCAGCGAAAAGTAAACATATTTCGTTTTGGTGGGATAACGATTATACGATTGCATTGAAAAATAAATCAAATGCTTTTAAACAATTTAGGCGTTCAGGATCAAGGGAGCATATATTTTTTATTGCAAAACTGAAGCTCAGTTTACTCGAGTAACTAAATTTAAAAACGAAATTATTGGAGAAATTTTATTGAAAATCTTGATCCTGAAACTTCGTTATCTAAATTATGGTCTGTTGCTCGAAATTTAAGAAATTACAATATACCTTCTACATCTGTTCTGGAATATTCAGAAGATTGGATTGATCAATTCGCTTCTAAAATTTGTTCTGATTTTGTTCCTACATCCCTCACATTTAAAAAACAACAATGTTATAATTATTTTCCTAAACTTTGTAAAGAATTTTCTATAGAGGAATTGGATATGGCACTATCTATTACCAATAACTCTGCTCCAGGTAAGTATTGTAAATTTTAAATTTATTGTGTTAAAAAATTTACCCGTTGATGGTAAATTACATTTACTTTCCTTATATAGTTTATTCCTCTTTCAGAATATATTTCCATTACAATGGCGTTCTATTAAAGTAGTAAGTATTCTAAAACCTGATAAAATCCTTCTTTAGTAGATAGTAGAAGACCTATTAGCTTAAGTATTATTGTGTCTTCGTAAGCTAATGGAAAGAATGATTCTCAATAGTCTTGAATGATGGGCTTAGAAAAATAATGTACTTTCGTCCTCACAATTTGGATTTAGGAAAGGTCGTGGAACTCGTGATTGTGTTGGTCTGTTAGCTTCGTATATTGAACTATCGTTCAATAAAAAACAATATGTAATAACTACCTTTCTTGATGCTTCTGGTGCATATGGTTCTGTTTTAATAGATTTGCTTTTTAATAAAATGGTTGATTGTAAAATTCCAATAACCCTTCTAATTTCTTATGCAATTTGTTTTCTTTCAAAATAATGCATTTTTACCATAACGGATTTTCTAGAATGATTCGTTATAGTTATTTTTGATTGCCACCAGGGTTGGGAAAAAATCTGAAATTCATTCTACAGTAGCCAAACAAAGCCAATTGCAGTCAGCGAAGCCAGTGAAACTCACGCCCATCGCAGCTGTAGGCAAAGAGCCTTGAAAATAGCAAATCACGCGTTGCTAAGGGCAACCCAAAATTACTGTAGAAAAATGTTCAATTTCCCGCTGGATTTCCCGCATTTTGCGCCTTCAATGACGCTAACGATTTAGAAAATTCATGCACCCAACATAGGCTACTTGATGAGGTTCACGTTTTTGAACTACTGTACTGGGAAAGCCACGTGATTTTCGCGAAATTCAAGCCTACTACTATTACCATTGCCACAGTGTTCTTGTTTAAGCCCATTTCTATACAATTTATTCACCAGAGACATAATTTCCATTATTCCAAATGGATGCTTCTTCTTCTTCTTTCTGGCATTACGTCCCAACTGGGACAAAGCCTGCTTCTCAGATTAGTGTTCTTATGAGCACTTCCACAGTTATTAACTGAGAGCTTTCTTTGCCGATTGACCATTTTTGCATGTGTATATCGTGTGGCAGGTACGAAGATATTCTATGCCCTGGGAATCGAGAAAATTTCCTTCACGAAAAGATCCTCGACCAGCGGGATTCGAACCCACTACCCTCAGCATGGCAATCATGGACGAGAACAGCTTTCCCGGGAAGCTCACAAGATTGATCAGAGCAACAATGGACGGTGTGCAAAACTGCGTGAAGATCTCGGGCGAACACTCCAGTTCGTTCGAGTCTCGGCGGGGACTACGACAGGGCGACGGACTTTCGTGCCTGTTGTTCAATATTGCGCTTGAAGGTGTCATGCGGAGAGCCGGACTTAACAGTCGAGGCACGATTTTCACGAGATCCGGACAATTTGTTTGCTTCGCGGACGACATGGATATTATTGGGAGAAAATTTGAAACGGTGGCAGATTTGTTCACCCGCCTGAAACGCGAAGTAACAAGAGTCGGGCTAATGGTGAATGCGTCGAAAACAAAGTACATGCTGGTTGGCGGAACTGAGCGTGACAGGGCCCGCCTAGGAAGCAGTGTTACGATAGACGGGGATACCTTCGAGGTGGTGGACGAGTTCGTCTACCTCGGATCTTTGTTGACGGCTGACAACAATGTTAGTCGGGAAATACGAAGGCGCATCATCAGCGGAAGTCGTGCCTACTATGGGCTCCAGAAGAAACTGCGGTCAAGAAAGATTCCCCCCCGCACCAAATGCACGATGTACAAAACGCTCATAAGACCGGTAGTCCTCTATGGGCATGAGGCGTGGACTATGCTCGAGGAGGACTTGCAAGCTCTTGGGATTTTCGAACGCCGAGTGTCGATCTTCGGCGGCGGACGATCTTCGGCGGCGTGCAGGAGAACGGCGTGTGGCGGCGAAGGATGAACCACGAGCTCGCTCAACTCTACGGCGAACCCAGTATCGTGAAGGTAGCTAAAGCTGGAAGGATACGCTGGGCAGGGCATGTTGCAAGAATGCCGGACAACAACCCTGTAAAGATGGTGTTCGCCACGAATCCGGTCGGAACAAGAAGGCGTGGGGCGCAGCGAGCTAGGTGGATTGACCAGGTACACCAGGACCTGGAGAGCGTGGGTCACAGTCGAGGATGGAGAGAAGCGGCCATGAACCGAGGGAATTGGCGAAATATTGTTGGCGAGGCATTATCAAGATAATTGATGTAAAGCCAAAAAAAAAAAAAAAAAAAACCCTCAGCATGGTCATGCTGAATAGCTGTGCGTTTACCGCTACGGCTATCTGGGCTAGCGTTGGGCGATTTTGAATCGATGTTCCGAAAATCGATGTTTGCTTTCCGATTAATCGATTTTTTGAATCGATGTTTGGAGCACCTAAAATCGGGTGAATCGATTCTCTTCATTCGATTCTTTGATTCGATTCATTTTGTTACAATCGTTATATATTTCTTAATGAGTTTGTGGAAAAGAAAACATATTTTGAACTAATTGTGAAGTAGCAAATCTGTTCGATTGACTTTAGAAACTGATTTGATTGAAAAATGTTGAAATTGAATGCAAATGCATTTGGTCCCATTTCAAGCTTCAAAAATGTCAATTTTCATTCGATTCGAATCGATTCGAAAACATCGATTCAAAGGATTCGATTAAATCGGTGAATCGATTCGGCAGTTCAAATGTGAATCGATTCAATAACTTCGATGTTCTGGACAAATTTGCCCAACGCTAATCTGGGCCCCAATGGATGCTATTTCATTCAATTTGCTGATGATAAAAACATTTCTATAACTGGCAAGAATAGAGAAGTAATTCGTCACTTTATGCAACTTGCTTTGGATAATATTGATATATGGGCACATAATAATGGTTTTACCTTTTCAGCTCAAAAAACAAAATTTATTTTATTTTCTCGGAAACATTCTCCAGTTAGTATTGAATCATTTCTCAATAATCATTGTATTGATCAAGTTTTCGATTACAAATATCTTGGTATATGGTTTGATTATAAATTGAAATGGAACAATCATATTCAATGTATCCAAAAAAAATGTTCAAAGAGAATCAATTTTCTTCGTACGATTACTGGAACATGGTGGGGTGCTCATCCCTCTGATTTGATTACACTTTATAAAACAACTATTTGTTCAGTTATGGAATACGGTTGTTTTACTTTTGGAAGTGCCGTTCAGACACATTTTTTGAAGCTTGAAAAAATTCAGTTTCGGTGTTTGCGAATTTGTTTAAAATTAATGCATTCTACCCATACAAAATCTGTTTTTGCTGGCAAATCTGGTTTTTGCTGGCATTATTCCTCTAAAAAGTCGCTTACACGAACTAAATTGTAAGTTTTTAATAAATTGTTTTTCAAATAATCATCCTATAATCGATCTGTTAAAATCCCTTTTCGAAATTAATCCATCTAACAAAATTTTACAATCATTCATATATTGTTCTGGAGAAACCATTATCCCAATTTCAACGCCTGGTTTTTATGAATATAGCATGGATGTCCATGCCTTTCGCCCACGTATTGATTTATCTTTACTTGAAGAATTAAAACAAATTCCTTGGCATGTTCATTTTCGTATGGCTAAATTTTTATTTGATCGAAAATTTATTGGAGTGGAACAAAATCAAATATTTTTTACAGATGGATCTTTGGTGGGTAATATGGCAGGATTTGGAGTTTTCAACATCAATTTAGCTCACTTTTATAAATTGGAATCTCCGTGTTCGGTTTTCACAGCTGAATTAAATGCTCTGTATTTTACTTGTAATTTAATTGAAAATTCCGCTCCTAACATATATATGGTATGTTCTGATAGCCTTAGTAGTCTTAATGCTTTAAGTTGTAGTAATTTTCATTTCAAAACACATCGTACTGTTTTGCAAATTAAAAGCTTATTACATCGTTTATATTCTCGGGGATATGTTATTAAATTTGTTTGGGTACCAGCTCATTCCAATATTTATGGTAATGATCTGGCTGATCTATTGGCGAAATTGGGTGTTTTTTGTGGTTTAACTTACAATCGCGATATTTATTATTTTGAATATTTTACAAAATTGAAAAAGTATTCTTTGAATAATTGGCAACTTTCATGGAACACGAGCATCCAAGGGCGTTATTGTTATTCTATTTACCCGAAGGTAAAGCTAGTTCCTTGGTTTAAAAACTTGTATGTTGGGCGTAATTTAATTTGTTCTTTCTCTAGATTGATGTCCAACCTTTATATTTGTAATAGTTATTTATACCGCATGAACATTATAGATTCAAATATTTGTGAATGCAATGAATCTTATGAAGACATTGATCATATTGTTTTTAAATGTTCTGGATTTAAAGGACCACGAGAACAATTCTTTGACAACATGACCAGATTAGGTTTTGATATTCCTGTGTCTGTTCGTGATATTTTGGGAAATAAATATCTTCCCATTTTATATTAATATGTATATCATGTTTGGTACTTGCTGTTTTGTTTTCTTTTTTCTTTTTGTTTTCAGCTATACAAGTTCGGAACTTTTTCGTGTCGTTGATTGGCTCTGTGAAACGTTTGGATGATCCTTAATTATGATGACCTCAGCTGAAAGATATTGCCTCCGTTATGGATCTACTCCGGAAGAGCCTTTAATTATGTATTTTTGATTTTGTAACGTATTTTTGAAAAGATGAAGAGGTTTTGTGCCTTTTTGAGAAATGGAAATCGCTGAAAGGGGTTTTTCCATCTTCCAAAATTTTTATGTTAATAAACAATAATAATAATAATAATAATAATAATAATAATAATAATAATAATAATAATAATAATAATAATACGGACGATTTATTGCTTAAATCAGAGTGTTCGAGTGGCTACGAAGGTCAATTGATGTGAGAGTATCAACGAAAACTATGATTTTAGAAAACCACGTTTGAAAATTAGAATTGACGTAACTTTTAGCTTGGAAGACTCAAGGTTTTCAGTGAGGTGAATATCGTTATGACATGAGGTCAAATCTGATACCTTTAGAATTCTCTTTGAATGGGTTACAATCATCAAAGGATATATTTTTGGCAAGGCAATAACATTTCTCAGAAATATTTGTTTTGCTCACGTTTTTTGCATGATGTTGGTTTTACCACAAACAGCTGTTCATTTTACCCACATAGTGCAGGTAAAATGAACATTTACATCGTTTTTTGCTAGCGACAAAAATATGTGAAAATTCAGCTATTTTAGTCTGAATTCGTGTTGCTGCTATAGATAACATTGTTTGTTGTGGGATAGAACTATACAAATACCTCGTTTTTCTATCAGAAATAAGATGATTTCCTTAAGGTGTTCATTTTACCACCCTTTCCCCTAACAATCAGTGCGGTCAGTTTTAAGAGGGCAGGATCCGTCATTGTTTGGTAAGTGGGTGAGACTGCTGTGCAGCACTAGGACTAAATGCGACACGGCAACTGGTATAGGAAGAGACTGAAACTCTTCTGTGGCGACAGGCGCAAATTGAGGCGTACCCTGACAAGTACGTGGTACTCATGTACAACAAGGAACATACAAGGGAGGAGCCGACGTACGCAGTGTCAGACGCACTCGTACAGGTGAAATGATCCTCGAGCTTAAGCGCGACAAGGAGCGCAAGGGCGCCGCCTACAAAAGTTTGGCGGAAGAGGTCCTTGGCGCTGGTGTTGAAGTGAGGGCTCTGACGCAGTCAGTGACTCTGAAGGTGATGAACCTTGACGAGATCACTAACGCAGAAGAGCTCGTCACGGCACTGCGGCAACAGTGCGATGTGCAGGTGCCCACCACCGCCGTTCAGCTACGGAAAGGTCCGGCAGGTACTCAGGTGGCCTTAGTACACCTACCTGTGGCAGACGCAAATAAGTCCGCTAAGGTAGGTAAGATCAAGGTTGGTTGGTCAGTATGTTCACTGAACATACATGAGCAACCAGTGATCTGCTTTCGGTGCAGGGAACCTGGACACAAGTCCTGGGGCTGTAAAGGCCCTGATAGGACTAAGTTGTGCAGGCGTTGTGGTGAGGAAGGTCATAAGGCACTAGGCTGCAAGAACCCTCCCAAGTGCTTGATTTGTTCCGGCAAGTCCGTGAACAACAATCACCCAACGGGAGGCTCAAGGTGCCCGACCTTCAAACGAGCCATCAACGAAAAATCACAGTGCAGGTAACGCAGCTGAACCTGAACCACTGCGACGCAGCTCAGCAACTGCTGTACCAGTCAGTTGCTGAGTGGGGGACGGACATCGCCATCATATCGGACCCATACCGAGTACCCGCCGGCAACGGCAACTGGGTCGTGGATGGATCCGGAAAAATGGCGGCGATATGGACAACGAGTAAATACCCTGTCCAGCAGTTGGTGTCTACTACCTACGAGGGCTTCGTGATCGCCAAAGTAAACGGGGTCCTCTTCTGTAGCTGCTATGCGCCTCCGAGTTGGTCGACCGAGCGGTTCACGCAGATGCTGGACTGTATGACGACCGCGCTGACAGGGCGAAGGCCAGTTGTAATAGCGGGTGACTTCAATGCCTGGGCCGTGGAATGGGGAAGCCGTAACACGAACCAGCGAGGTCAAATCCTGCTAGAGGCACTGGCCGTGCTAGATGTCGATCTGGCTAATGTTGGTGCCAAAAGTACCTTCAGCCGTAACGGAGCGGAGTCGATTATCGACGTTACTTTTTGTAGTCCTGGCCTAACGAGTAGCTCGAACTGGAGGGTAGACGATGCCTACACTCACAGCGACCACCTGGCGGTTCGCTACAGTATCGACTACAACAACAGCAGGCAGCGGGTTGAGGAAGCGGCTAGGTCAAGGCCAAGCCCTCGTAGGTGGAAGACATCGTACTTCAATGATGAAGTACTTAGGGAGGCGCTCCGCCGTGAGCGTAACCTACTCGGCCTAAGCGGGGACGAACTGGTAGCGGTGCTTACGCGTGCATGCGATGCGACCATGCCTAGAAAAGTCCACCCTAGGAATGGGAGACCACCGACATACTGGTGGACTCAAGCTATTGCGAACCTGCGCCGTGCCTGCCTACGGGCCAGGAGACGGATGCAGCGAGCACGTACCGAGCAGGAGCGTGAAGAACGACGGGCGGTGTTCACCGCTGCCAAAGTCGCGCTGAAGTCTGAGATAAGGGCAAGCAAAAAGGCCTGCTTCGAGGGACTCTGTCAGAGTGCCAACGCGAACCCGTGGGGTGATGCCTACAGGATCGTAATGGCGAAGACAAGAGGTGCAATTGCTCCTACGGAGCAGTCTCCACAGATGCTGGAGGGGATCATCGAGGGGCTCTTCCCGCGCCACAACCCTAGCCCATGGCCTCCTTTTGTAGGACAGCCGGGGATTGGGGCTGGTGATGAGGATAGAGTAACTGATGAGGAACTTGTAGGGATTGCAAAATCCCTAAGCATGGGGAAGGCACCAGGTCCGGACGGAGTTCCAAACCTGGCCCTCAAAGTCGCAATCTTGGAGGCTCCCGGTATGTTCAGATCTGCTATGCAGATATGCCTGGACGAGGGAGTATTCCCAGATGCGTGGAAGAGGCAGAGCCTGGTACTATTGCCAAAGGCGGGGAAACCACCCGGTGACCCGTCGGCGTATAGACCAATATGCTTGATTGACACGGTGGGGAAAGTGCTCGAGAAGATCATCCTCAACAGACTGTCGAGGTACACCGAGGGTGTAAATGGTCTCTCAGGCAACCAGTTCGGCTTCCGGAAAGGGAGGTCCACTGTAGACGCTATTCTGACGGTTAAGAAAACCGCTGAGATAGCACTCCAGCGTAAGAGGAGGGGTATTCGCTACTGCGCAGTAGTGACTCTGGATGTAAGGAATGCATTTAATAGTGCCAGCTGGGCGGCTATTGCTGATGCGCTCCTGCGTCTGGGGATACCCGAGTACCTGTACAAGATTCTCGGAAGTTACTTCCAGAATCGGATATTAGTCTATGACACAGAGGTGGGTCGGAAGTGCTTTCACATAACCTCAGGAGTCCCGCAAGGTTCCATCCTAGGTCCGGTGTTATGGAATGTCATGTACGACGAGGTGTTGAGATTAAAATTCCCGGCGGGTATGGTCATCGTTGGCTTTGCCGACGATATTACGCTGGAGGTCTACGGTGAATCGATCGAAGAAGTGGAATTGACTGCAGCCCACTCGATCGCAATTGTGGAGGAGTGGATGAGCTCCAGGAAACTGGAATTGGCTCACCACAAAACGGAGGCTGTTGTTGTCAACAACCGAAAGTCGGTGCAGCAAGCGGTGATCAGTGTAGGCGACTGCACAATCACTTCGAAGCGCTCCGTCAAACACTTGGGGGTGATGATCGACGACAAGCTTACCTTCGGTAGCCATGTCGATTATGCCTGCAAGAGAGCCTCCACAGCTATTGTGGCACTGTCCCGGATGATGTCCAATAGCTCTGCGGTGTACGCCAGCAAGCGTAAGCTTCTGGCCAGTGTCGCCTCGTCCATACTGAGGTATGGTGGCCCGGCTTGGGGCACGGCTTTGAGTACCGATAGCTACCGTAGCAAGCTAGAGAGTACTTATAGGCTAATGTGCCTGAGGGTTGCGAGCGCGTACCGTACCGTGTCACACGATGCACTTTGTGTCATCACCGGTATGATGCCTATTGGTATCCTTATCATGGAAGACATAGAGTGCTTCGAAATGCGCGGCACAAGAGGCATACGCAGGACTGCCAGACTGGCCTCCATGGTCAAATGGCAGCGTGCGTGGGACAGTTCCACCAAGGGAGTGTGGACTCACAGGTTGATTCCGAGGTTAGATATCTGGGTCAATAGGCGCCATGGGGAACTAACATTCCACCTAACACAGGTCCTTTCGGGTCATGGATGCTTTAGACAATATCTACACCGTTTCGGTCATGCGGGTTCTCCCGAATGTCCAGTTTGTGCAGGTTTAGAGGAAACGGCGGAACACGTTTTGTTCGTGTGCCCGCGTTTCCGCACAATGCGTGACCGCATGTTTGCCACATGCGGTCGGGACACGACTCCGGACAATTTGGTCCAGAGGATGTGTGCAGACGAGTTTGGCTGGAATGCCGTTTCATCGGCTATCACCCACATCGTCTCGGAACTCCAAAGGAGGTGGCGTGTGGACTCGAGGAGTGACTAGTGCAGACGCTAATCAACAGGTGGTCCAAGGGTTCGCAGTCGGCTACGTAGGTCATACCGGTGCCCTACGGTCGAAATCGACCCTTACAGCGATTAAGTGGCCGCGGGGAGAACATCCTGGTAGCGCTGCTGTCGTGGCGCCGGCCTACTGGGTGGATACGAGCCTCTGGTTGTTCGGGGCAGGTGGAGGCCCCTTCGTCAGCAATCCCAGCTCGTGCTAGCTGATAGGGCCTGAGCCTTCAGTAGGTCAAATTGCGAAGCCCGCAGTATCAGTTCTTGATACCTGCGGTGCAGCTGGGCGCGGGCTTAGTGGTCGACCCTGCCCGCCTTCAGCGGACAACGGGAGGTGAGGACCACCCGGGAAGCTGGCAATGCGCCAGCATGCTACCTTGGTGGACCCCCATAAGCGTGTCATCGATGTTCGTTGCTGCATGGCTACGCAGCTAACCTGGAGGATGCGATGTGCAATAGCCCCTCTCCGAAGCAATGCCTTCTTGGTGGTCCCGGAGAGACGAAGGGTTTGGCGGCAATGGAAATGGTTTAGTGGGTCGGGGGTGTAGTCCTGTTTACTGCTTGTACGTAGTAAATGGTCCCCAACCCCACACTCCCGGACCTCGGTCCGGAGTCTGTTGAGCAGATTATCCCCCCATTGCTTAGAAGGAAAAAAAAAAAAAAAAAAAAAAAAAGGGAGGAGCAGAAGCAATCGAGTATGCTGTTCAAGACGTCACCAAAGATCGACAACAATGCTATGGATGGACAGTCGCATAGCCACAGCACCAATAGTTTCCATCGATCTCAAATACCTAATTTTTCTTCCAAAAGAGCATAGAATAATTATCCTGTTCATTGAAAGCTATAAAATTCGCCTTCTGCATGGATACAATGAGACGGTATTTTAACGACGTAAGGCAACGCTTCCAAATTTCGCAGCTCCGTTTAGTCATAGTGAATGTGGCTAGGCAGTGTCAACATTGTCGGGTGCAGAAAGCAGTTTTTCAAGCTCAAATGATGGCACCACTCCTTTCATCGGTGCGAACAATCTGTAGAAGGAACAACTCCGGACGATCAGCAAGGACTGGCTCTTAAATCCTCCGCTTGCACCCTATATGGGAGGACCAAGAGAGCGCCTCGTCAGATCAATGAAGTTTGGCATGGCGGCGATTGCAGATCATCCCAGCCATGTTGCGCGCGCGAATCGTTACCACTCCCCGGGCATGGAACAATGGCCTTCGCTATAATGGCCCATATGACACACGAACTATAGTTCCCAGTTACCTTGTCAAGAGTGGGGACAGTGAAAAGGCAGTTAAGAAAAGTCCAAGGGAGAAGAAAAGTGAAGAATGAGTAGAAGCAGAAAGAACGAGAAGAAGAGTTTTCATCGATGGAGTTCCTGAACGTCCTGCATGTCGACCAACTTAACGAACGGCCGCAACGGTGAGCCCACAAAAAAAATATCAATAAATTTTATAACTAAAATTTAACAAACAGTCTTTCTAATGTTTCAAATTAAATTTGTATGACCACTAAATCCTAACTGTTTTCTTTTTATTAAATTATGTAAAACATCTCCTTTCCGTCATTTTGTGTTTGTATTGTCCGCCTTGCCACCAAGTATTCACGGGAAGAATGTCCGGGAGAACCACCGAAAAGACCCTGAGAAAAAAGTGTGCTGATACCCCTGTCCTATAGGTTTTCCCATAAAAGGGATTCCCACCATGCTTTTAGGTAGTATCAAAGCTTAATTCTATTTTAACGTAATACATTTAACTAATAACTAGAAGGTTAGTACGGCAAGATAACTCTTCCCATTACCCTCATAGGACCTTTTATCTTACCGCTGAAATTTCGTCATCTTGGCTGGTGTGGCGTGGCCTACCAGCAGCACACATTTCCGCCGAATAGACGGAAGTCTGCCTGTGCCTAATTCGTCAAGGATCATCGCTGACCTCTGGTCATTTCGGTTATAACCGTTAAGGAGGTCCACAGCTCGGGGTACTCATCCCTAAACGCAAAGGAGCAGGGTCATCCTGGGTCGTGTCAATTGCCGTCAAAGAGGGAGGACGCCTAATCAAACTCTACCTCGACGACACTAAGTCAACGTGGCGTGAACGTTACCACCTGTCCGTCAAGCAACAATCCCGTCAGTAGCAACAGCGCAGCGAGCGCTCGCAGGTCACCATCAAAATCGTCGGCAGCAGCAAGAAGAAGCAGTAGTACCGTTACGTGAAAATATTTAAAATTACCCACAAAAGCTAGTAGCTTGCAATAAACCATTACCAGATAACCCAAAAACCCACATAGTTCATTTTGCCCCATAAAACCCTAGAGATTCCCACCAAGTTAGAGTTCTTTCAATTCACACACTGCAATAGCCCTAGTCAGGTGACGGTACACTGCACACCTTGGGCGCATAGCCTCTCAGCTTGCCCAGTAGCAAACCGACCCTGAGACCCAACTTGAGAGGTCTCTTGTTACTGATAGATTGCTATACGGAACGGTAGGCATCAACCAACCTAGTCGGGACTTTGTGCAGGAGCACACGGCACGCAGTGACAGTTGGAGACTAGCGAACTACCTCGTCGACACTTTTTGGATACTTTGAGTACGCTAGTACCTCCCTAAGTTGACGCGTCGCACCAAATGGTTCCAGCCGGTACGACCGCTAGAATCCGGAGATCTGGTCATTGTTGTTGAAGGAAAGAAGTATAACGGATGGATTTGTGGTAGAATTACGGAAGTTCTCCCAGAGAAAGATGGACAAATACGAAGAGCGGTAGTAAAAACGGCTCGTGGATTGATGAATCGACCTAACTTGGTGACAGCACTATTATAAGTTCGAAGTTCAGAAGTCGAAGCATCGGAAGCCCAGGATCTTGGCGTACCTACACAGGCTACACGGGCGGAGGAATGTTGTCGAAACCAAAGGACGTTTCTCGCACTTGAATGAATGAATCCCGACTACGCCTTTTCACTTGAACGATCCGTTGACAGCTACGTCAACTGTCATCGGAAGTTATGACGGCTCACCTTTTGCTTATCATTCTTCCATATTATTTCCTAAAAGTTAGATTTCTAAAACTAAAGTTTAAAACTAAAATAGTACGGGTTTGTAAACATTAATTGGATTGTTATTTCGCCAATTCACTCGGTTCATCGCCGTTTCTCTCCATCCTCTACTGCGACCCACGCTCTCCAGGTCCTGGTGCACCTGGTCAATCCACCTAATTCGCTGCGCCCCACACCTTCTTGTTCCGCCCGGATTCGTAGCCAACACCATCTTCACAGGGTTGTAGTCCGGCATTCTAGCAACATGTCCTACCCAGCGTATCCTTCCAGCTTCAGCTACCTTCTCGATACTGGTTTCGCCGTAGAGTTGGGCAAGCTCGTGGTTCATCTTTCGTCGCCACACGCCGTTCTCCTGCACGCCGCCGAAGATCGTCCTTAGCATTCGGCGTTCGAAAACCCCAAGAGCTTGCAAATCCTCCTCGAGCAAAGTCCACGTCTCATGCCCGTAGAGGACTACCGGTCTTATGAGCGTTTTGTACATCGTGCATTTGGTGCTGGGGTGAATCTTTCTTGACCGCAGTTTCTTCTGGAGCCCATAGTAGGCACAACTTCCACTGATGATGCGCCATCGTATTTCCCGACTAACGTTGTTGTCAGCCGTCATCAAGGATCCGAGGTAGACGAACTCGTCCACCACCTCGAAGGTATTGCCGTCTATCGTAACCCTGCTTCCTAGGCGGGCACTGTTGCGCTCAACCAGTATGTACTTTGTTTACGACACATCCACCATTAGCCCGACTCTTGTTGCTTCGTGTTTTAGGCGGGTAAACAAATCTGCCACCGTTTCCAATTTTCTCCCAATAATATCCATGTCGTCCGCGAAGCAAATACATTGGCCGGATCTCGTGAAAATCGTGCCTCGACTGTTACGTCCGGCTCTCCGCATGACACCTTCAAGTGAAATACTGAACAACAGGAACGAAAGTCCATCGCCCTGTCGTAGTCCCCGCCGAGACTCGAACGAACTGGAGTGTTCGCCCGAGATCTTCACGCAGATTTGAACACCGTCCATCATTGCTTTAATCAATCTTGTGAGCTTCCCGGGAAAGCTGTTCTCGTCCATGATCTTCGATAGCTCTACACGGTCAATACTGTCGTATGCCGCCTTGAAATCGATGAACAGATGGTGCGCAGGAAACTTGTACTCACGGCATTTCCGGAGGATTTGCGGTACAGAAAAGATCTGGTCTGTTGTCGAGCGGCCGTCGATGAAACCTGCTTGATAACTTCCCACGAACTAGTTTGCTATAGGCGATAGATGACGGAAGAAAATCTGGGATAGCACTTTGTAGGCGGTGTTTTGGATAGTGATTGCACGATAATTTGCACACTCCAGTTTGTCACCCTTTTTGTAGATAGGGCACGAAGCCTTTACATGATGTGTTGAGCTTCTGATAGAACTTCCGCGTTTCTTGAGAACAGTACAGCAACTTCATCTCTTGGCATTCCACCTCTTCCAGGCGGCGCTTTTTGTATTCCGGGACGGGTTTGCTGTTTCCGCTTCAGTATGTATCGTTCCACGTTTTGCTGCGTACCATACTGCAGCATTGCAGTCCGCTCTGCATTCTTCTCCTCTAAAACCTCCTGGCACTCCTCGTCGAACCAATCGTTTCTTGATCTCTGTTCCACATATCCGACAATGCTTTCGGCAGTACTTTGTACAACAGTTGTGATTTATATGCTATCATTTTGCAACAAAGGTATCTATCGACACCAAACCAAAATGTATGCCTCTAGAATCTTCTTAAGAACAATACCCGATATTTTTTATTTACAGTATGATCTTTTATAATACGGTAAAATCAACAAATGTACATGAAAGTCGCATAATAATAAACACACTATATACGGTTCGAGTAAACTACAGTTTTAAATCGGTATATCTCAAAATCCAGATACTATAGAAACTTGGGGTCTTTAGTTAAGTTGTTCTGGAGGTAATGCGCTATCTGATGGTACCGCATTTAATTCGGAATTTGACCGCTAGGTGGCACTAGTGGGCATGGAAGATTTACCTTTGTTTTGCAAATATTTCAGGATCCTGATCATTTAGAAGAATGGCGCCTTCGGCAAAGTTGTTTAGTAAGTAAAGGACTATCATTGTTCGAGCTAATTGATTCAAAATTTTGCCACAAGGCGGCGCTAGTGTGCATGAAACTTTTGTTTGCAGATATCTCAGGAGCCTGACCACTTAGAAAGATAGTGTCTTCGGCAAAGTAGTTCAGTAGCTCAAGGACTATCATTATTTGAGGCAAGAAATAGGATATTTTGCCACCAGGCGGCGCTAGTGAGCATAACATTTTTGTTTTGCGGATACTGCAGGATCTTGACTTTTCAGACAGGCACCTTCAGCAAAGTTGTTCAGAAGCTCAGGAACTATCATTATTTTACAAAATCTCGAACTTTAAGGATTAAACAAAGAAATAATTTGAACTACTGAACAACTCTGCCGAAGACGCTATGTTTTTAAGTGATCAGGCTCCTGAGATATTTGCGAAACAAATGTTTTGTGCTCACTAGCGCAGCCTGGTGACAAAATTTGTAATCAACTAGCTCTAACAATGATAGTCTATAAGTTTCCGAGCAACTTTGCCGAAGGCGCCATCTTGCTAAGTGGTCAGAATACTGAGATCTGCGATACAAAAGTTTCATGCACACTAGTGCCGACTAGTAACAAACTCCCAAATGTCTTGGCTAAACTAATGATAGCCCTTGAGTTATTGAACAACTTTGCCGAAGACGTCATCTTTCTAAGTAGTCAGACTCCTGGGATATTCGCAAAACCAAGGGTGTTGTACAAAGTACAACGTGCGACTACTCGCGTTACAAAAATTGCGCGACGACCGAAAGGTTAATAACTGCTTTGACTGTCCTCCAGCAGTCCTCAAGAGGGGCCCTGTCGAGCTCGCCATCACCCGGCAACGCTGCCTTAAGATGGTATGAATACCTCTAAACGTTCGCACCATCGAACCTGTCCAGCACACCTCCTGCAGCGCTACGATGCCGAAACCGCGGATCTTCAGTACATCGGAGAGTATGCGAGTGCTTCCGATGAAGTTGAGAGCTTTGCAGTTCCACGTACCGAGTTTCCAATCGCTAGTCCATTTCCGTCTCTGTGGTCTTTGCCGATTGTTCCGGTCCGTATTCTCTCGTTGACGTTCCTGTGCTGATGGGTTTTTACGGTTTACCAACCCCCTTGATTTCTGGCGGACCATTCCTCCTAAATGTTCGGAGGACCACAGTGCGCAGTTTAGCTTAGAGTCATTCTCTGGCACTCGGACGATGATCAGCCGCCCCTGACATAGGGAACAAACGCAAAAGCAAAAACAAACCCCCCCCCCCCCCCCCCCCCTTCCCTGTCAGCATACGACCAGAGCTCCCACCGGAGGTTGGTTACCCGATCTTCCCCAAGGTTACTCGTACCCCGGCCAGTACCACGAAGAGGTAGGGATAGGAGTTGCTGGGCAAGAGGCTAAGGACCGCACAAAGTGGTCTATTTTATTCCAGCAGGTACGCGAGGTACCAATGGTACGCCATGCCCAGCCAATTGGACTGGTAGCTTTTGATGATACTTGTTGAAAATTGGTTATTCTAACTGTAAAACTATATACACAGGTTGAAATTACACAGATATATCGTGAGGATAAAATTATAACCAGCTTTGAATATTCATACACATATTCAGACCATTGTATGCTGTATCAATATGGACTAGCTGTTGTAACGCTCTACATAGGACCTTTGAAAATGATTCTCAATCTCCCTTTTTGGTATACATAGATGACCCGATTTTGTCAGCCCCTTTTTCAAATCCTTTTTTGGCTCCTCTTAAAAAAAAGTGATTTGCAATGTTAATTTATTGATTTTTTGTGCATATCCATAGACCCTTGAACAAGATTACAAAAGATTTCAAAAAAATTCAATAATGAGACGGAGACAACGACAAAATTGTGTCAGTACTGTAGTACTAATGAATTAAATATAATATTCAATGTTGAAAAAATTGGAACGAATGTCGAAGAAAATTATCAATAATTTTAAACAATATTTGTTGCAACCTTTATTTGCCATGATAAGTGATTTATGTATTTAAGTTTATTGAAAGCGCTTTTTATAATCTTAGAGGAAGGTGAAATCAATTCACCTGTAAAAATCTGAACGGTAATGTTCATGAAATGTAATAGGGGAATTGGGGGTAAAATGGACACCCTAATTGTGATGGAATTGAATTTTATCAACATGATTGTAATTTCGAAAACTTCTTTCCACAGAGTCAAAGTTTCAAACATGTGGGTAAAAAAAACAAGTAACGGGGGTAAAATGGGCATACTTTTGGGGGTAAAATGAACATATAATGGGGGTAAAATGAACATGCCGTAGGGGTAAAATGAACGCCATTCAAATTGAACGGGTTGTGGTATGATTCTCGGAATTTGGTACATGATCAATGCAGATCTCACAGACATTCCAGAATTGATGGAACGCTTAGCCGTGGCCTTTTAGATGGCTATCCATCATAATCTAAATGTCAAATGCGATAAAACCTGTTAACAATTACAAAAAACGACTTAGAACCTTATAAGTAGAAGCAATAATTTGATACGCTAGAGTACCGATGCATGGTCAAAATCAGTAACATTCAACCAGCGTAGAGCCCAACCTGATTAAGGTGCGCGCTTTTGAGAGTTTAATGCTGACAAACTGGTAGAAATAGCGGTATCTTTTTCTAAAGAGGCTCAATTCAAAATGGTAAAATATGATAATTGTACAAAAAACGACTTCTTCATTATATATCAATAGTGATGGAGTAGAACGACATGCACTAAACAAAGGGCACGGGTATACCACAAAAAAATCAAAGAATGCTGGTCGCAGTGGTTCATCCAGAACAGAAACAGAAACGAAAAAAAAAATTATAAAATTACACTAACGAAGGAATTGAAAAAAAATTATAACAAATGGGAATTGCCGCACCTCACAAAGCAATACTTCTAGGGAAATATTTCATCAAATATTGAGGATTCTTTTTACTATTTCTACAATAATGATAGATCAACAAAGCAAAAAGCGTTTCGATTATGAGTATTTTAATGGCAAACAGCAGTGTACGGTTCCGTTCATCAGTTGCACAAACCAGGATAGGTGAGGCTTGGCCCCTTAGAGCATTGTGAAGCGGCAGCTCCTTTAGTGTAAGCCGGCTGTCCGATTATGTTTGTGAATGAGTAATTGCACACAAAATAGTCGTTCGTCCACAGGTCTCCGTTATACGTGTTGTAGGTAACCATACCGCATCCTATTTTGATCGTCCGATCGCTAACAATTTGTGTAAAGTGACCGATCTGGGGCCTACAAAACAAGATAGATTAGATAAACAGATTTCATTGACATCATCGGAAGCTATACTTACCCATTGTAATGCTTTGGATAGCTGTCTACATACGGGTGAGCATACGCATATTCGTTGAACCATGCATCCATGAAGTACTTCATCGATTCCTGTTTGGTGATCTTCAACCCGAAGAACCGCAAAACGCCGATGTTCTGTCCAACGTATTTGCTCCAATTCGTGTTACGGCACTTGTCGTGACCATATTCGCAAGATCTTGCGTTGGCTTCGGCGAGGTACTGAAGCTCCAGATCCCACTGCAGGGTTGGCATTTTGGCAGCCGGTAAATATCCGGGCAATTTTCCGCTGGCCAGCAGCGACCGTTGCCGATTATGGTAGTCTAGAATTTGTGCTCGAAGTTCGGCCGTCATGATCACCATCTGCGGTTGCTTTCCATAGCAGCTGGCCCCGAAGGGATTCGGAGGAGTGCATGCCACGTGTGGACCACTTCCTTGGCAAAGGGATGGATTGCAGTAGTAGTTCGGGAAATAGTACGTTGTGATTTGTGTTTCGTGTGTAAGAGAAATGGCGGCGAGAAAGGTAACTGAAATGGAAATACCATGAATGTTAGATTGAATGTATTATTTCAACTTTTTTATTACAGTTCATCTTTCAAAACACGCTTCATTGACAAAATACAATAGAATTTCAATTTGAAATGCACAGTTTTTCACCAAGACCAGGCCAAAGGTCGTGAGTTCGAATCTCACCAACCGAGGATCTTTCCGGGTTGGACATTGTCTTGACATCCCAGGGCATAGAGTAAATTCGTACCTGCCGCTCGATATACACATGCAAAAATGGTCATCGGCTTAGAATGTCTCAGTTAATAACTGTGGAAGTGCTCATAAGAACACTAAGCCGAGAAGCGGGGTCTGTCCCTGTTTGAACGGGATGCCATAATGAAGAAGAGAATTTTCAGTATTGTATTGCGTTGGGGTATGAAAATTGAATATAACGTAACTAAAACTCTCGGCATCGGAATTTATATAGAAAAAACTTAACCCTCTAATACCCAAATTTTTATTTTCGATTTAAATATCATTTTTAGTTATCTAAAATCGTTTTAAACACGTTTTGGGCAATGATTTATTTTTATTCGCAAATCTATGAATTTTGGATTTTGATTTTTATAATTTTTATTTTTGAACATCCCTATCCTTTTTCATTTTTTCTTGAAGTTTCTTCTAGTTACTGATTTTTGGCAACAATAAAAATTCAAGTTTTCACGGTACTTTTAAAAATAATAAATTTCAAATATTTTTCTGAAAATATTTTTATTTTCCGTGTAATTAACGGAAACACAGGTTTGGAATTATTTTAATACCACCAAGCCCTTCTTCTATTATAGGTTAATAGTAGAAAAATATAAAAGGTACGATTTTTTATATTACACGTTAAATAAACCCCAGACATTTGTATGTTATATAAGAATACAATTTTTCAAACAATTTTTAAAAATACAAAAAAGTTTCAAAAGTCATAAAAAACTTTTCTCATATGCGTGTTATGAGTCAAGGTTTAAGCCAAAAATAAAATCATTTTGATTTCTGAGCTACGAAAAAATACACAAAATTCCAAAGTGTACCCCGTCTAAAGGCGGGGTTGGGTATTAGAGGGTTAAAAATACATCAAATAGAATGTCATGAACTGTTAATGAACCGAGCTGTAATGCTAGATAAATATCAAATCCAACGCAACACCTTTCGGAAAGCCATTCAAGATGCTACACAACCCTGTTTGTATGAGTTCGTGAACAGCATCAACAGCATCAACGTCAACGTCTTCAACGAAAAAAAGAGTCGACACTCTACCCAACTTGGAAATTGATGGGAACACTTCGCTAAACTTGCCGCGTTTGGCAGCTACGAACAAAGCCAAAATTAACGGCTTGTCCTATGGCAACTATTACTCACCCTGGGGAATTTTCCTACATGGTCCACAGGGTGATAGCCAAACTAGCTAATCGGCAGACAGAAGTCATAGCTAGTAATTTGAATGCATGGGCAGTGGACTGCCTACCGCAGAGGCTAAGTGTTGTCGGAATCCCTAGCCGCATTAATTGTAGAGCGGGCTAATGTGGGTACAGTGAGCACCTTTCGCAGGAATGGTGCAGAATCGATTATTATTATTATTATTATTTATCTTTATTTGAGTGGCTTTTCGCCTTTGGTGAGTTCACCACTTTGAAACGGCAAAAAAGCTGGCCAGACGGGTTAGCCTAGACGGATTACATTGAAGGTTTTCACCGATTTCACGTTACTCATTACTTTACAATTAACAAATTCAAACAAATAGGTGACATAGAAGGAACAATACTACAAGTTAAAATTGAAATAAAAAAAAATCACTACGACGTATTTTTTAACGTTTACACGCTTCCTCTTTCTCTCTCTCGTTTACGCCAATTTCTGGCAAAATCCGGGTCTGCCTAAAACCGCCGAATACTGGTCAGTCCCAGTGATGGATTCGTGGATCCCGATTTCGTCGTGGGAGCATCGTATATGGGGAAAATATTTTCCACTTCTCGTCTCTGTGTTTTATCGCGAAGATGCCTACGACGGGTGCTAGAAGAAGCACCCACCAGCCTTTCAGCAGAGAATCCTCGATGTGCCATCGTGTAACGAAGGAGGAGATGAATCCCCTTTCCCTAAGGTTGGGGTATACGGCGAAACCGGCTACGACAGGTGTGGGAGGTGACCACTCACCAGCTTACTGAATAGTGGGCGTTGGTCGCCAGCATTCCGTTCCTCCCATGAAGACGTGCCCAACGAAAGAGGCTACGATGGGTGCGGGAAAAACCACCCACCAGCTACTGGACCAATGAGCGACCGGTAGCAGCAGTGAGGATTCGGAAAAAGGTTGATCTGTCTCCATAGTATTGGGCAAGATGCGACAACGCGTTATCGGGTGGCAGCCGATCAACGCAAGGATGTGCAAGATGAGGATAAAAGGCCGTTCCTTCAATTACAGCAGTGGTCCTCAGCTTATATGCTTATGCGGGCCACTTAGGTGTTTTCAAAACATAGCGCGGGCCATAACGTATTTGAGAATTTTTTTTATTTTCAATGAGAATGCAAAAAACATGAATCTTTTCCTATTGACATGAGTTTTGTGGTCCTTTGGTTATCTCTTGTAGAAGAAGGTTTTGACCAAAACAATACAGATTGTATTGTCCCATTAAAACAAAATCAGACTCCTTATTAATACGGGTTGGAGATATATCTGGGCTCCCTGAAATCCTTCTTTAAATTTGGATGCTTATGACTCTTGGATATTACATTGCTTCAAAAGAACTAAAATTTTATCAATAAACCGATGGGAAGACTTTTCGCGAAGCGAAGAAATTTATAGGCACTTAATTAATTTTAAACCCTTGGCTTATCTAAGATTTTTTGATTCAAGATATATTCAAGAGATATGGTCTCAGACAGATTTCTAGTTATCCCAAGGCTTGATAATAATTCCGCAGCATCACCAGAGTTCGAAAGAATGCTCTAGACTAGCGTGTTGTCTTTGCCTCTTTGTAAGAGATAGAAAATATACTGAGCAGAGAGGCAATAAAAAATGAGCGTGGAAGACGCGACACAAAACACAACGGATGAAAATTCCATCAAAAAAGAGTGCATTCACAACTCCGCGAGACCTGTTTTGTTTGGACGAGTCACTTAAGAGTTATCCTAAAGTGTCAGTAAGGGTGAGCATCGAAGCAAGAGAGAAAGAGTATCAGCAAAAATCCTTGCATTTCGATGCATTCTCATTCGAATCTTTTGAGGACTCGTGTTGTGAATTTTGGGTTAAATTTTTACTTCTCAGAAAAGCCTCGTAACCATCTCATTGTTGCATCAAATAGGAACTGTCAGCTGCCGCTAAACTGGTTATTCTTGGGCTGATAAATACAGCCAATATTCCATAAATTCCTAATGAAATCCTACAGGAAAATTTTTCATATAATAATGATCAACTTTCGAAAACATAGTTGCAAAGGCAAAAGAATATAAGCCTCGTTATTTCTTTTATGTAACACGCGGGCCACTTCACATTAACATTCAAAATGTGTTCGCGGGCCGCACAAAACCTTTACGAGGGCCGCATGCGGCCCGCGGGCCGCATTTTGGTGACCACTGAATTATAGCATCATCAACGTACACTGCCCACACGAAGGGAGACCCGACGACGAGAAGGAGACATTTTACGCGCAGCTGGAGCAGATTTATGACGGATGCTCGCTGCGTGACTTGAAAATCGTTGTTGGCGACATGAACGCACAGGTAGGACGAGAGGAGATGTACAGACCGAACAGACTGAACAGTCTGCACGCCATATCTAACGACAACGGCCAACGATGCGTCAACTTTGCAGCCTCTCGTGGTATGGTAGTCCGAAACACTTTCTTCCCCCGCAAAGATATCCATAAGACCACCTGGAGATCACCCGAGAACCAAATCGACCACGTTCTAATCGACGGAAATTCTTCTCTGACATTACCGCAGTGCGAATATAGATTCGGATCACTACCTAGTTGCTGTATGTATGCACTCAAAACTTTCGACGGTGACCAACTCGCGTCGTAGCCAAACGCCGCGGCTTAACATCGAGCGGCTACGGGACTCAGAAGTAGCCCAAGAATACGCGTAGCAGTTGGAAGTGCCCAGCTTGGCGCCGCCACTCTTGAAGATGGCTGGCGACACATAAGATCCGCCATAGGTAGCACCGCAACAGCAGCACTAAGTCTAGCGGCCCCGAATCCGAGAAACGACTGGTACGACGGCGAATGCGACCAGTTGTAGAATGAGAAAAATGCAGCATGGGAGAGAATGCTGCAACACCACACGAGAGCGAACGAGGCACGGTATAAACAGGTGCGCAACAGACAAAAATCGATCTTCCGAAGAAAAAAAGCGCCATCAAGAAGAACGAGATCGTGAAGCGATGGAAGAACTGTTCCGCGCTAAAGAAACACGGAAGTTCTACGAGAAGCTTAACCGTTCACGCAAAGGCTTTGTGCCACAAGCCGACATGTGCAGAGACTGTGACGGAAATCTTCTCACGAACGAACGTGAGGTGGTCAAAAGGTGGCGGCAGCACTACGACGAGCACCTTAATGGTGATGTGGCCAGTAGCGGAGGTGGCACGGAAATAACTTTGGGAGCACGCGCGGACGACAAAAGACTTCCGCCTCCAGATCTCCAAGAGGTAGAAACGGAGATTAGACGGTTGAAAAACAACAAAGCCGCTGGAGTGGACCAACTTCCGAGCGAGTTGCTAAAATATGGTGGTGATGCACTGGCAAGAGCGCTGCACTGATTTATTTCCAAGATTTGAGAGGAGGAAGTATTGCCGGAGGAATGGATGGAAGGTGTCGTGTGTCCCATAGATGTAGATCTACAAAAAGGGCGACAAGTTGGATTGCGCCAATTATCGTGCGATCACAATTTTGAGCGCCGTCTACAAGGTACTCTCCCAAATTCTATGCCGCCGTCTATCACAAATTGCTAGAGATTTTGTTGGACAATATCATGCAGGATTTATGGGCGAACGAGTAACAACGGACCAGATATTCGCCATCCGCCAGGTGTCGCAGAAATGTCGCGAATAAAATGTACCCATACATCATTTGTTCATCGATTTTAAATTGGCCTATGATACAATCGATCGAGAACAGCATGGCAGATTATGCACGAATACGGTTTCCCGGACAAACTGATAAGATTGATCAAGGCGACGATGCACGGTGTGCTGGAACACACATATTATCGAACTTGCATGAACCTCAGATCTTTTTTCACTAAAAGTTAGCCTTGATAGTCAAAAGAAGCTTGCAGAATATTGAAAAATCTTTCATCGGCAAAAAATTGGAAAAAGACGATTTTTGTATTTTTACCCTTCTCCCATATATGAGTTCATAGGAGAATATTAGAGATACACTAATATGATGACTTTTAACGGCTTAATGATCAATTTGACATATCTTTAACATGAATGAATTCTTAGATGTTTTAAATTAAGCATCATTTCCTACATACACTCACACAATATGACCAGCCCATGGTGGTATGCCGTATTTTATATAATGGAAATTTCACTTTTCACTTCAGAAAAGCTCATACGAACGCTTTGTATTCTTCTTTCTGAATCAAATAAGTAATATTTTACGTATACGGTAAAGTTTTCTAATCAGAATAGGAATTCCCAGAAATGGATACACATGGCAGTATAGGCTGTATTCATGTGCTTATACGCGCAAAAGTCTTGAGAGAGGGTTCACTATAACATGATTAACAGTAAACGGCTTATATAGTCTTAATGTGGTCTCTACTCTACTTCGGATCGACATTATGTCATCACTCCAATTATTTGTCATAGGATGAATAATAAATGTGGCGACGATGACAAATCGATCCAACGTAGTTCAGCACTTTTATTCAAGACTTCGCACTTATGGAGGGGGCTTATGGAAATAGACACAACAATTTCAATATCCAACATGGACACATACATTTAAGTATCGTAAAACGAGGTATTTTTGAAAATGCGGCTAACTTTGATAGTGCGGGATCCGCAACGTACTAAACAAAATAACAAAAATTATGTTATTCAGTTAAGCAAAACGAATACGAAACTAAGGGGTATCAGTGTGACACTTCACCTCTGAGCTGTTTTCGTGCCAATCGAGAGTATTTGAGGCTTTATATTCGAATATTTAAAAATGATGAGATTTTGGTACTTTCAAAACGCTCACAAACAATCTGTTTTACTATCACTATTTCATGAAACTATAATGAGTTCGGTACGTATGCTTGATGGCCTAGCTATAGTAAAACAAGAATCCGGTATCAAACCTCATAGGGAAAAACAGTTTTACAATTTGGAATCATTTTCGTAATCAAAGTCACAAATTCCCATATAACATTAAAAGCCTAGAGGTATGCAACGCCTCATGTACTTTACGGGATTCATTCGATTTATACTCATTCATGTTCCAAAAACGATTGATTTATGGTGAATTCAATGTCGAAACTTGATTATCGATAGATATCTATTCAGAGATATACTTTTATACCCATTATTATCAATTTATGATGGTGTTTATCATGTTTGTTTTGACTGAAACCCGTTTTGAAGATGTTTCTTGTTCGATAAATTCTGTACTTTAATTGATAAAATCTAATCCAGTTTCTCTTTTAACATTTCAGTCGTCGCGCTGTTGTATTCTGTACAACACTGGTGGAAAAACATCGCTCTTCGTTCCCAACAGCAGCGTGGTGGTTCTGACGGTGGCAAACCGCGCGACGACTGGAAGGTTAACATTCTCCAATCCAATTCAAACTGTGATGATGTCAAACAATAGTTTGTTTTGGATTTTCATGTGCTTATCTACTCATTATCAATGTTACCCCATTACCAAAAACTGACTTTCGATTATATGAAAAACTATAGATTCATTAAGATCGAACCGTTATGCAATCTTTCAAGTGCAATCGATAACTAACAAACCAGTGCTTGTTTTACAAATAAAAAATAAAATATTTAGATTTTCTCTAAAAAACTTTAAAAGTTACCCCGTTTGATGGTATGTATTTAGTTTTAAGTATATGAATGTAACTAGGGATACGTTAATGATGTGAGGTTTTAGCAAACGCACCCAACCAGCGGCTGCAAGATTTCCATTTAAATCTGCATGACAACTTTACAAGTATTATATAATATTGTTACTCATACAAGAAATATAAGACTATCATAGTTTTTTTTTTATTTTCACATCTTACATTTTCTGTATAAACCCTGTATATGTAACGATATTTTACAATATTTGTATGCGTTCTTGTTTTAGATGTAAACATACCGTATACAGGATTACGTAGAATCTTCCTCCATCTTTCAATCAAAACAAATGTGAATAACAAGACCAGCTAGATGTGAACACACCATACAAAATTTAAACAGTACATTGCCCTATATAATTGTATGGCGGTTTATTTTAATGGTTGCATGTAATTATACAATTGTCTGTTATCTTAAAAAAGCGTCATGTTCAATGACGAACTCCAATGATTTCAATTATTCTGTAGAATAGGAAACATTGATTGAAACTTGATAAGTTGTAGTATGTTTACCTTAATAAATTTATGTAAAAATGCGATGTCGTTAATAAACGGCATACCACCATGGGCTGGTCACCTTGTGTGAATGTAGGTAGAAATTATGCTAAATTTGAAACGTCTTGTAATCGATTCGTGATCAAGATATATCAAATAAGTCTTTGAGCTATTGCAATGCATCAAAATTAGTGTAACTCTTATATTCTCCTATGAACTCATACAGTATTGGACAAAACATTTGCAACTTTTTCGATTTTCCATACAAAATGACCAACTTTGGTAAGCTATATCTCGGTTATTTATAGACCGATTTTAATGAAATTTTGGCAGAACATCAGACATAACTCAAATTTTAAAAAACATTTTTGAGTGATTTTTCCAATCACAAGTTCAAAAGCAGTAACGGTTTGACAAAAGTGAATTTTTTGACGATTTTTTTAAAAATGACATTACCAAACATATTGAAGGAATAGCTTCATGGTATCTTCAGCAAAGTTGTAGATTTTAACGAGATGAACAAGCTTGCTGAAGATAGTTTTTGTGTATGGCTATCAGATTTTGTGATAAATAGTTTTGAATTTTTCGTCAAAAATTACACTTTAGTCAAACCGTTATTACTTATAAACTCATAATTGGAAAAATTATTGAAAAATATATGTTAAAATTCAAGTTATATCTGATGTTCTGTGAAAATTTCATTTGAATCGGTCCATAAATAACTGAGATCTAGCTTACCAAAGTTGGTCATTTTGTATGGAAAATCGAAAAAGTTGCAAATGTTTTGTCCAATACTGTATATGGGAGAAGGGTAAAAATACAAAAATCGACTTTTTTCAATTTTTTGCCGATGAAAGATTTTTTAATATTCCGCAAGCTTTTCTTGACTATAAAGGCTAACTTTAAGTGAAAAAAGATCGGAGGTTCATGCAAGTTCGATAATATGTGTGTTCCAGCACACCGTGCGATGGAGCGAGTGACGTAGTCCGAGTATCAGGGACACTCTCAAGTCCCTTTGAATCTCGCAGAGGGTTACGGCAAGGTGATGGCCTTTCGTGTTTACTGTTCAACATTGCTTTAGAGGGTGTGAGAAGAAGAGCGGGAATAGACACGAGTGGCACGATTTTCAGAAAGTCCTTTCAGTTACTTGGTTTCGCCGACGACATTGATATTGTTGCACGCAACTTTGAGACGATGGCGGACACGTACATCCAACTAAGGGCTGAAGCTAGGCGAATCGGACTGAACATCAATGTGTCGAAGACGAAGTATATGATAGCGGGGGGCTTAAGAGAAGACACGGCACACCCCCCACCTCGAGTTCATATTGACGGTGATGAAGTCGAGGTTGTAGAAGAATTCGTGTACTTGGGCTCACTGGTGACCACCGACAACGACACCAGCAAATCCAGAGACGCATCGTAGCTGGAAATCGTGCCTACTTTGGACTCCGCAGAACGCTCCGATCGAGCAAAGTTCGCCATCGCACGAAGTTGACCATCTACAAGACGCTGATTAGACCGGTACTCCTCTATGGGCACGAAACATGGACCCTACGTGCAGAGGATCAACGCGCCCTTGGTGTTTTCGAACGGAAGGTGTTGCGGACCATCTACGGCGGAATGCAGATGGAAGACGGAACGTGGAGAAGGCGGATGAACTATGAATTGCATCAGCTGCTGGGAGAACCAACCATTGTCCACCTCGCAAAAATTGGGAGGCTGCGGTGGGCCGGGCATGTCACCAGAATGTCGGATACCAACCCGGTGAAAATGGTTCTCGAAAACAATCCGACCGGCACAAGACGACGTGGGTCGAGCAAGTTGAGGACGATCTGCGGATCCTTCGCAGAATGCGTGGCTGGCAACGGGCAGCCATGGAACGAGTCGAATGTCGTTCAGTATGTTGATACGGCCGCAGACGTGGGACGTACCACCTGAGTTTTGGGTGCTCAGGGTGCCCAGTCACGGATTTTGTTGCCTACTCAATGGTAGGTTAACGTTTTCACTGACGTAAACGTGGGACTTACCACCCAAGCTTAAGAGCTTGGGGAGCCCAGTTACGCGTAGGCTATCCTCAAACTCTAAAGTTCAGTCGATTAGATAAACAGATGTTTTTAAATTTCGTCAAAAAGTTTGGCATCTTTAAGGAAACAGAAAAGCGTAGCATCGCTGATTCTATCGTCCTGTAGGATCGTGCAAATGCTTCCCATATCGTACTGCTTTCTCAGGAGTTTCAGAGTGGGACAGGTGTACGAGAAGTGTTCAACAGAGTTATGCACCTGGCATAACTGCTGCTTTGCTGGCCCATTCAACGACCGTCGCTTCTGCTGTGCCGGCGGCATTCATCGCAGCATCTAACGGACCCTTTAGTACAAAACCTAAAACCAACTAACCTTACGCATGCGTTGAACTCCACACAAATAACCGAACTCGAAGACAAGGAGGAGATGATCGATAAATGTCGATAGAATCAAATTAGAAATCCGCACACACACATTAAGGAAAGTTAGGAAGAATGAAGAAGTAGAAGAAAGGAACACGTCATGAATTAAAACCCAGGCTATCAAATTTGAATAAACTTCTAAATGTTTTTTGTTGTTCTCAACAAAGTTATGTATTTTTGTAGTATGCTAAACCTTTCCCTGCAACAGTTATTGGTTTCGAGATTTCTCACGTTTCGCGTCGTTCTACATGCTTCTTTTTTTTTTGTACGCCAGGATAGACTGCCGGGGAAATCAGTCCCTTTACTCACGTGTCACAGAGAAATTTGAATTAGTGAGTTCTTCCAGTGATGATACTCGTGAGTGGTGTCTTTTTGTGTCGGTCAAACGGTGGTCAGCATCAACTACCCAGTGAACACAAACTCGTATACGATAGCGCATAAGAGTACAAAAGTGGAGGCAATATACGTATATGCGCCATAAGGCTGCATGCAAGTTGTACGTATATCGCCTCCACCTTTGTACTCTTATATACCATCAAATACAATGGTGTGTTTACTGGGTATTTTTTTTTTAAATCGCCTATGACGACCTCTATAACTGAGAAATCTCGATCCACTTTACCTTTTGAGTTTTCTGTATCGTTTCCTAAATTGCAATTTGGACTCTTATAAAACAAACCCGCCTTGAGGTTGGGTTTCTTGCCGGGCAAACATAACTCGACAGACGGTCCTTTTCGGAGGTGGCACTAGAGCCGTCTGTTTTTTTGAGCCAGGGAACGAAACAGGAGACGGAAAACCTTCAGCCGTATTTTACGTGCTATACATCACAGGGAGCACCCGAAAGAGTGTTGTCGACGTAAGCTGGCGATGAACATATACGGTAGCATTTTTCGTTTCTCCAACAGGCTTTTTCTCTTCGACAGGCAAGTCGCTGTGCAGCAACCGATGGTATCATCTCTGGCATCCATTTATTCCACAAATCTCTCCACGACAGGGCCAACGACTGTGTGATGTCAAGCAACGGATTACAACACAATTTTTTGAATGTTGGACAGTTCGCTGCCTGATGTCCTCCTCCGCCACAAGTTGGGCAGGTCGTTGATGGCTCCGCTCTCTTTGTTGGAGCGTACTTGGGTTGGCTAATTAGAGGCGTAGCAACGCTACTAGTGGCAACCAGAAGAAGACTGCTGACTGCCTCCTTAGCGGCGCCCTTGAGGTACCGCTGAAGTCGCAATAGATTTTCGGAGTCCGAATACCCACTTGCGTTTGTTGAATGTAGGTAGTTACTAATGAACAGCGGCCACTCGATTGGGTCCCCAGTGAACGAAGGAAGTTCTCTAGAGATTACTTGTCGGTTTGGTTGAACAAAATTCTGTCGAGGTTCATTTTGGGGCATGGCATGGGAGTGGAAAACGGGCAAATCTGATGATGGTTCATTTAGGGTGGATGTATAAGGGGCATTTTTTTTTTTTTTTTTTTTTTTTTTTTTTTTTTTTTTTTTTTTTTTTTTTTTTTTTTTTTTTTTTTTTTTTTTTATTAGTATCATTCTAAACATTACATTCATTTCTTATATCTAGGTGTTCTGTGTTATTTGACAACACTATCATCCTAATTTGGTAAAACAAATTTAAGATTTAATTAACATTTTGTTAACAACATATTACATTTCATTTACCGTAGCAGTTCAGATTTTTTACAGGTGAGTTGATTTCACCTGCTTATAAGAGAAAAAAAAATGTTTTTAATATACTTAACCTAACTTAACCTAAACATATAACGCATTAATCGTGGCAATAGAAGATTGTAACGATTTTTGCCTGAAATTATTAATGATTGTATTTGACATTTGTTCCAATGTTTCAACATTGGATATTCTATGTAACTCATTGGTACTATACCAGGGAGGAAGCCTCAGAATCATTTTCAAAATTTTATTTTGAATTCTCTGCAGAGCTTTCTTCCTGGTATTACAACAGCTAGTCCATATTGGTACAGCATACAACATGGCTGGCCTGAAAATTTGTTTGAATATCAACAGCTTGTTCTTAAGACAAAGTTTTGATTTTCTATTAATAAGGGGATAGAGACATTTTACATATTTATTACATTTGGCTTGAATGCCCTCAATGTGATTTTTGAAAGTTAAATTCTTATCTAGCATGAGCCCTAGATACTTAACTTCATCTGACCAATTTATTGGAACCCCTCTCATCGTGACAACATGTCTACTTGAAGGTTTCAAATAAAGAGCTTTTGGTTTATGTGGGAATATTATTAGTTGAGTTTTGGAAGCATTAGGAGAAATCTTCCATTTTTGCAAGTATGAAGAAAAAATATCCAAACTTTTTTGCAATCGACTACAGATGACACGCAGGCTTCGTCCTTTGGCGGAGAGGCCTGTGTCATCCGCAAACAAAGATTTTTGACATCCCTGAGGTAGCTCAGGTAAGTCAGATGTGAAAATATTGTATAATATTGGTCCCAAAATGCTGCCTTGAGGAACTCCAGCTCTTACAGGAAGTCTTTCAGATCTGGAGCTCTGATAATTAACCTGAAGTGTACGATTTGACAGATAATTTTGAATTATTCTAACAATGTATGTTGGAAAATTAAAGTTTTTCAATTTTACAATCAAACCTTCATGCCAAACACTGTCGAATGCTTTTTCTATGTCTAGAAGAGCAAGACCAGTAGAATAGCCTTCAGATTTGTTGGAACGGATCAAATTTGTTACACGTAAAAGTTGATGAGTGGTCGAATGTCCATGGCGGAATCCGAACTATTCATTGGCAAAAATTGAATTTTCGTTGATGTGGACCATCATTCTGTTCAAAATAACCTTTTCAAAAAGTTTACTGATGGAGGAAAGCAAACTGATTGGACGATAGCTAGAAGCTTCTGCAGGATTTTTGTCTGGTTTTAAAATTGGAACAACCTTAGCATTTTTCCATCTGTCAGGAAAATATGCTAATTGAAAACATTTGTTGAATATATCAACTAAAAATGATAAGCTACTTTCTGGAAGTTTCTTGATGAGGATGTAGAAAATTCCATCATCGCCAGGAGCTTTCATGTTTTTGAATTTTTTAATAATAGTTCTCACTTCTTCCAAATCAGTCTCCCAGGCATTTTCGAAAACGTTCTCTTGATTGAGAATATTTTCGAACTCCTGAGTAACTTCATTTTCAATTGGACTAGTAAGTCCTAAATTAAAATTGTGCGCACTTTCAAACTGCATAGCAAGTTTTTGAGCTTTTTCGCAATTAGTTAGTAATAATTTGTTTTCCTCTTTCAATGCCGGTATTGGCTTCTGAGGTTTTTTCAAGATTTTAGATAATTTCCAAAAGGGCTTAGAGCCAGGGTCCAATTGAGAAATTTTATTTTCAAAATTTTTGTTTCTTAATTGAGCAAAACGTTTCTTGATTTCTTTCTGCAAATCCTGCCATATAATTTTCATAGCAGGATCGCGAGTGCGTTGAAATTGCCTTCTCCTCGCGTTTTTAAGACGGATCAAGAGTTTAAGATCATCGTCTATAATCACGGATTCAAATTTTACTTCACATTTTGGAATTGCAATGCTCCGGGCTTCAACAATGGAATTTGTTAAAGTTTCAAGAGCATTGTCAATATCAAGTTTAGTTTCTAAAGAAATGTTAACATCAAGATTGGAGTCAACATACGTTTTATATATATTCCAGTCGGCTCGTAAATAATTGAAAGTGGAGCTGATAGGATTGAGAATCGCTTCTTGGGATATTTGAAATGTAACAGGGACATGATCAGAATCAAAATCAGCATGAGTAATCAGTTGGCTACAAAGATGACTAGAGTCGGTTAAGACCAAATCAATCGTAGATGGATTTCTAGAAGAGGAAAAACATGTGGGGCTATCAGGGTATTGAATTGAGAAATATCCTGAAGAGCACTCATCAAATAAAATTCTGCCGTTGGAATTACTTTGAGAATTATTCCATGACCGATGTTTGGCATTAAAGTCACCAATGACAAAAAATTTTGACTTATTGCGAGTCAATTTACGCAAGTCTGTTTGGAGCAAATTAACTTGCTGCCCAGAGCATTGAAAAGGCAAATAGGCAGCTATGAAAGTATATTTACCAAACTGTGTTTCAACAGAAACACCTAAAGTTTCAAAAACTTTAGTTTCAAATGATGAAAACAGTTGATGTTTTATACGCCTATGAATGATGATTGCAACTCCCCCACATGCCCCATCAAGTCGATCATTGCGATAAACAAAAAAGTTAGGATCTCTTTTGAGTTTAGATCCAGGTTTTAAATACGTTTCGGTAATAACTGCTATTTGCACGTTATTAACCGTAAGAAAATTAAACAGCTCGTCCTTTTTACCATTCAGAGAACGAGCATTCCAATTTAAAATATTTAAATTATTATTTGGATCCATTAGAAAAACGTAATCCAATAACAATTTGATTTGTAAATTTTACACCTACTTGGACTGCTTCAGTCATAGTGGTGGCTTTGAACATTGCATCAATCATTAGATTCAATTGTTCAGTTAGAAAATTAAAATCAGAGGCAGACATGTCATGTGATTTCCCATTGGAATTTTCGGTAGACGAAGAAGTGGAGTTACCTGTGGCGGTAGGGTTTTTTCCATTTGATTTGAAACTAGTAGAATGGGTACCCATGGATCGAACAGGGGAGGAGTTCGAATTTCCTGCTACGATATCGGCAAAGGATTTACCGTGGGTAGATACATTCGAAATAGAAAGATTCGACCCGACGGTTTAAAATTAGTTTGTGACTGAGCATGATTATGATCTTCCTGATGGGTATGATTCATGATCAAGCGATCGTTAACTGAAAAATGAGCATTGTTCGATACTCTACCAGGCAAATTCCGGAAACGACCGTTATCGTAACGGATATTATCTTTCATCTGCCTGGCACGAGCCTCAATGACCTTTTTGCGTGAAGGACAATTCCAAAAATTGGACTTATGGTTAGTCCCGCAATTACAACATATGAATTTGGTGGTATCTTCCTTCACTGGACAGACGTCTTTGGCGTGAGAAGAACCTCCGCAAATCATGCATTTAGCATCCATGCGACAATTTTTTGTACCATGACCCCACTTTTGGCACCGACGGCACTGAGTGGGGTTCTGGTAATTTCCTCCAGGTTTCTGGAAATGTTCCCATGTCACACGGACATCAATCAAAAGTTTTGCTTTTTCTAAAGCTTTAATATTATTTAGTTCTTTTTTGTTAAAGTGAACTAAATAAAATTCTTGAGAAAGCCCTTTCCGAACAATGCCAGATTGGGTTCTCTTTTTCATAATGATTACTTGGACTGGGGAAAATCCAAGTAAATCATTTATTCCATTTTTGATCTCTTCAGGTGATTTATAGTCACTTGAGAGACCTTTCAAGACAACTTTGAACAAACGTTCAGTTTTGTCGTCATAAGTAAAAAATTTGTGCTTCTTCTCTTCAAGATGTTTGAGAAGAAGCTCACGATCTTTAAGAGTTTCCGGCAAAACGCGACAGTCTCCTTTCTTTGCGATTTGGAAGGAAACCTTGATTCCCTTAATGGAATTCAAGATCTCCTGCCTAAATCCCCCAAATTCGGAACAACTGACCACGATAGGCGGCACTCTTTGCTTCCTCACTTGAATCAAAGAGCCTGGGCTAGAGGCTGCTTCGATTTGGTGTTCGGAAAATTTGTCTAGAGCATCGAACTGATTGCTCATTTCGATACAATTATTCATTTCACCCTTGGAAGAAAGTTCGCATTCCGGGGAAGCGTCCTTTCTTCCATTCTTGCCACGTGTAGTGACAGTTTTAAAACCCACTTTTTTGGAAGGAAGTAGTGAATTCAGAGATTCACCCTTCCTTTTGTTTGTTGTTGATACCATGTTTAATTAATAAACGAAAGAAGACGTGACCTTCGAAAGGTTTTTTCCCAAGACGGTGTCCAAGAAGGATTACCACCGCTAGCTTTCGCCAACGGGTCCAACGAAAAATCGAAGGCACGGGTCCAAACAAGGATCGTAAAGGGATCAATAGTAGAAAAAATAGTACTGAAAAGTACTGTTTTAGTAGCACTGAAAAGTACCGTTTTTAATTTTAGCACTGAAAAGTACTGTTTTTGTAGCACTGAAAAGTACTGTTTTATTGCTTTAGGTAGTTTTTAAGAAAACTTCCAAGAGCAGAGAGAATTCGTGTACGCACAGCACGAAGGTACGATGCGCACTGTATAAGGGGCATTTATTGGCGATGATTTCTTTAAGAGAATCGAGTATTGAGATCGCCCTCCCACTGTGATGATCATCGAAAGCTCGTCCATTTCATTTTGGTGGTGAGGGGGACTAAGCGGGGTGTAGTTCATCGGTCACAAGGGAATGGCAGATATATGTGTTTCACTTACCGAGGGTGCATTCTGGCAACGAATATTGTTACCTTACAAGGGTAACGTATTTTTTGGACGAGCGCCTCTCTCAGAGATTTTGGGTGCGGTGTATTCCAATAGATTCGCTAGAGGCTGTACATCTACTAGTGGCAAGATGTTCTCTCTGCCGGCAGC
Organism: Aedes aegypti; assembly: GCF_002204515.2. NCBI lineage: Eukaryota > Metazoa > Arthropoda > Insecta > Diptera > Culicidae > Aedes > Aedes aegypti. Next base: position 143,517,104 of record NC_035107.1, read on the forward strand.
TTACACTACATTATCATCGATGGTTATTCTTCCAAAGGTCTTCTCCATGTCGATGCTGGACGCCAGATGACTATCATCGCTCTTCTGATTTGCATGGATAGCACAAACCCTCGTCTTCAATGAAGTGGACGTAATCCACACGTTGCTCCGGTCAACTTAAGTCCCAGTGTGTGTGTGTGACTGCTCTCAACACTTACACCAGGTATCTCAGCAATATCGCTGAGAGATCCGACAGCACTGTTCTGCTCATGGACCCATTCCTTCACCCTGCTTATTCGATTGGACCGCCCACTATTCAAGCTTGACATATCAGCTTCGTTTCGCTGCCCCAGAAGTTTGTATTTGCGTGTAATGTACTCCTTCTCGCGCTCCAGATTCTCTAGGGTAGCTTGCTGGATATTTTCTTGCAAGAGGCGTTCTTCCTCGAGGCGCTGCATCTCACGAGCCAGTCTTGCTCTACGTGAGCTAGATGAGCTCGTCCGTCCAGCAATTGAGTTCTGTTGAGAGATTCGAGTGCGGGAAATACAGATCGCACAACAAAATGACTTCGTGTGAACTGTTTTCTGGGTCAGTACGGCGCAGGAAAAGTGATACCACTTCTTACAACCTTCGCACTGCACCATGAACCACTCGGCTTTGTTTGGATGATCGCAGGCACCACAATCCTTTTCATCCGCACGCTCCTCGTCAACTATGGATGGTTCGAAATTGGCCTCCGATGACATCACGGATGCATTCTCACGATGAACGTCATCATTTTGGAGGTTAGCCGCACCTTCTGCTATAGCTCGAGTTCGCGACCGTGTTTGCCGTACAGCCGATCTTCGATTCATGGTACTTCAAAATCCGTAAGTTCTTTAGTTTTCTATTGTTGTTATTTCGGATGTCTTTGAGCAACTCGCTTTTTTCCGCAGAGCATCGCTAAAGCTGCAATTTTTATTTATTAACTAGTGGTCCCGGCAAACTTCGTCTTGCCATCAAGTAGGCTGTTGAAAACCAGTACGAATCGTCCCATACAAAATGACAGTTCCGTTCACTCTCGTTATTCCGACTTTCCCGGTGAATATCCTGCAACTTTTATACACACAAACACGTCGGAACCCTTGACGAACAAAATGGAGAAAGAATTATCAAAATCTGCTGACCCGTTCGTAAGCCATTTCGTGACATACAAACACCATTCCATTTTTATTTATATAAATTAAATGCGATTCCAGTCGATTTCAGTATACACACTCCGAAAAATTCATGCGATTTTACGTCTTTTGGATGCACATAAAAGAAGCGAGCCAAATGACGTGAATTTGTGTCACATTCTAAGTACGATGGTGTCTGATTCGGGAACTGTCAAACATAGCGGCATCGTTTTCATGTCCTTCATCGTGTAAAATTCCATTTTTCCTTCAATACATATTTCAGAATCCCTTTTTACGTCATTTCATCACTTACATCATGTGTGATTCAGTCATAATGTGAATTACGTCCGAAGTGATTTTCATTATTTTTAAGAGTGAATTACTTACAACTTAGTGTCTGAAAAATATTCCACAACTTACAGAATACCAGTAGAAGATTTAACTGTAGAGAGTCTTAAACTAAATAATGGGTTGCATTTAATGTTATAAAAAGGAAAATTCAAAATATATATTTTGAGAAATAACTTCTGCTTCACTTGAGTATAAATTGTTTATAAATACTTCGATTTTGCCTATCATTCTGCCTGACAATTCGCTAATGTCAACTCTAATTTGAAAACTCCTCCGCTTAAGGGGTTACATTGCGTCGAACCGAGGGGTATTCGCTGTCCTCAACAATGGGCATAAAGCAGTTATTACTTAAACGTATTTGAAACCTGGATCCAAACTAAAAAAAAAAATCCTCACTTTTTGTTTATCATAATGATCGACTTGTTGGGGCATGTTCGGCAGTTTGAAAGCGCGCACAATTTTAATTTAGGACTTACTAGTCCAATTGAAAATCAAGTACTCAGGACTTCGAAAATATTCTCAATCAAGAGAACGTTTTCGAAAATTCCTGGGAGATTTATTCTGAAGAAGTGAGAGCTATTATCGAAAAAATCAAAAGTATGAATGCTCCTGGCGATGATGAAATTTTCTACATCCTCATCAAGAAACCTCCAGAAAGAAGCTTATCAATCTTAGTTGATATATTTAACAAATGTTTTCAATTATCATATTTTCCTGACAAATGGAAAAATTCTAAGGTTGTACCAATTTAAAAATCAGACAAATTTTACGTGTAACAAATTTGATCCGTTCCAACAAATCTGAAGTCTATTCTACTGGTCTTGCTCTTCTAGATATATAAAAATGCATTCGACAGTGTTTGGCATGAAGGTTTGATCGTAAAATTAGAAAACTTTAATTTTCCAACATATATTGTTAGAATAATTCAAATTTATCTGTCAAATCGTACACTTCAGGTTAATTATCAGAACTTCAGGTCTGAGAGGCTTCCTGTAAGAGCTGGTGTTCTTCGCATTTTGGGACCAATATTATACAACTAGTGGTCCCGGCAAACTTCGTCTTGCCATCAAGTAGGCTGTTGAAAAACGCCATGAAACGCCCCGTGTAAAATGTAAGTTCCGTTCACTCCTGTTTTTTCAACTTTCCCGTTAAATATCCTTTGCTTTTTATATACACAAACATGTCGGAACACTTCAGGAACATAACTATGGAAGAATTTTCAAAATCCGATAGCCTGTTCTCAAGCCATTTCGTGACATACAAACACCATTCCATTTTTATTTATACAAGATAGATATTTTCACATCTGAATTATCTGAGTTACCTAAGGGATGTCAAAAATCCTTGTTTGCGGTTAACACAGGCCGCTCCGCCCAAGGACGAAGCCTGCGTGTCATGTGTAGTCGATTGCAAAAAAGTTTGGATATTTTTTCTTCACACTTGCAAAAATGGAAAATTTCTCCTAATGCTTCAAAAACTCAACTAATAATATTTCCACATAAACTAAAAGCTCTTTATCTGAAACCTTCAAGTAGACATGTTGTCACGATGAGAGGGGTTCCAATAAATTGAGCTTGAGTTTGAGCTTGAGCTTGAGCTTGAGCTTGAGCTTGATTGGCCGCCCGTGGATGCTACACCAGGATCGCCAGATCAGCTCCACTTACACAAGGAACCAACCGAATGACTGCTTGGGACTAACAGGCATCCTCAGTGTATAAGTGCTGGTGATCTTCTATTTTTAGACGACAATGGTGCCTGCCACGTCAGAATGCAGACCAATGTGGGGAAGAGGGAGGAATCGATGATGCATTAAACTGGCTCCCACGTAGACCGTATATACCACTGCATCTACGCTAGTTCATGCGGGAGTGTTTGGATTGAGGGAAAGGCATGGCAGAGAGGTTTGCTTTTGTGCTTAGCAGACTGCCTATGAATCAGGAAAGGCATGCGCGTGGAAGAATGGAAGCGTTAGGGAAACAATTTCTTGTCCGTCTCTGGTTCTAGCGTTTGCTATGAACGAATAGTTTGAGTGTGATAGATTTAGAATGGAAGATAGAAGCAAGTGAGAGATATACAACTACAAAGTACGAGGAAAGGGACGGGCCTGGGATTGAACCCATGACCTTCTGCTTATGAAGCAGAAGCGGTAGCCATCAGACCACCAACCCCGTCTAAGAGGGATTCCAATAAATTGGTCAGATGAAGTTAAGTATCTAGGGCTCATGCTAGATAATAATTTAACTTTCAAAAATCACATAGAGGGCAATCAAGCCAAATGTAATAAATATGTAAAATGTATCTATCCCCTTATTAATAGAAAATCGAAACTTTGTCTTAAGAACAAGATTTTGATATTCGAACAAATTTTCAGTTCAGCCATCTTATATGCTGTACCAATATGGACTAGCTGTTGCAATACCAGGAAGAAATCTCTACAGAGAATTAAAAATAAAATGAAAATGATTCTGAAGCTTCCTCCCTGGCTTAGTACCAATGAACTATATAGAATATCCAATGTTGAAACATTGTAACAAATGTCAAATAAAATAATTAATAATTTCAGGCAAAAATCATTACAATCTTCTATTGCCATGATTAATGCGTTATATATTCGCGTTATATATTCGAGGTTTAGTTAGGTAAAGTAAACCGAAAATGTGTTTTTTTTTCTCTTATAAGCAGGTGAAATCAACTTACGTCAAAGAAGTTCACTGTTTCTCTGTTGTGAAAAGAAGAATCCAAGACTTGTGATTGCTAGAACTATGAAATATATTACTTAGTACGTTCGAAGAACCCATGCAACCCGGTGCAACATAAGAACGAATAAGTTTAAATCCAAAACAACTGCTAGGTACTATTGGCAGAGAAGTGAATTATATCTCACATTTAGAATGCTCTTCTTTCAGTACTGACAGTTCAGTGATCTAACACAAAAGAGCTGATTATTTGTACATCAATGATGATTAATCCGTCTTTATGAAAAGGTCGTATGTATTTTTTTTTTTGAAATTCATTCTCTTTAGTAAATGGCCGAATGACCCGGAACCCAAAATTGTAATAGGTAGCAATTTGAATACCCTGAAGAAAAAAAAAATAAATATATATGTAACATTTTCGTAGACAACCTAAAATACAAACAACTTGGTCGATGAAATTACCATCTAAAGTGCCATTCTAACTCTTCAAATGCATCTTTTCGCGTAAATTTGATGTCAGGACCATTGTGCAGTGAGTCATTCAAGATCGCCAAGAACTTCATATTCAACCACATATGATATCCATCAAGGATCTCTTTAAGAATTTGTAATGGTTTATGTTTGATGTTTTGAAAGGAATTAGTCTTAGATTTCCTGGAAACTGTCAAAACTCTTCCGAGACTTCTTGACACTTGCTAAAGAATTTATTTGAAATAGAAAGTTTGAATAACCTGCATTTTTTGCCAATATTAGTTGTACGTCTACTCATTAATGCAATTTTATAGTGATGAAAACTACAAAAAACCGCTCTGTCTGTTAGTGAAACAACTTTGAATGAATGAATGGAAATGAGCCAAACGATAACGAAAAAAACTGGTTTCTAATTTCTTGTATTGAACAAGGTTAACCTACTTTTTTAATTAAGTCATCAAACTCAATTTAATTAGCAATAATGTAACTTTTGTTTTAAATCAGACACGTGTTACGCTGTGATAAGCATTTATTACAATACGCTTATTGCATGGCTTGATCTGTGATATAAGTGACAATGAAATTCGTCAATGATTTACTTACCAATAGCAAATATAGACTTCATCTTTGTGATTCTTTGTCTGGCGAAGAATCAGTTGACCAGGATATGTAAATTAGAACCTTGAAACTATAACATCAAGCTTCAAAAAGTGTACACTAGGTTAGGGAGAGAGAGCTAACTGTGAGATCAGACCGTTCACGGCCGAACTTGGATGAGCACTGACCTTGTAGCACATCGAGAGGAACAATATATTCTATCATCAAGTTTAACTTTTCGGGATAACTTCCCAGAACCGGCTTTTCTCCAGAAAATCCGGTTTTGAAATTCGCATGCTAAACTGTCCCCCAAATATAAATCAAAAAGTCAAACACATGGTTCGATAAACGAAATGGGTTATCAACGCGCGCATCATTTCTTTCCGAGATTTCTAACGAATCAGCGAATCAGGTTTCCCGCAGAGGGTGTAACTTCCGTGGAAAGTGATGCTATGGAAGCGAATCTTACAAAGCGAGCAGGAAATCACTTCAACCCTGGCTCGTGGCAACAGAAGCTTTCTGACGACTGAGATGTGATTTCACCACAGTTCAACAACTGGTCAGTCAAGCTTGCTCGGAAGACACCTAGACGACAACTCTCGTGACGCATCATTGACTCGTTAGCACCTTGCCATGCGTTGTCGGGTTCCCTCGAACGGAAGAGTATGCTTTTTTGACGTGGTATTGACCGTGTAAACTGCGAATTGCATAATTTACGTGACCGGTAAATGTCGCTCTGTTAAACAACCTCAACCATGCGGAACTACTTAGCGGAGATTTAATTAGGACGTAACTATTCTGCATAAATAGTGAATGGGAATTGAGTATTTTTTTAACGACTGCACAGATTCCATCAATTTGCGACCATTTAAGATTACAGGATGAATTATTTACCTGGTTTACGTTATTTTGATTTTTCATCAGTTTCTTTTTTTCAATCTTTTTGGGAGATACAATAAAAAAAATGAAAAAAAGTTTTTTTTTTCGAATATTTATTTATAACGATAGTTGTTAAAATCGTCCTCTTGATAATTATTCTACTTGTTTTTTACTTTAAAAATTAAAAAAAAAAACTAACTGATGTCAAAAAATGATGAATCGTTTTTTTTCTCCATTCCTAAATTTTATGATTATTGAAGAGGGGGAATGACATAAAACAAAATTAATATTTGTATCAGCCTAATTATCGACTTGATGGGGTATGGGGGGGGGGGGGGGTTGGTTGCAATCATCATTCATAGGTGTACGAAACATCATTTTTTGTCACTTAAAACTAAAGTTTTTGAAACTTTGGGTGTTTTTGTTGAAACACAGCTGTTTATTTCTCGACACTTTTGCTTGTCCCGGGATTCAGGACAAAAATCCAAGCTTTCCTCGGGAAATCCTGGGATTTCTCATATTTTCAATTAATCTAGTATTTTGACTGAAATCGAGTAGAAATTCAACAATACAATGTTTTCACAATATACCATATATAATCAAGAGATAATGTAACTTTCCAACGTTAAATGCGTCATAAGTAATTTATCATAAATCAAAGCTTTGCTTGACCAATTACTGGCCCACTAGGCTTTTTTTTTCAAATCCTCTATATTACTTATAAATGAAAGAATGATAAAATTTGATGTCATAATATTGAAACCATTTGCTTAAGATATTTGAAAAGCCATCAGAGCTTTAGAGCAAAAGAAACGATTGAAGATCATTGAAGGAAAATTCAATTTTGCGCCACCAGGTAGTACAAGTGTGCATGCTTCTTTTGTTTTCCAGATAGCACAGGGTCCTGACCACTTAGGGGCTGTCCATTTATTACGTAAGACATTTTTCGGGGTTTTCAACTCCCCCTCCCCCTATGGTAAGATTTTTTGTATGAAAATTAAAAATAATTTGTATGGCACGTAAGAAATCTCAGACCCCCCCTTCCCCCATAAACCCTTACGTAATTAATGGACCGCCCCTTAGAAAGATAGCGTCTTCGGCAAAGTTGTTCAGTAGCTCAAGGGCAATCATTATTTTGGCCAAAAGATTCGAGATTTTGCCACTAGGCGGCGCAAGTGAGCATAGAATTTTTGTTTTGTGGATAGCTCAGGATCCTGACTACTTAGAAAAATAACGCCTTCGGCGAAGTTGTTCAGTAGTTCAAAGACTATCATTATTCTAATCAAGAGATACAAGGTTTTTCCACCAGGCTGCACTTGTGAGCACGATTTTTTTGTTTTGCGGTTATCTCAGAATCCTGATCACTTAGAAAGATGGTGTCTTCGGCGAAGCTGTTCGGTAGCTATTATTATTGTAGTCAAGAGAATCGAGATTTTTTCACCAGGCGGCGCTAGTAAGCATGCAATTTTTGTTTTGCGGATATCTCAGGATCCTGACTACATAGACATGGCGTCTATCTAAATTTTGAATCTCATAACTTTTTTGATGATAGCTCTTGAGCTACTGAACAACTTTGCCGAAGACGCCATCTTTCTAAGTAGTCAGGATCCTGAGATATGCGCAAAACAAATGTTCTATGCTCACTAGCGCCGCCTGGTGGTAAAAGTTTAAATCTCATAGCTTTTATAATGATAGTCCTTCAGCTAATGAACAACTTTATTTATTTATTGCATTTTTCACAAGCAGCGTAAGATATTAATCTTAAAATTGCCACAAAGTAGTTATTATGGAGTGCGTCATGGTAACAATCACTTTTACTTTTACATATTGCAGAAAAAAATATACTAAAACTAATTAAAGTGTACTTTGCATTGCTTCTTAAACACTATGATTGAATTTATTTCCTTTAAGAAATTCGGCCGAGCATTCCATAGACCGACACCCTTCACGAAAAATGTACCTGAATATTGTGACATATAATGAACTAGAATGGAAAAATTTCTGCTTCTATTACTTCTTAAGGATCTCAATTTTGTGTGCAAAAATCTAGGATTTTTGGTAAGAATTAACTTATGGACTATGATACTAATACGTGCAATACGTGAAAGGAGTTGTCCAACAGTGCACAGTGGTCCAGGAATCAGTTTTACGCGGAAAGATGCATTTTAGAATGAAACATTAGACAAAAACGGTCTTCTACAAAGTTGTTTGTATTAGTTAAGCCCTTTGTTTGGTGTTATTGAAAATTAGGGTGGACCACATTTTCATAGAAATTGTGTAACTAACTTTCTTATTTGTAAAAATTATATTATACATGCTTCAGCAAAGTTATAGATCATTCAATTTCAAGCAACTTTGCCAAAAAAGTTTTTTTGTATCTCTTAAATTGACCGATTTAGAGCTTTTTTCCAGCAGTGACATAGGGTGGTCCGAACAAAACTGGTTTTCTGGCTCTAGAGTTTTCAATTCAAATTTCTCATCTAAGTAGTCTATGAAACACTTTTAGAGCTTTAAAAAATGCGTAATTTGGTGAGTGAAGAAACTCGCTATCTCCTTCTTTTTAGGAGTTATTGTTGTTTTTCTCTCAAAAACATGCCTACTTTGATTGTGAATATCTCTGTTTGGGGCAAATATAAAAAATATCTTTTGACGGCATTCAAAAGGCAAAATAAAATGATATATTATATAAAAAAATTACAGATGTGTTATTTTTGTAACTCTAATAAAATGCCTTGAAAAACAAAGGATTTTAAGCAGAAAAACTTTAATAACTTTTGAACTAAAATAGATATCAACAATATTTTTGCATGAAAATTTGCGTTTTGTTAAGTTCTTAAAGTCGTTCTGTGGTCCACCCTAATTTTCAATAAAACCAAACAAAGGGCTCAACTAATACAAACAACTTTGTTGAAGACCGTTTTTGTCTAATGTTTCATTCTAAAGCTCAAAATGCATCTTTCCGCGTAAAACTGATTCCTGGACCATAGTGCAGTGTTTGTTGAAGGTGAGAAACATGGTCCAGACGTTTTAATCCATATACAAAACGAACACATGAATTAAGCGCTACTCTAAGTTTTTATTGAGTTCTAGAGGTTACACTGAAGAACAAAAAATCACAAGATATAAGATATGGTAAAATGAAAGTTTTGAACAATTTCAATTTCATATCGAAGCTGAACAGATTAGCCTTTAAATAAAGAGATCGTAAAACACCATAAATTTTACCGCACTGACCTAAAACGTATTTGTCCCATTTGAAAGAAGTTTCAACAGTGTACCCTAAACTGGTTGCACTATCAACAAGTCTTACGGGGTCAGAACCTATTTAAATTTTTGGACATTCACAGCTATTTCCACGATTTTTTAAAAGAGCATTAGTTTTTGGAGCATTCAGTTTAAGAGAGTTCAGTTCAGACCATTTCCTGATAGATTCAAGATCTTCATTAATGAAACATGCAATAGTCTCTGCATCATATTTTTTACAATCAAAATACAACTGAACATCATCAGCGAATAAATGTATAGAACAATACTTAATAACAGATGGGAGATCATTTATGCATAAACTGAACAAGATAGGACCTAGAACACATCCTTGCGGAATGCCCGAGCTGACATTAAGAAAACTTGATAAAATACCATTAGAAAAAACGGCCTGCTTACGATTCTGCAAATATGATTGAATCAATTGCACAGATTGTCTACAAAATAAAAATTGTTCTGCAAGCTTTTTACACACCATTGAATGTGATATGGAATCGAAGGCCTTTGAGAAATCCAGTAATATCATAATGACTTTATTTCCTTTATCCAAGACGATACCAATGTCATCGCAAATCTTTATCATTGCAGTTTTGGTACTGTGACCTGGACGATATCCCGATTGATAATCGGTAAGTAATTGCTTATCGTGAACATAAGCACAAATTTGCTTTTTTTGAATTCGTTTGAAAGCCTTGGATAGTGCGCAAAGAATACCTATCGGCCGCAGATTCTCAAGCGTATTGCAATTATGCTTCTTCTTAATAGGTATTACTTTCGAAAGTTTCCATGCATCGGGATAAACTGATGAGTTGATTATGCAGTTGAAAAGGAAAGTTATTGGCTGAAGGAGCAATGGTAAAATGAATTTAATGAATCTTATGGGTAGTTCATCGAGCCCGACAGCGTTAGAATTTACTTCAAAAATTGCATTAATTGTGTCGTAGTCATTGATGTTCTGAAATGTAAAACCATTTTGTGCATCACTGTGAACTCCAGCTATATCTTCAGAGGGTGAAGAAAAGTGTTGATGAAACGACTTGTTTATTTCATCTGCACTGAAGTCAATTTCAGCACTGGAAGGACGAGTGGAGAAACCTAGCTCACGTAGTTTTAACCAAAGTTGTTTCGAAGGCATCTACATCTAACTGACTTTTAAAATAATTACGTTTAGCTCTTAAAATCAATGTGTTTGCAGCATTTCTTAGTTTTTTGAATAGCTTAAAATCATCTTCAACGTTTGTACCCTTCCATTCCTTATATTGTCGATCCCGATCAAACATTGCTCTTTGAACTTCTGCATTGAACCATGGATTGTGCCTAGCAACAGAATTTTTAACACGTCTCAATGGAACACATTTGTCGTGCAAAGATTTAATGTACTGATTAAATATGTTTATTAATGTAATGGGATCTGTATTCGAATAAAAAATATTCCAATTAAGTTCATGCAATTCAGCAATCACAATGTTTGGATTGATATTTTTATAATCACGATAGTAGAACTCATTTGTTTTAGTACTTGTGTTAAAATCAACAGAGGCAAAGATGAGATCATGATGGGAGATGAGAGGGACGCTAATTTGTCCAAATTTAAGGATTTTATCTGGGTTATTACCTATAATTAAATCAAGCTGTGAGGCTTCATGAGAATGAAAAAAAGTTAATTCTTCCGAAGACCAAACGCGTTTAAAGTATCCAAAAACCGATCGCTTTTTCCACACTGTTTCAAAATATTGGTGTTGAAATCTCCCATCAGTATAATTTCATCATACAGTATCCCAAATTCAGTTAGTTTATGGCTGATTAAATCGGAACATTCCAAATCTGGATGGTTATAAAAATTACCAGTAAATAACTTACTACCGTTGCACGAAACTTCACAATAAATAAACTCGATTGTATGGTTTCCAATCAAAACTTGCGACGCTTCAATAGTTTTGTATTTCAACCACTTTTTCAAGTATAGTATTAAGCCACCACCAATTTTCCCACAACGATCATTCCTTATCATGTTGTATCCATCGATATTAATAGTTCCCATACCAGTTCTGACATTCAACCATGTTTCGTTCACGCATGCAACATCTACGTTGGATACACTCATAATTTGGCGCAGTTCATCAAACTTAGTCATATCCCTAGCGCATAGAATTTGAACGTTCAAAGACATAACGGATAATTTTTCAGCAACAAGCATAGATTTCACAGTGCGCATCGTACCTTCGTGCTGTGCGTACACGAATTCTCTCTGCTCTTGGAAGTTTTCTTAAAAACTACCTAAAGCAATAAAACAGTACTTTTCAGTGCTAAAATTAAAAACGGTACTTTTCAGTGCTACTAAAACAGTACTTTTCAGTACTATTTTTTCTACTATTGATCCCTTTACGATTCTTGTTTGGACCCGTGCCTTCGATTTTTCGTTGGACCCGTTTGCGAAAGCTAGTGATGGTAATCCTTCTTGGACACCGTCTTGGGAAAAAACCTCTCGAAGGTCACATCTTCTTTCGTTTATTAATTAAACATGGTATCAACAACAAACAAAAGGAAGAGTGAATCTCTGAATTCACTACTTCCTTCCAAAAAAGTGGGTTTTAAAACTGTCACTACACGTGGCAAGAATGGAAGAAAGGACGTTTCCCCGGAATGCGAACTTTCTTCCAAGGGTGAAATGAATAATTGTATCGAAATGAGCAATCAGTTCGATGCTCTAGACAAATTTTCCGAAAACCAAATCGAAGCAGCCTCTAGCCCAGGCACTTTGATTCAAGTGAGGAAGCAAAGAGTGCCGCCTATCGTGGTCAGTTGTTCCGAATTTGGGGGATTTAGGCAGGAGATCTTGAACTCCATTAGGGGAATTGTTGCTTATGCTGCGTTGAATTTCTTTCCGAGATCATAAAATACTCCTGTCCTGGCTTTTCAGAGGAGAATTTCAAATTCCTGTATATTTTCATGAATTAGTTAGTTTATAGATTTATAGTTTTCAAAATAACTCATGTTTAGTATTCATTCCAGCATAATCTTCTCTTCGCACACTCTAAATATCCAGCTCTAGTTTTGCAAGCTATTTAAACAATAATTGTTAATAATAAGTTTAATTCATTTTTGAAGCTTCTAATATTTACCGTTACCGTTGCAAATTTCTACACAATAGTACAATAATCTGGTAATTTAGCAAGCAGTAGTTTGAATTCACTAAGTTATGACTTCACATGTTCGTGTTTTGATCTCAATTCAGTCTCTAGTTCAGGTAGAGAAAACAATAGATTATAAGATATTATATATCACCACTTTCCATGAGCGCCGTGTATCCTATAGGGGCTCGAAGCTTGAAGCGCACTGCCCGAGGGGCATGTCACAGTCCCCCCGGTAATCCGAAACACAGATTTGGGTTACAATCACTCGCTGGCAAGGTCGAAAACCGCTAGTTTCACGGCCGGTCGTTCATAAACTCCTTTTGATGTTTGCACAGTCGCTCGTCGTACCTGTCCGTCTCGATTAACTGTTCCGATAACGCGGCCCATCGGCCAGCAGTTTCTGGGATGATCAGGGTCAGCAATAACGACGATGTCCCCTTCTTCGATTGGCTTTACCTTCTGGAACCATTTGGTTCGTCGCGTTATGTCAGGAAGATAATCGCGCAGCCATCTTCGCCAAAAGTATTCAGCTAATGTTTGTGATACTTCATACCCACGTCGCAACGTCGCTGCACTTTCGTCGTTCCGGGTAAGCGGTTTACTACCATCCGACGACCCCAAAAGAAAATGATTCGGGGTCAACGCCGGCTCTGACTCGTCGTCTATCGGTACATGCGTCAAAGGATGACAGTTGAGAGTGAACTCAATTTCAGTTAACGCGTTACGAAGTTCCTCGTCACTGAGTCTGCGTGTGCCTTAAACTTCCTGCAAGTTTTGCTTGACAGATTGAATTAATCTTTCCCAGATTCCACCCATATGTGGAGAGCTGGGAGGGTTAAAGTGCCATGAAGATCGGGGACTTGTAAACTCACACGCTATCTTGTTCTGCTCCAACAATTCCAAGGCCTTCTGTAGTTATTTTTGAGCGCCGACGAAATTCGTTCCTCTGTCGCTGTAGAAGGCAAGCGGCGTTCCTCGTCGCGCGATAAAATTTCGAAGTGCTATAATACAGGAGCTAGTCGTTAAAGAATAAGCAACCTCTATGTGGACCGCCCTCGTCGTCAAGCAGGTCAATAGGACCCCCCCAGCGCTTTTCGGTTCGACGTCCTACAGTGATGAGGTGTGGGCCGAAGTAGTCCACGCCTACATGTGAGAATGGCCGAGTATACGCTGCAAGTCGCCCAGCAGGAAGATCTGCCATTTCTGGTGGATTTGGCCGAACATCTCGGATTTTGCATTTTGGGCATTTGCGTCGTAAAGAATATAGAAGTCTTCGTAGCTTAGGTATTCGGAACATCTGCCTAACTTCGTTAACTAGCGTTTCAAAGTTCCGGTGATGAAACCTCTGGTGGTACGAATTAAGCATAAGAGACGTCACAGCATGATCGGCAGGTAGAATAATAGGGTTCGCTGTTTCTTCGTTCACATAGAGGCAAGCGCTTACTCGCCCCCTCATTCGAAGAACATTGTTGATATCCAGGAATGGACTAAGCTTCGATAGTGGACTTGATTTGGGGATCTGCTTTGAGGAACTCGATGCCCTCAAGATGGAAATTTCGTGCGAGTACGCTTCATTTTGGTCAGTGCGGAAGTGGTACCTCTCAGCGGCGTGCATCTCCTCGCTGGTCACTGGACCCACTTGTATATTCTGCTTGTGAAGACGACGACGAGTGTTTGCAATGAACCGTTGCACGTAAGAAGTCACCAGGATCATTCTTCTCCAACTAGAGAACGACGCAGCTACGATGACAGGTAAGCTCCATTAAGGTGAATCATAACACTGGATCGTAGTTCAGTCTCCGTTTCTGAGTTTATGAAAGGCATCCTGGGCCAGCTGTCCTCGGATTCCCATAGAAATTTCGGTCCTTTAACCCATCTGCTTGTTGAACTTAAGTCTGGTTGACCACTCCATTTGGTCCCATCATCGGCAGCATTTTTACCTGACGGAACATATCTCCAATTGTCGACTGTAGTTGTGTTTAATATCTCTCCTACGCGTGCAGCTACGAAGGGGCTGTAGCGCCTATGTTTGTATCGCAACCAGCAAAGTACATCGCGATTGTCTGTCCAAAATAGACGCCTAGAGATTTTGATGGAGAGGTTGGTGGAGACGCTTTCGGCTAATCTACAGCCCAGCACGGCAGCTTGAAGTTCAAGCCTCGGTATTGATAAATATTTAAGTGGAGCCACTCGAGTTTTACCAGTAACCAACACGCACTCAACTTTTCCCTTCTCTTCGAACCGCAAGTATACTACGGCTGCCATTCCGTTGATACTGGCATCTACCATAGTATGCATTTGCACGATAGTTGTGGAGAGCTTGAATGTGAAACAATCCGTTGTGGTGTTCCACCACATCCCCAGGACCTTTTCATTTGCCAATTCAGCAGTTAGGTTGAGGTCCTTTTCTTCCGTTGAAGCTCCATTCAAGGCTGCTGCTACCTTGCTCGAGTTCGACAGCCAGTTTCTGATTTCAAAACCGGCCTCGGCATGTATCCTGCGAACTGTGATGGCCAGATCAATAGCAGCTTCCTCCGTCTCCTCACTTACCAACATGTCATCCACGTAGTGTTGGTTTATGATGGCATCGGTTGCTCGTGGGTAGTCGATTTGGAACCTCTGCGTTTCTATTTTTGACGTATGGCGCGGTTGCCGGGGAACAGCATCACTTGCATGACATAAACGCTTAAGGTGAAACTCCTTTGAATCCACTAATAACTGTATAAAAGTAGTGGTACACAAAAAATATTCTCCTATTTGTTGGTGATAGTGAAAATATAATTGATAAGATGTTGTTGCCAGTAATCGCTACCTCAATTTGAGTCTTTTCCCCTTCGACTAAATAAGATTGCTTTATGTCGTACGTAACCATCAACGTATCTGACAGCCCTGCAAGCGAGCAGCCGGCGTAAAATTAGAAAAATAAAAAAGCGAAATGCTGTGATCAAGTGATTGTTTTTAGCACGGTTTGGTGAAATTTTAAGTTGTTTTCATCAGAAGTCCACCAGTAATTGTTCTTCAATTAACAAGTAGTGAAAGTAAACTGTGTTGGAGGTTCTAGGTTTAGTGAAAGTGGTAAAATTCGGCGAAAATTGTTCTTCGTTCGCAGGCGGATAAGTGTAAACAATAGTAGCAAAATTAAACGTCCGCGTTGGAAATTAGCACGGTTCAAAATTTCCACCAGCTACTAGTGTTAAAACTACGGAAATCGTGAGGCAATAGTGTTCTGATGTCTCGTTAGCAATTTGGGAGTGAACTTAGTGTAGGTAAGTGAAATATTTTGAGAAATAATGTGGACTTCCAGAAATGTGTTTGTATATGTGAGGAAGCCATTTTCACTGCCATGACAAGGATTCCTTCCTATATGTCCTTAACTCCTCGCTCTTAGTGAGTTAGCGTCTTACCGATCGGTCGCTTGTTTGCCTACCGCCAAGTAAATTCTATTAAAAACGATTTCGATAACGACTAAAATCATTGAGACCGCTGTCCATTGGATCACAACTTCGAGATCTGAAGAATCCGTGCGGTAATTTCGTCATCTAGATCGTCGTACGTTAAATTTAGCCGATAATATTTTGCAACAAAATTCGATGGATCGTGACAAAGAAGTTTATTGTAAAAGTTGCGCTGTTTGTATATACACGGAATTCGGATTGTATGCTGTTTGTGCTGGTCCGTGTAGGAACTCATTCCATATCTCTTGCATAGGTATGAGTAGAGAACAACGTAAAGCTATTTCATAGGGTGTTGTGTGGATTTGCAAAGAATGTTTTCCTGCTTTTAACGATTGGCGAAGTGATAAAACCAACACGTCATCCTCAACGGATTCAAACGTAATTAACTCCGACGATATAGCCGAACTGAAATCTCAAGTTTCGTTAATAATGGACACATTACGGCTCATCTCATCGCACAGTATGTCT
Source organism: Aedes aegypti (assembly GCF_002204515.2). Taxonomy (NCBI): domain Eukaryota; kingdom Metazoa; phylum Arthropoda; class Insecta; order Diptera; family Culicidae; genus Aedes; species Aedes aegypti. The sequence goes on from NC_035107.1 coordinate 143,533,555, forward strand.
CCTTCAAGAACAAACATCGTTCATTCCACTCCGAAAGCATCTGATGAGCTGATGAATGGCACATGCAATAACTCATGCGATACGGAACGGGATCCAGCTGAGCAGAGTACAACAGAGCAAACGACTACAGACGAACAGGCGTTCTCGTTGTTACTTACAAATATCGATAGCAATACTTCGGAGAATGATGTTCGGATAATGGTGCATAGATGTCTTGGAGTCTCCGAAGAAGATCTCGTAAAAGTTGTGAAATTGGTTTCAAAGCATACAGATTGTAGTCTTTTAGATTATATCTCATTCAAAGTTTTAGTAAAGGTTGAATATAATCACATAGACATGCTTGCAACGACTTGGCCGACAGGAATAAAATTTCGAAAATTCAATTGTCGATCAACAGGAACCTGGAGACCTAATGTGATTTGAATGCAAGTTTTTAGGAACAATCTATATTATTGATAATGCGATCGAATACTATGATTTAAATTTATATGATGATGTTTTGATATGTTTTTCTGTTTTCTATGTTTCTTATAGTGCTGCGATGCTTAAGTTTGATGTGATGTTATTTATTTTTTTTTCATGCAACTAGGAGTTTAAAAATCTTCATAGACTGGCCTGTATATGTTCATGCTCATGCCAGTGTAATTTTTGGCGCGGTGTGGGATCCACAAAGTGCTTTCCCCACTAAAAACACTCTCCTAGGTTTAGTACCATAATCCTCCGGAACCACCTTCCAGTATTACTTCGGAGGGGAGGCTAACGTGCTGAGCGCACCTCTTCAATTTGTTACTCTACATGCTGAGCCCTTCGGCTCCTGAGCCCTTTGGCTCCTGAGCCCTTTGGCTCCTGAGCCCTTCGGCTCCTATTAGCAGTTTTAAAACCGTTCAACGTTGTGCCTCATGCTGAGCCCTTCGGCTCCTCACGTTAGTAATTTATTAGTACCTATTTTCGCCCATTGGCGACCCGTCAATTTGTTAGTACCTACATGCAACATTCTCACACAGTTACGACGACCTTCTCCTTTTCTTTGTTCAGCTGGTAGGATGCCGAGGTCGGTCCAACGATTCCGGTTGAGCATAACTTCCGGTTCGTAGGCGCCTCGACTACCCATTACCAGCGTCCCGACGTACTCTACTCGACTAGTCCCCGACGGTGGACCTAGTCTACACCGACGAAGAATTCCCCGGCGGTGAAAATTCTCCCGAGACCGATTCTTCTTTTTCTACGTTTCGAGCCGACCGGAAGGGTGCCGAAGTCAGTCCAGCGATTCCGGTGGAGCCTAGCTTCCGGTTCACTGGTGCCCCGACGACCCTAAAACCGGCGCTATGACACGTCTACTCAACTAGTCCCCGGCGGTGGACCTAGCCTACACCGACGAAGAATTCCCCGGCGATGGAAGTTCTCCCGAGACCGATTCTCCTGCTGCTGCTGCTACTGCTGATCTTCACTTTTTTTTTACGGGACGACCGGTAGGGTGCCGAAGTCAGTCCAGCGATTCCGGTGAAGCCTATCGTCCGGTACACTGGTGCTCCTACGACTCGGGACCGGTGCAACGCCGCGTCTACTCAGCTAGTCCCCGACGGTGGATCTAGCCTACTCCGTCAGAGAGTTCCCCGGCAAAGGAATATCTCCCGAAACCGAGCAGCCATTCTTCCTTTTCGTGCGTTCACTCTAGCTAGCAGATCGTTGGTCGCTACGCCACTTCCTCTGAAGCTCGGACATTATTCTCGATACCGTGCTATCGACAGCGTTCCAAATGCTTTCTTCTCGGCACATCTCTTCGACAACGTTATCGACAGTGACTCCTCGCATGTCCCTCCTCACTTCTTCGAACCTAGGACATTCGAAGACTACGTGCTCCGGTGTTTCCTTCACATTCTCGCAATCCGGGCAACAAGGTGAAGAAGCATGTCCGAACCGATGCAGATACTTCCGGAAACAGCCGTGTCCGGACAGAAACTGCGTCAGATGGAAGTTCACTTCTCCATGCTTCCTATTAACCCACAGTGACACATTTGGAATTAGACGGTAAGTCCACCTTCCCTTCTCCGCGTTGTTCCACTCTTGCTGCCACTTAGCCAACGAGTCCGTTCTGACGATCCTTCTCACATTTTTGGTGCCTCTTCGCTCATAACACTCCACGTCCTCGGCCAGGGTGATGCAGATGGGCATCATGCCAGCGATAACGCATACTGCCTCCGATGAAATCGTCCTATAGGCGCTCGCTACTCGTATGGCCATGAGCCGGTATGTGCTGTTCAACATCCTCCGATTACGCTTGGTCTTTACCGCTGCGGCCCAGACTGGGACTCCATAACTGTCTGGGAAACAGCCTTCATCAAAGAGTTTCTGCAGCGTCGTCCTGAACAAATTCGGGAACGCCAATATCGCGGTTTTTAGTGCTATATTGGGGATCCCATCCGGACCGGGAGCTTTCTTCACCTTCAGACCCTTCGCCACTGCTAGTAGCTCTTCATTAGAGATTCGCACACCTCCGGGTTCTTCTTCCTCGTCTTCGTATGGCGTAGGCGGCCAAACTGTTGGGTCATGATGCGGAAACAGACCTTCCACAATAATCCTCAACTTGTCTGGACATGTTTCGACTGGTGTCGCCGGACCCTTAAACTTCGCCATCACAATACGGTAGGCGTTGCCCCAAGGGTTTTCTTCGGCTTCTCGACATAGCTCCTTGTAACTGCTGGACTTGCTCCGCTTAATTCTTGTTTGAAAGCAGCTCTAGCTTCACGGAAAGCGATTCTCCGTTCCTCTCTCTCTACTTCGGTTCTTGCTCTCTGGACGCGTCTTCTGGCTCGGAAGCATGCAGCACGGAGGATACTAAGCGTCTCATTCCACCAGTACGCTGGGCGCCTTCGGTTCCTAGGCTCCAACTTTCTCGGCATCGGTGCATCACAAGCCGTTGCTACCACTTCTGTCAACTCTTCTGCGTCAAGGTTCGCCCTGCTGTATGTTCGAAGCGCCTCAATAAACACCTCCTTGTCGAAGTCCTTTGTCTTCCACTTCGGCTCGTATGTCCTCATTCTCATCGGCGCTGGGGAGATTCGCCGGCCGATGCTGTAGAGAATCGCCTGATGATCACTGTGGGAATATTCCTCACTCACCCTCCAATCCATATCATCCAACAACAATGGGCTACAGAACGTAACATCGATGATGGACTCCCGACCGTCTTTACGGAATGTACTGACAGCCCCTTCGTTGCACAGCCTCACATCTAGCTTCGCCAGAGCTTCGAGTAAGCAGTACCCCCTGGCGTTGGTCAATCTGCTGCCCCACTCTACGGCCCAGGCGTTGAAATCTCCTCCTATGACTACCGGCGTTCTTCCCACCAGCGTATCTGTGAGCAAATCCAACATACTATTGTACTCTTCGTCTGTCCATCTCGGAGGCGCATAACAGCTGCATACGAAGACTCCGTTGACTTTGGCAATAACAAAGCCGTCGTGTGAGCTATCGACTACTTCTTGAATGGGGAACCTGCCCATCACCTGTATTGCCACCATACCTGCTCTATCAGCCACCCAATTACCGTTTTCGAGGGGAACCCGATATGGCTCCGCAATTATTGCTACATCGCACTTGGTTTCTGTCGTGAACTGCCACAACAGTTGCTGTGCAGTGTCGCAATGATTGAGATTCACTTGCGTGATCTCCATCCTTATTGGCCCGCCTTCGCTTTTTTATACGCCGGGCATTTGAAGCCTCCCGTCGGATGATCGTTTCCGTCCTCCGGCATGCATAGCAGGCACCTAGTCCGCTTTGTACAGTCCCGAGCAACGTGACCATTTCCGCCGCAATTCCAGCATAGGTCGGACCTTTCCGGGCCCTTACAGTTTCTTGACTGATGGCCGAATCCCCTGCATTTGAAGCATCTCTCCATTTGCTTGGCGAAGAGATGTGATGTGATGTTATGTGTTTAGCGATATGTATTAGGGTAAAAGCACCGGTTTTGGCCAGCTTAAGGGAAAATGCCAATAAAAATAAAATGGGAAGCCGTATTTATACTACACACATGTCAAATGCAAGCTTTCAATCCATATTATGTGTGTAAAATATCAAAACTAAGATAAAATCATTGTTTCGCTTTGAAAATCCCGTTGGTCAATATAGGCCAACAAAACCAGTTTCGGCCAGAGATTTAACTTCGGTTCCTAAATTGGCCAATTGCATTGATTTCTCATGAGAGTGGCCAAATTAGGAGTGCCCTGGCGAAATTAGGTGTATGGGAGTTAAAATTATAAGTTATATTATATGTTTTTCTTATGTTTTGAATCAATTTGGACGAGTAAATGAATGTAGCTCTATCATATGAATGTGATCTACTGAACACAAAAGGTTTCATGCTGATTGGCTATGTACAGTGGCGCAACCAAGGGGTGGTTTTGGGGGTCAACCCCCCCCCCCCCCCCCAGAGCTGATTTTTTTTCATAAGAATTATCAAATATATTTTTGAAATTTAATACTAAAATCCACAAAACTGAAGCAGTAAGTTGTGTTAACAATTATATTGTTCTAAGTTGTGGCTTTCTTATCTGAAGACCTTCGAGGAGGACTAAATTTTCTCGCTTTTTCTGATAAATAAGCTACAGGTTTTTGAAGAGAAGTTTGTCAAACAAACATATCGAAACCGATTTAAAATATGCATTTTTCATCAAAATTCGATCTTGAAAAAAAAAATCAGTTGGCTCAGCATTTAGCCGAATTTTATGACTTCCAGAGAGCACGTGAATTTCCGGATAAGCAATTCATTAGTTTTTAATGATTACAAATAAAAATCCTAGGAAAGATCAAGGCTCAAGAATCCATCATTCAATCATCAGCAATCATCAAAAACGAAAAAGCACAAATTTTCGTCTGCAATCTGGAAATGCTTCAATATCTGCAATGCTATTTTACCTTCGGCAAACTGCTAATGATAGTCGCAATGCTTTTACTGCGACTTGCGCTGAAAGATCATTCCGTTCGTTGAAAAACTTGAAAACGTATGTAAGGAACAGAACAGACGAAGTGTGATTTTCAAAGCCAATGTATGTGCCTCCAAATGTAGCCTGGAAAAACTTCAGAACAAGCTACAAGATCTGAATGATATAAGAATATTTTAATCCAGTTTTGTCATCCCCATTTAGAAAGTAGAATCTAAGATAATATTTGTAAAGAACGAAATGTTCTTTGGAACCCGAAGGCTTTTCCGTGACTAACAAACGTATTTCGGAAAACTTTCACTAGATAAAACAGATTCTCTTTGAGTGGCGTTGTAACTCTATTTAAAAATGTATGTTCGAGGTACAAGAGAATTGCTTAATTTTTCAAATGGTGTTAAGTTTTTTGTTTAATGTTAATCTAGCAATATTTTGCAATTTTTCTCTTCGAATTTTTTGACACTCGTTTCATTTTCCCATAAACACATTATCTTCATGTTCACAAAAACCCCCCTAGAGCCAAATCCTGGTTGCGCTACTGGCTATGTAAAATGGTGTATAATCCACTATGGCTACAACTGGCGTAAGGCCAAAACTGGTGCTTCTACCCTATGATGTAAGTTTTGCAAATCTTTCTATGTCTTGATGCGTGGATTAGATTTAATTTTATGTATTAAGTTATCAGTCTGTACAACATTGTATGTTGAAGACGTAGTAAAAATAAACATTAAACTTATCGTTGCGGAAGAAGAATCGTTGACAGTGTTGATCCGGAAGACGCATTCTCACCTGGTGATACATCTCCCGGATATCACCGACTACTGCCACTCTAAATTTCCTGAATGTTTGCAACACGGATGGTAAGGAAACCAGTTCATCAGGTCCTGTGAGCAGGGCCGAATTGAGGGAGACTCCATGAACGGATGCGGCAGCGTCCCACACGATTCTGAATTTGTTCGGCTTATTCAGATTCTTGACCGGAAAAATTGGGAGGTACCATACACGCTCATATTGACTAGCAAGCTCTTCCTCTGTCAGCTTGCGAATATAGCCTCTGTCACAATACTCTTAAATTTTTTTTCTCAGGGAACGGGCGAGGCTTTCGTCTTGTGCCATCCGTCTCTCCAGGCATTCAAATCTGCGTCGAGCCATAGGTTCACTATCCGGCAACCGCACGTTATCATGTCGCCAGAGTAGACCAGACTCGTATCGATCTTCCACGTATCTTGTTAATGACTGCAGAAGTTGTTGAGATCTCTGCTCTGCTGTAGATAACACTTGAATTTCTGGACGCGAAACTCCTAGACTTTCCAGGGCAAAGTGTTGCTTGACAGCTTTTTCTAAAGATTCGTCGAATCGAAGGTTACATTCGCATATGTGATAGGTGTGGTGCGCATCTCGCGCAGGGTTACCTGCACAGCCACCGTATATGGTCCACCCTTACAAAGTTTTTGCGGCTATTGGATCGCCTGCACTACCTTCGCGAGTTCGTCGTACAAGAGATAAGTTAGCGTGCTTGAGGCCGATAAGAATGCGTGGGCGCGCCATCGAATATGAAGTAACGGACACACCTTTGAGATAAGGGAAAGATTTTACCAGTTGCTCTACGTCCAAAGTCTGTTGCGGGAGGCGTAGTTCTTCTACAGTTCGAACATCTGCCAGGTGAAATATTTTACCAGAGCTGCCGCTGACCTTTATATCAATGCTGCGAGACGCTGCTTCAACGCGATGCGTTCCTCCTGTCCACTTTAGGCAAAGTGGTATCGGTGCTCCCGACGAGCTTAAACTATCTGCAACTCCTCGGTCGATCAGAGTTAATTCCGATCCGTCGTCGAGAAAGGCGAAACAGTCAACTTGGCCATTAGTACCGTACAATGTAACGGGCAAATATAGGAACATTCGGGCTCCTTTCACCGATAAGTGGGCGTTCAAGCTGCGTTCTTCATTGATGATTGCTGGTTCCTTTTCGTGAATGGTGGGAATATTCGTAGCAACTGACATATTCTTATGGAGTAGAGGGTGGTGCTTAAAGGTACAGCCATTGATACCACAAGGTTTCCGGTCACAAGATCCACCATGTTGCCGCAGACATCTACGGCAGATTTTCAGGTCTCGAACGGCTGACCATCGCGCCTCATAGAACAATCCGATAAAGCGTTCACACTTGACTAAAGTTTTGCACCATCCTTTGCAGATTGGACAGTCCTTGCTTGAGTTGACCGGTACTTTCTCTTCCGTTGGTGCAGCGGCTGATTGCTTGATGTTGGAAGGCTTCGTGTCTTGTCGATTCTGCTTCTCCGAGCGCCACTCGATGTGTGAGTTTACGTAAGCTTTGTTACTTTTCTTCCCACGATTCTTGATAGGTTTAGCGTTGTAGACTGTTGCCCCTGATACTAAACAAGCATCCTCAGCTACCGAGTACACCCAGTTGTTAAAGGTTAAAAGGTTAACCTTGGAGTGGGTCCTCTGGTATCTCGCCCAGTCTAGTTTGATAGAAGGCGGCAGCTTTCCGACGAGTTCTTGTAATAAGGTCACGTCCCGCTTATATTCCTTCCGTCCACACGCGTCTATCGTTGCACAGAGGTTCTGTACGGAGAGGGCAAAGTCGATTAACCGGTCCATGGCTTCGGGTCTAACCGGTGGCATAGTGAGTATTTTCTCCCGTAGCGTGTTTATAATTATTTGGGGTTGGCCAAACCGCAGCTTCAGTACACTGATGGCTTTCATTACTGTGGAAGGGTGCATCAAAAAACTTCTGACGGCATTGAGAGCATCATCTCGAAGACAGTTTCGCAAGCGAATCATGTTTTCCTCGTCGCGATAACCACACATCTCCGTGGTGCTTTCGAACGTGGATATAAACATTGGCCACTTTTACGGGTTGCCACCAAACTTCGGTAAGTCGCGCGAGACCACCTGACGAGCGGCTATTTGCTCTTGCGTGAGAGTGTTTTGAGAACGGTTTAGACATGTGCGGTCCGCATTCGGGAGCTTAGCCAACGTTTGTCTGGTTGGTGTCGATTTTCGTAGGGGAACAAAGGACCTACTTCCACCATCGTCTCCATCGCCTTCTTCTGACGTGTCGCTGGTGGCGGTTTCATCAATGCTGTCGTCAGTTTCCTCGTCGGAATCGTCGTCGTTGGACTCATGTTTGCCATTGCCGACCTCCTGTTGCAGATTATTACTGCCCAGCCATGAATTGACCTTTTCGCTCGCACCTTGTTCCTCTGCGACCTCCAACTCACCCATAGTTTCCGCTAACTCTTCCAGCAGACTGAGCTTTTTTATGAACAGATCCCGCTTACGCTTAGTTTCTTGCTCAAGGAGTGTCTGCTCCGCCTCCACTCTTTTGATTTCGGCTTCCAGTTGCGCCCTTGATGATACTATTGAAGATGCTGACACTAGCGAGGCGGCCTTCGACCTCTCGGATTGCTCCGCTAATCGTGCTTTTGCTTTTCTCGTCTGCATCTTAGTCGTCTTCACCTATGATTCCTTTTTGGACACACCAGGGACCTTTTTTATGGCTCCGGTAGCCTTTTTCACCACCGTCTCGCTTATTGTTTCCGCCGGCTTCTTGGATGTTGTTGAACCTGTTGTTTTGGTTTTTGCTTTTTGTTTTGATTCCACATCAGTCATCAAGCTTTGTTGTTTTGATTTTTCACACGGTGGGCAGCACCAACTATTTTTTTCGATTTCTTGGGTAACACCAACACACGCAAAGTGATGCCAGTCGTCACAATGGTCGCATTGAACCATCTGGCTATTATCGAACGATTTGCAAGTGTGGCAGCTATTCCCGGTGAACTTACTTTTGCTACCTGAAGGTGGGTTTTTCTTTGTTACGAGTTGACTGCTTGCTACGAATGCTTTCGCTTGTTCGGGCACTGGATTTGCTGCGACCAGACATTTCGTATAAACAAATTTGAAAGATGTTGCTTATGCTGCGTTGAATTTCTTTCCGAGATCATAAAATACTCCTGTCCTGGCTTTTCAGAGGAGAATTTCAAATTCCTGTATATTTTCATGAATTAGTTAGTTTATAGATTTATAGTTTTCAAAATAACTCACGTTTAGTATTCATTCCAGTATAATCTTCTCTTCGCACACTCTAAATATCCAGCTCTAGTTTTGCAAGCTATTTAAACAATAATTGTTAATAATAAGTTTAATTCATTTTTGAAGCTTCTAATATTTACCGTTACCGTTGCAAATTTCTACACAATAGTACAATAATCTGGTAGTTTAGCAAGCAGTAGTTTAAATTCACTAAGTTATGACTTCACATGTTCGTGTTTTGATCTCAATTCAGTCTCTAGTTCACATAATAGGTAGAGAAAACAATAGATTATAAGATATTATATATCACCACTTTCCATGAGCGCCGTGTATCCGATAGGGGCTCGAAGCTTGAAGCGCACTGCCCGAGGGGCATGTCACAGGAATCAAGGTTTCCTTCCAAATCGCAAAGAAAGGAGACTGTCGCGTTTTGCCGGAAACACTTAAAGATCGCGAACTTCTTCTCAAACATCTTGAAGAGAAGAAGCACAAATTTTTTACTTATGACGACAAAACTAAACCTTTGTTCAAAGTTGTCTTAAAAGGTCTCTCAAGTGACTATAAGTCACCTGAAGAGATCAAAAATGGAATAAATGATTTACTTGGATTTTCCCCAGTCCACGAAATCATTATGAAAAAGAGAACCCAATCTGGCATTGTCCGGAAAAGGCTTTCTCAAGAATTTTATTTAGTTCACTTTTACAAAAAAGAACTAAATAATATTAAAGCTTTAGAAAAAGCAAAACTTTTGTTTGATGTCCGTGTGACATGGGAACATTTCCAGAAACCTGGAGGAAATTACCAGAACCCCACTCAGAGCCGTCGGTGCCAAAAGTGGGGTCATGGTACAAAAAATTGTCGCATGGATTCTAAATGCGTCTAAATGCAGATTCTTCTCACGCCAAGGACGTCTGTCCAGTGAAGGAAGATACCGATAAATTCTTTTGCGTCAATTGCAAGGGAAATCATAAGTCCAATTATTAGTCTTGCCCTTCGCGCAATAGAGTCATTGAGGCTCGTGCCAGGCAGATGAAAGATAATATTCATTACGATAACGGTCGTTTCCGGAATTTCCCTGGTAGAGTATCGAACAATACTCATTTTTCAGTTAACGATCGCTTGATCATGAATCATACCCATCAGTAAGATCATAATCATGCTCATTCACACACTAATTTTAATCCGTCGGGTAGCCGTTTGAATCTTTCAATTTCGAATGTATCTACCCACGGAAAAACCCTTGCCGATATCGTAGCAGGAAATTTGAACTCCTCCCCTGTTCATTCCATGAGTACCCATTCCACTTGTTTCAAATCAAATGGAAAAAACCCTACCGCCACAGGTAACTCTTACTCAGCTTCTTCGTCTACCGAAAATTCTAAAGGAAAATCATCAAATGGACCCACTTCAAGTGATATGTCTGCCTCAAATTTTAATTTTCTAACTGAACAATTGAATCTAATGATTGATGCAATGTTCAAAGCCACCACTATGACTGAAGCAGTCCAAGTAGGTGTAAAATTTACAAATCAAATTGTTATTGGATTACGTTTTTCTTATGTATCCAAATAATAATTTAAATATTTTAAATTGGAATGCTCGTTTTCTGAATGGTAAAGAGGACGAGCTGTTTAATTTTCTTACAGCTAATAACGTGCATATAGCAGTTATAACTGAAACGTATTTGAAACCTGGATCTAAGCTCAAAAGAGATCCTAACTTTTTTGTTTATCGTAATGATCGACTTGATGGGGCATGTGGGGGAGTTGCAATCATCATTCATAGGCGTATAAAACATCAACTGTTTTCGTCATTTGAAACTAAAGTTTTTGAAACTTTAGGTGTTTCTGTTGAAACACAGTTTGGTAAATATACTTTCATAGCTGCCTATTTGCCTCTGGACAGCAAGTTAATTTGCTCCAAAGTGACTTGCGAAAATTGACTCGCAATAAGTCAAAAATTTTTGTCATTGGTGACTTTAATGCCAAACATCGGTCATGGAATAATTCTCAAAGTAATTCCAATGGCAGAATTTTATTTGATGAGTGCTCTTCAGGATATTTCTCAATTCAATATCCTGATAGCCCTACATGTTTTTCCTCTTCTAGAAATCCATCTACGATTGATTTGGTCTTAACCGACTCTAGTAATCTTTGTAGCCAACTGATTACTCATGCTGATTTTGATTCTGATCATGTCCCTGTTACATTTCAAATATCCCAAAAAGCGATTCTCAATCCTATCAGCTCCACTTTCAATTATTTACGAGCCGACTGGAATATATATAAAACATTTATTGACTCTAATCTTGATGTTAATATTCCCTTACAATCAAAACTTGATATTGATAATGCTCTTGAAACTTTAACAAATTCCATTGTTGAAGCCAGGAGCATTGCAATTCCAAAATGTGAAGTAAAATTTGAATCCGTGATTATAAACGATTATCTTCAACTTAAAAACGTGAGGAGAAGGCAATTTCAACGCACTCGTGATCCTGCTATGAAAATTATATGAAAGGATTTGCAGTAAGAAATCAAGAAACGTTTTGCTCAATTAAGAAACAAAAATTTTGAAAATAAAATTTCTCAATTGGACCCTGGCTCTAAGCCCTTCTGGAAATTATCTAAAATTTTGAAAAAAAACCTCAGAAGCCAATACCGGCATTGAAAGAGGAAAACAAATTATTACTAACTAATTGTGAAAAAGCTCAAAAACTTGCTATGCAGTTTAAAAGTGCGCACAATTTTAATTTAGGACTTACTAGTCCAATTGAAAATCAAGCTACTCAGGACTTCGAAAATATTCTCAATCAAGGAGAACGTTTTCGAAAATTCCTGGGAGACTGATTTGGAAGAAGTGAGAACTATTATTAAAAAAAAAAATAAAAATATGAAAGCTCCTGGCGATGATGGAATTTTCTACATCCTCATCAAGAAACTTCCAGAAAGTAGCTTATCATTTTCAGTTGATATATTTAACAAATGTTTTCAATTAGCATATTTTCCTGACAAATGGAAAAATGCTAAGGTTGTTCCAATTTTAAAACCAGACAAAAATCCTGCAGAAGCTTCTAGCTATCGTCCAAGCAGTTTGCTATTCTCCATCAGTAAACTTTTTGAAAAGGTTATTTTGAACAGAATGATGGCCCAAATCAACGAAAATTCAATTTTTGCCAATGAACAGTTCGGATTCCGCCATGGACATTCGACCACTCATCAACTTTTACGTGTAACAAATTTGATCCGTTCCAACAAATCTGAAGGCTATTCTATTGGTCTTGCTCTTCTAGACACAGAAAAAGCATTCGACAGTGTTCGGTATGAAGGTTTGATTGTAAAATTGAAAAACTTTAATTTTCCAACATACATTGTTAGAATAACTCAAAGTTATCTGTCAAATCGTACACTTCAGGTTAATTATCAGAACTCCAGATCTGAAAGACTTCCTGTAAGAACTGGTGTTCCTCAAGGCAGCATTTTGGGACCAAATTATACAATATTTTCACATCTGACTTACCTGTGTTACCTCAGGGATGTCAAAAATCTTTGTTTGTGGATGACACAGGCCTCTCCGCCAAAGGACGAAGCCTGCGTGTCATCTGTAGTCGATTGCAAAAAAGTTTGGATATTTTTTCTTCATACTTGCAAAAATGGAAGATTTCTCCTATTGCTTCCAAAACCCAACTAATAATATTCCCACATAAACCAAAAGCTCTTTATTTGAAACCTTCAAGTCGACATATTGTCACGATGAGAGGGGTTCCAATAAATTGGTCAGATGAAGTTAAGTATCTAGGGCTCATGCTAGATAAGAATTTAACTTTCAAAAATCACATTGAGGGCATTCAAGCCAAATGTAATAAATATGTAAAATGTCTCTATCCCCTTATTAATAGAAAATCAAAACTTTGTCTTAAGAACAAGCTTTTGATATTCAAACAAATTTTCAGGCCAGCCATGTTGTATGCTGTACCAATATGGACTAGCTGTTGCAATACCAGGAAGAAAGCTCTGCAGAGAATTCAAAATAAAATTTTGAAAATGATTCTGAGACTTCCTCCCTGGTATAGTACCAATGAGTTACATAGAATATCCAATGTTGAAACATTGGAACAAATGTCAAATAAAATAATAAATAATTTCAGGCAAAAATCGTTACAATCTTCTATTGCCACGATTAATGCGTTATATGTTTAGGTTAACTTAGGTTAAGTATATTAAAAACGTTTTTTTTTCTCTTATAAGCAGGTGAAATCAACTCACCTGTAAAAAAACTGAACTGCTACGGCAACTGAAATGTAATATGTTGTTAACAAAATGTTAATTAAATCTTAAATTTGTTTTACCAAATTAGGATGATAGTGTTGTCTAATAACACAGAACACCTAGATATAAGAAATGAATGTAATGTTTGGAATGATACTAATAAAGAAATTAAAAAAAAAAAAAAAAGAAATGAATTCTCTCATTCATTGCGGAACCTTTTCAACATCGCGAAGAAGTATAAACCAAAAACTAAAGAGGAGAAAAAAGCATCTCAGTATTTGCAAGAACAACGAGAACAATCCACTCTTCCAACAACAACTGAGACTGGTCCAACGGAAACTATCTCATGTAGTGATTTTGAGGAGGAAGCTAATCTACAGGCAACAGAAGAGACTAATCCACCAACTAGTGAGCAGAAAGAAGCAAGTCTATAGCAAAAGAAAACATTGACTGGTAGTGATTTTGAGTCCTCATCTCAAACCCAGAGTGAGTCCTTTACTTCGATCGGTACTATCGGCGAAGATTTACAGATACCAGGTAAGTGTGAATTGAATACATTGCAAATATGTTTTAAAATGTTTTTCATGGATTCTTATATTTTTGATTTTTATATTTTCTTCTAGGTCCTTCAAAATCATCTTCAACTCCTAAACCACAACTAAAAAACGTTATTACTGTCGATGTGGCTGCTGCTTTGGACCGCTGCAAAGTGAGTGATCGAAATGCGGTATTTCTAATTTCATCTATAGCGAAATCTTTGGGGCACGGCGTTTCAACATTATTGTTGAACAAGGAGTCCATTAGATATCCAAGAAAAAAAATTCGTGAGCAAAAGCACCATGAGCTGAAAACAACATTTAAGCCACAGGTTAACCTAACAGTTCACTGGGATTCAAAGCTGCTTCCTAGTATATTGTCGTCTAAAGCCATCCCCAAAACTGAACGATTGGCTATAGTTGTATCTGGTGATGGCATCCGTAAGGTGTTAGCTGTTCCCCCCATCCAAAATTCAACAGGAATAGAACAAGCAGTAGCAGTTTATAATGCAGTTGTCGATTGGGGTCTTGAAGACAGGTAAGTTTTTTTTAGCTTCAATTTTATTATTGATAATTTCTAAAATATAACGTTCGTTTTTTAGGGTTATGTTTACATCATTTGATACCACTGCATCTAACACTGGTCGAAAGAAAGGAGCGTGTCAACATCTAAACAATATGTTTAAAAGACAGCTTATTGGACTTCCCTGTAGACATCACATACACGAGCTGTAAGTTGGCAAGGCATTCAAGGTACTGCAATTTGAAACAGCACAATCTCCAAATGTTGAGATCTTTAGGCGGTTTCAGATGGAATGGCACCGCTTAGAAAAGAGTTCATACCATTCTGGTTTAAATGATGCGTTCGTTAAATCATCAATAACAGACAACGAGAGGGTGATTCTATTAGAATTTTTTGAGCGACAACTAATAGAACATCATCACCGCGAAGATTATCGTGAAGTTATTCAGCTTACGATTATATTCTTGGGTGGAAAAATTAATGAAAACTTTAAAATAAGAGCTCCTGGTGCTTTCCATAATGCAAGATGGATGGCTAAAATTATTTATTCTTTAAAAATGTTCCTTTACCGATACACTTTTGCGTTACCTAAGGCAACTAAAGATGGATTAGCACGATTTAATGTATTCATTGTGAAAGTATATCTAAGAAACTGGTTTCTTTTTTCGTGTGTTGCAATGTCTGCAAACAATGACCTCAATTTGTTAAAATCGCTTAAAATTTACGAGGCTGTTGACAAAGAAATTGCCGAAGCAGTACATAAAGGGTTCTTGAATCATCTGCAGTATTTGAATAGCAATCTCATCGGATTGTGTTTGTTTGACGAAAAGTTGGATGTAGCAGATAAAAAAAGAATTATGGAAGCCTTACATACATCAGGTAAATACTTTGTTAAATTTGTTGTACCGAGATTATTATTTTTCTAACAATATTTTGATTTTCAGATACCCAAAATATTGTACCTGCTAAATCCATTATCGAATCAAACGATGTTTCAACACTCGAGCTACATTCGTTTGTACAAGGATGTCAGGATACTAAAAAATTGTTCCATGCTCTAGAGATTCCGGATTCCTTGTTGGAAACTGATATTACGCAGTGGAATTGCAAAAAAGTATATGAAGATGCCAAAAGACGTATTCAAAGTTTGGAAGTAGTAAATGACAATGCGGAACGAGGTATTGCATTAATTAAAACATATAATTCGAAATTGTCAACCGATGAAAATCAGAAACAGTATATTTTGCAATTAGTCAAAGAACATCGAAAAATGTATAAAAGTCCAAACAAATCAGATGTAATTTAGGAAATATATGCAATGTAATGTACCAAAAACAACCAACATGATATTTTTTTAATATCACAATTCCTTTCCTCTTCCTTTCGTTGTTTACCTTATTGCTACTAGAACCATTGCAAAATCTAACAGTTCCCCATCTTAAGGGCCCCGGGGTTACAGTTCAGAACCTTCTCACCAATCACTCTGATTTTTTTTATCTGAGCTTGCACAGATGGTACAAAACTGAATTGGAAAGGTCACTGAGGCTCAATGCTTGATCTCTGAGATGAGTGCATCTGAAATCACGAATTAGCAAGCGGATTTTGTATGAGACTAGGACTCCGAACTGGTTCAGCTTAGTGAAGTGTTGCATTCCGAATGAAAATCACGCAAAACTTTTCAAAAGGACCTTTCTAACAATGAGAGGCTTTCTAGAAAACTCTTTTGTTGTTAGCTAAGTTACCTTTACATTTTTCGTCGAACATTACGCAAATATTATGTAGTAGTCCACACCATAATCTTTCGGTCTGTAGATATTAAGGTTGAAATTTTTACAATGACACCATAATTAAGGAAGACTTTTGCGAGAAATCATGGTTTCAAACTATACGAAAAATGATGCACCCTAATGGAAAATGAGAGAAACTCCCTAATGAAATATGTTAACAGTGTCCTACGATGATGTCGCATATCAAATGGAACTAGAGGTGAATGAATTCAGAGGAATTTAAAGCCTCTCTAAACAAAAATGATGACAATGGCCTACGATTATAAAAGAGGTTTTAAAATACTATTGTGCTAAAAAAAAGGATCAAATTCAAAATATCTTGATTTTTTTTATTTAATTTTCGGCAAACACCAATGGAAAATAAGTGAGCCACCCTAATAAAATAACACGAATCTAATGAAGGAAATGCCCTACGATGATGAAAGAGGTGATAAAATACTATTGTTTTCAATATCCCATTCAAATTATGATTTTTCGACAGAAAGGCCCACGCTAATGGAAAATAAGTGAACCACCCTAATAAAATACCACATATTAAATGTAGAAAATTGCTTACGATAATGTAAGAGATGTTCCAATACTATTGTCTTCAATATTCAATTAAAATTCTTTTTTTTTTTTAATTTTTCAACAAAAAGGTCCACCCTAATGGAAAGTAAATGAACCACCCTAATGAAATATCACATATAATATGCTTTCAGTGGCCAACAATGATATAGGATACGTTTCAGTACTATTGCCTTGAATTTCTCAGCAATTGAATTCAAATCGTTCATTTCAAATTCAATTCACTCCCCCAACTCAAAAATTTTTTAAGTCCCAAAAGTTCGATTTTTTCAAAAAAAAAAAATTCCAGATAACACCAGATCTCGACGTTTCATGCATTTCTAAGACATCTGGCATCAAAAAAAATTTCTTGGGAGATTTTTCATGGGTCAAAAAAGCCAAACTTTGACCGCTTTGGGGGTCCACTTAATGAAGTCCGATTGAGCTCAAATTTTGCATGGGGACTTTTTTCGAGGAGACAAAACTTTTGAGCACTACCTTTTTTTGAAATTCGAAAAATCGATTTTCATTGGCACCCTAGTACACATTCAATGATGTTCAAATTTACAGAATTCGAGGCATTTCCAGATCGTGTCCGATATTGGGTGCCACCTTTCGAGATCGATCTATTTGGTACTAAAATTCATCATTAAAATGCAGTGTCAAAATTCATGTATATATTTTCAAATTTATTTTTGAGCACTATAAAAATGATAATATTTATCATAAATTGGTAACACGAGCCCATAAAATCAATATTTTTCGAATTATGAATTTAGTGTCTTTAGTGTCCGGTACTGGGGGATCTCCCCCTAGTCCTTGAGCTAATGAACAACTTTGTCGAAGACGCCATCTCTCTAAGTGGTGCTAATAAGTGAGCTATCCGCAAAACAAAATTTCGATGCTTATTAGCGCCACCTAGTGGCAGAATTCCGCAATTCAATGACCACCATATGTTAGCCCTTGAACTACTGAACAACTTTGCTGAATATCATGACCCTCTATTCTGAATACTTTTTAAGAAATTGATCATTTCTAAAAACGGTCGTTAATCTGAATTTCGGTCGTAAAAAGAACCGTCGGTAAAAAAACGATCGTAAAAAGAGGTTGGAGTGTACATAATTTTTGGTTTCCTGTTTTTTTTTTTCATAGCACTGGTAGTATTGTAATTAAGGACATATAGGAAGAAATCCCTGTCATGGCAGTGAAGATGGCTTCCTTACATATACAAACACATTTCTGGAAGTCCACATTATTTCTCAAAATATTTCACTTACCTGTACTAAATCCACTCTCAAATTTCTAACGAGACATCAGAACACTATTACCTTACAATTTCCGTAGTTTTAACACTAGTAGCTGGTGGAAATTCCACGAACCGTGCTAATTTTCAACACGGACGTTTATCTTTGCTACAATTGTTTACACTTATCCGCCTGCGAACGAAGAACACTTTTCGCCGATTTTTACCACTTTCGCTAAACGTAGAACCTCCAACATAGTTTACTTACTTGTTACTTACTTGTTAATAAAAGATCAATTACTAGTTGATTTCTGATGAAAACAACTTCAAATTTCACCAAACCGTGCTAAAAACAATCACTCGATCACAGCATTTCGCTTTTTTTATTTTTCTAATTTTACGCCGGCTCGCTTTACTCGCTTGCAGGGCTGTCAGATAGGTTGATGGTTACGTATGACATCAAGCAATCTTATTTAGTCGAAAGGGACAAGGGACGATTCAAATATTACGTAACGCAAAATTTGTCACTTTTAGACCCCCTCCCTCCCCCACGTAACAGGTTTTGTATGGAAAATTTGAAATTTTTGTATGAACCGTAACACTCAACAGGACCCCCTCCCTCCCTCTAGTGCGTTACGTAATATTTGAACGATCCCCAAGACTCAAATTGAAGTAGCGATTACTGGCAACAACGTCTTATCAATTATAATTTCACTATTGCCAATAAATAGGAGAATATTTTTTGTGTACCGCTACTTTTATACAATTATTAGTGGATTCAAAGGAGTTTCACCTTAAAATGCATCCTTTGAAACTTTTTCTTTTTCTTCGCATTAAATCGAAACCATGCAAGCCTAACTAGAAGCTTTATGTTCTAAAATTTATTGAACAAGAGCTTTACTTTTTATTTTTTAAGCTACAATTTATTTTTCGCTCATCAGCCATGATAGAACTTCATGCTCAGAGGAGTTAAGGAACATTTTTAGTGATAAAAGCTGCAGGACCTTACCTCAACTGAAGCCATAAACAAAAGCTATCGCATCTCTTAGAAATAGGTGCTCCGATTCATGGTGCTCCTTATTCAATTCCTTCTTTCCCATATGGTGTGGCGGATAACGGGATGTTTCAATAAAAAAATAATTATTTTATTAAACTCGTGTTAAACTGAAACTCGGCATATATGTTAATTTTTAGAAGGAATGAAAATAGTTAAATAACAAAATTAAACCGGATTACTTTCAGAAGCTGAACGAAGCTATCCATAACAGATCATGTCAATTTTATAGCTATAAACAATCATATGCATCCACGAAATGCTATGTTGCACTGTTCGACCTAAATAGCTTAGACATCATAGCATCAGATTCGTCCTCGTGTCACAGTTGACTTTTACACGGAAATGCAGCCATCTGTTGACTAAAATTTCGATTCACTGCCACTTCTACACAAGCTGCTTCAAAACGTGTACTAAAGCTGTTGTATGCAAGATTGTATGCTGCAGCTTGCAGGATATCTAGCATAAGGACGAATATGTTGCATAACAGGCATTTTGTGGGAATCGAAGGACTGAACATAAATTTCCAAAATAGAATAATATTCTAACACGCTATTTTACTATGGAAGCACTCTTTCACATGCCTTTGTAGGAGTAAAGGACCATCTGACTGAAATTTCCATCCGACAAAAACGAGAAATACAAACATTCCAACACTTTGAAAAATATTCCGAACCAACATTCTTTCCAATTTCCATTCCTAGGGTAGCATAATGCTGAGGAACACTCGCAGATGCCTTCACGTTCATTCTTATTGGATCTGAAGAAGGGTGAGATATAGGGGTGAAAAATATTGCATATTTTGCAAACTAAAACCTTTGCGGTACATTTTAATTCGTACAGGATTTATTGGAAGGTACTTGTTTCATGGTGGCATGCTTAAACATTTCATAATGTAATTATTGTCCTTACTGGTTGTGTAAACAGACCTGTAACAATATTCGGAAAACCTACCAAACCAACATATTGAGATACCTAAAGCGATTGATGTCTAGTGTTTGCAAAAAGATGAGTTTCAAGCTATTGTTAATGATTCTACTCTAAATACACATTCAAAAGGTTAAAAAAATCATCATATTGTAGAGTCAATAAGAAAACACTTTAACCCTTCTTTCGGTTACGCCCATCTTGCAACAGGAACGCAGCACCATCAGAAGCAGCAGGACTCTCAATGGAAAACTATCATGTAGTGTTTGCCTCCTTTTAGATTTGCTCATACCCTGCAACTATTTTCCTCTATTACATAGTATCAAGAATGAAGGATTCTAGCCGAGTTGGAGGGTGAGAAACTAACTTTCCCACATGATTTTATCGCATTTTCCTAACCAATGCCTAGTACCCCTTAATGGTTAGATTCGGGGAAAATAGTTCCAAATGGAAGCGAGTCCTTGTGCCATAATCCTTGCAACATTGTGTAAAATTGTAATATTACGACGTAATCGTCGGCGATTCCGTTACTAGGAATCAATGTCCTGCGAAGGCAGATTCAGTTACAGCAACTTTGTTGCCTGTGCCTTGTGCCTTCAGTGCATACATACTTGCATGCTACCGCTGCGTATGGGTTGGTTCTATTCCCCCCTATCCTAACGCGACGTTATGTTTCTGTACCATAGATCTGGGTTTTGTCCTTCGTGTTTCAGTAATGGTACCATTTGTGTGCCTTTGCACAGATTTGCTTACTTCTTGATGCTGAACAAACAATTAGCGTTTTTGGTAAAAAGACTAATAAAATATTCACATTTAACCGCACTTCATCAATTAGGAGTTTAATATTTCATTTAAATGAATACTAAAATGGATTTGGCCACATTTTTGTAAACACTTCGAAATAACTAACACGTGCAGTAAATTTCATGTTAAACAAAATTGGCCCAGCCTGAGTTGCTAGCAAAGCCCACAGCTTTGAGCCAGTCATTTGCAAAAAACTTTTTTGCAATTTCTCATCGTAATAGGCTGTTTTTCATCACGCCAATGTGTCATGAAACGGCCTACTTTCCTGCACTGAAGTATGCAGAGTGGTAATAGTCATTACCTTACTGAAACCAGTGCTGTAATGATTCATTACGCAACGCTTTCTCATTACGCAACTGTTTTGAGTTGCGTAATGAATCATTACACAACAATTTTTCAGAAATTGTAGAATGATGGTAAATGCATTCCTATATGAATTCTGATACCCTCAAGTGGTCTTCCACGAAATTGCAAAAACTTTTACAGACTCCCTTTACCTTTGAGTCGCATGAACGATATAGCCATAATAAAATAACATATTGCGATATTCAATTATCGCCTGAAGCAATTTTGTGGAGCAATCGACAGTATATTTTAATTGTAGAATTTACGGCTAAGCAGTCTTGGAATGATTAAAACGAGTTTTGTTTCAACCCAACGTTTCGACACGGGGATTGTGTCTTCCTCAGGGGAGATTAATTTGTCGTTTTTTGTCTAGTTTGGTCTAACTTTAACTGTCCTATGTTTAAATCGACGTTGGTACATGACTATTCGGAACCACTTTCAATTAACGTTAATTGGTTTTCATTGAATAACTTTTTTCACAAGTGTCGGATTGTTTCGCGGTCTTCGGCAATATTCTTCATCGTAAAAATACCTATCGAAGTCCATGTTCAGAATTTTTATAGAGGACATTGGGCGATCTCTGGCGATCTTTCTTTGTAAAAGTAAGTTTTCCCATAGTAAATTCCATACAAACTTTGAACGGCTGGCGCTAAAAAATAGTTTCTCCGATCGAGCTGAAATTTTGCACAGTTGTTATGACACCTAAATGAAATCCAAAAAGTGGACTGGAGCGAGAATCTAAATTTTTCATATAACCGTGTCCCAGGCTAATGGGCTTATAACTATAAGCTTCAATGCCAATATTTATAAAAAAGTAAGTTTTAAAAGAACTGCCTATGACCAAATGCAGGAAAAATTCCTTTATAAAAATGTTAGAAAATGTATCGTAAAATCAGTATAAAACAGAGAGCTACAAATTTCTTAAATAAGGTTAAATTACCAATTAAAATATGAGCGATTTTTTGCCAATGGTAATACGTCAGCAAAACTTGAAAGTTGTGATATTTTTAACGATATTCTGGACACAATGTGCGGAATTCTCAGCTTCGCCTTCAATTAACAAGTCGTATCTTTCTCTTGGTTTACACTGACAAAAATAGTGTCCGATAACATCATAAAATGTACAAACTAAATAAATAATTAGTCTTTGAGCCGCCTTCATGAAACCTACTTATCAGCGTTGTGGCAAGCTGATTAATTTTTCAGTTCGCAATTCGGCCAACTAACCCTTTCGGTCTAGCGGGACTCGACCAAATGGCCGAATACCATGTTATATCGAGTAAGCGAGTGTTAACTACATCAGAGAAAAATTGTTAAAGATATTGAAAAAAGTAAAAACGCCCTCAGTGCAAATACCCGGGCAGGTGAAAAAAGCTGAGCAAGATCATAATTTGTTGTTCTGAAGTAATTAATGTCGATCATTATCAGCTATTGGTTTGTTGGTGATGAGGGATAAAAGATCAAAAATAATATCAATCTTGTTAAGATATTATAAGATCAAAACAATATCTGGCAAGTTTATTGATTGAGCAACAAATAAATATCAAAATACGATCTGACAGATGGCGTAGAATAAAAACCTTTAGATCTATACACATGAGCTGCAAAACGGTGAGTCGACAACTAGGAAGGAGCGTTTAACACAGCTCTGGTCCTCACACGTTCCTACCTCACGCTTCCACGGGTCAAGCAATGACAAAGACCGCCAGCTAGGGTTGCGTACTTAGCTGGTAGTGCAGCCTGGGCACGGTTGTCTTTCTGACATCAGATTGAGGAGACGTTCGAGCGTCTGTTCACCAGGATGTGCGGCTCAAACAGCGTCTGTTCTGGTATCCAGCGGCTAAGCAAGAAATGCTGAATCTCGCACAGCTAAATCCAAGGTGGTAGCTCCATAAGCACGATCGTCCTAGTGTTAGTTGGGACGTTAAACAGAGACAGGAGTGTTGAAGTAGGCCCGATAAGCCACTCGTAAAACACCTTATTACGAATAACATAGGAGATAATACGATTTGGAACAATCGGCAAAGACCCACGCGACGAAATAAGGATTACGATTGGAAACTTGGAACATGGAACTGCAAGTCACATGGTTTCGCAGGTTGCGACAGGATAATCTATGAAGAACTACATCCCCGCAACTTTGATATCGTAGCGCTGCAGGAACTTTGTTGGACTGGACGGAACTTGTGGAAAAGCGGGCATCGAGCTACCAATGCTGTGGCACCACAAATGAGTTAGGAACTGGCTTCATAGTGTTGGGCAAGATGCGACAACGCGTTATCGGGTGGCAGATGATAAACGCAAGGATGTGCAGGGATAAAAGGCCGTTTCTTCGACTACAGCATCATCAACGTACACTGCCCACACGAAGGGAGACCCGATGACGAGAAGGAGACGTTTTACGCGCAGCTTGAGCAGATATATGACGGATGCTCGCCACGTGACGTGAAAATCGTTGTTGGCGACATGAACGCACTGGTATGACGAGAGGAAATGTACAGACCGGTGATCGGGCGGAACAGCCTGCCGACAACGGCCAACGATGCGTCAACTTGCAACTTTGCAGCCTGTCGTGGTATGGTCGTCCAAAGCACCCTCTTTTCCAAAGATATCCATAAGGCCACCTGGAGATCACCCGATAATCTAATCGAGAACCAAATCTACCGCGTTCTAATCGAGCTGCTAAAATACGGTGGTGATGCACTGTCAAGAGCGCTGCACTGGGTTATTTCCAAGATTTGGGAGGAGCCGAATTGCCGGAGGAGTGGATGGAAGGTGTCGTGTGTCCCATCTACAAAAAGAGCGACAAGATGGATTGCGCCAATTATCGTGCGATCACAATTTTGAGCGTCGCCTGCAAGGCGCTCTCCCAAATTCTATGCCGCCGTATATCACCAATTGCTAGAGAATTTGTTGGGCTATACCAGGCATTAACGGACCAAATATTCGTCATCCGCCAGTTGTTGCAGAAATGCTGCGAATACAATGTACCCCCACATCATTCATCCATTTTAAATCGGCTTATGATACAATCGATCGAGAACAGCTATGGCAGATTATGTACGAATACGGTTTCCCGGACAAACTGATAAGATTGATTAAGGCGACGATGAAGCGAGTGATGTGCGTAGTCCGAGTATCAGGGACACTCTCAAGTTCCTTCGAATCTCGCAGGTTACGGTAAGGTGATGGCCTTTAGTGTTTACTGTTCAAAATTGCATTAGAGGGTGTGATGAGAAGAGCGGGGATGGACACGAGTGGTACGATCTTCAGAAAGGCCGTTCAGTTACTTGGTTACATCCGACTAAGGGCTGAAGCTAGGCGAATCAGACTGAACATTAATGTGTCGAAGACGAAGTACATGATAGCGAGGTGCTAAAGAGAAGACACGGCACCGAATGGACCTTCGAATGGAGACGTCTCCTACGTACAGCAGAGGCCACCCAGCCTTAGCCTGACTGGTAAGGTAAGTAAGATCTATACACAGAGATGATAACCATTCGGCTATGCCTCTCAGTTGAAAGATCAAGGAATTGAGAGCATCATTTTCTTCACTTTCTAAGACTACTCTTTGCTTCTAGAGATTGTTCTGACGTTACACTGTTCAGATCCGCCATTTTTTCAACAAATGTGTTTTGTTCCATGTCAAAGAACTAATTTTGATATTGTTTACATATTTTCAGATGTTGATGAGATTTATGAAATTTACAAACATCATTTCAATATCAAATTGAAATATGCGATCATAATTTGTTCGTTTCGAGATGTGATTTCGATTTTTCCGTCTGCCAGAGTATAAACACATAATGAAAAATACGGAATTTCACCGTAATCGCAACAGCTGAGCTGCCATTGTACGATCTCATAGGGATCTCATCAATTCCTGTACTTAAAAATAAATTTTATTTGAAGTGCAATCCAAGAAATTTAAGAATAATGTTTCGCAAGATCGTAGACAACCAAAATTTTACTTTTGTTTGAAAAAAATTGGATCACAATATGGGTAGTTTATTTTTAGCAGATGCATTTGCTTTTATAGCAAAACCATGGAATGATCGAATATAATTTTTTAAAGATTTTTTTTTATCTTTATGAACGAGATTTTTAGCCCTGGGCTAGTTCATCTCGGGACCAACGGCTTTACTTCTCTTCCGAAGGAAGTCGTCACTGAAATTTTTAGTGACTATCTCGGGGATGGGATTCGATCCCAGGTCTTCGGCGTGAGAGGCGTGTGTTCTAACCCCTAAACCAGGTCCGTCCCCTACTTAAAGATTATAGATTATACAATCTGTAAAATTATTATTTTTTTTTTCATTCTAAATATAACATCCATTTCTTATGTCTAGGTGTTCTGTGTTAGACAACACTGTCATCCTTATTTGGTTAAACAAATTTAAGCTTTTATCAACATTTTGTTATCAACATATTACATTTTATTTGCCATAGCAGTTCCGATTTTTACAGGTGAGATGATTTCACCTGCTTATAAGAGACAGCGGCCCAAGCCACGACGTCAAAATCGTCATAGGAGATCTAAACGCTCAGGTTGGCCAGGAGGAGGAGTTCAGCAGACCGACTACTGGAAAGTTCAGCGCCCTCCGGCTGACGAACGAAAACGGCCTACGACTAATTTATTTCGCTGCCTCCAAGAATATGGCCATTCGTAGCACCTACTTCCAGCACAGCCTTCCATATAGATACACCTGGAGATTACCACAGCAGACAGAATCCCAAATCGACAAAGTTCTGATTGATGGACGTCGTCAGGATCTATCGTGGCGCTAACATCGACTCTGACCACTATCTAGTGATGGTTAAACTGCGCCCAAAACTCTCCGTCGTTAACAACGTACGGTACAGACGGCCGCCCCGGTATGACCTAGAGTGGCTTAAGCAACCGGATGTCGCAACTGCGTACGCGCAGAACCTCGAGGCTGCATTATCGGAATAGGACTGCTGGAGAACAATGAAAGCAGCCATCAACAATGCAGCTAAGAGCAACGTCAGGTACGTGGGACGGAGTCGACGGAACGATTGATGCGACGAGGAATGTAGGCAGATTCTAGAGGAGAAGAATGCAGCGGGCGGTCATGATGCAGCAAGGGACTCGGCAGAACATGGAACGTTATAGACGGAAACGGCAACAGCAGACCCGCCTCTTTCGAGAGGAAAAACGCCGCCTGGAGGATTTTTTTTTTTTTTGACTTTATTTGTGTGAATTTTAACTCATCAGGCTAGTTCTTCACTCACCCCCGCCTGGAGGAGACGGAGTGCGAGGAGATGGAACTGCTGTGCCGGTCTCAAGAAACGCTTTCCGCAACGGCTTCGTGCCGCGAGCCGAGATGTGCAGGGATAAGGATGGGAGCAACAATTTCTGTTGTTCGCACTTCGAAAATTAGGTTGGACAAGGTTACCTCTACCATCTTATGAAGCACGATGCATGCTTATTAATATTCAAACATTGAAGAAACGTCGCGAATTTGCAATGGTCTCGTTCGTAAACGATATAGTTTCGCATCGTATTGACTCGATGACACTTTTGTCAAAATTAAATTTTAATGCTCCTTCAAGAATACTGCAAATTCATAGTATTTTTTATACAAACCATCACCGCACAAATTATGCCAAATTTGAGCCTTTAAATCAAATAATGTCTGTTTACAATAAACATTGCGAAACCATTGACTTTACTATGACGAAATCGGAACTAAAACAAAATTTTATGTCATATCAAAATTTGAACTAGATTAAGAAAATAACGTTTTTAAACTATATAATACTAAGTTCAAAATTGTAATAAAATGGTCTACTTCTGATTGACGACATGAAATAAATAAATTTGGACGGACGAGCATGAGGTGATTGACATATTGGTCCCAAAATACTACCTTGAGGAACACCAGCTCTTACAGGAAGTCTTTCAGACCTGGAGTTCTGATAATTAACTTGAAGTGTATGGTTTAACAGATAACTTTGAATTATTCTAACAAAGTATGTTGGAAAATTAAAGTTTTTTAATTTTACGATCAAGCCTCCATGTCAAACACTGTCGAACGGATCAAATTTGTTACACGTAAAAGTTTATGAGTGGTCGAATGTCCATGGCGGAATCCGAACTGTTCATTGCCAAAAATTGAATTTTCAAAATTACCTTTTCAAAAAGTTTACTGATGGAGGAAACCAAGCTGATTGGACGATAGCTGGAAGTTTCTGCATGATTATTGTCCGATTTGAAATTGGTACAACCTTGGAATTTTTCCATTTGTCAGGAAAATATGTCAACTGAAAACATTTGTTAGGGTGATTATAGAACAAAGCAACACCTTAAATTTTCAAGAGCACAATACTTGAAAACCAAACAGCGCTCCGCGTTGAAAATTTATCCCATTGATCGCCACCAGCAAGCAAGCCATTTGATTGATTTTCAACGCGAACTGTTGTCAGATTCTCCTGTCTTGTGCACTTGAAAATTCAAAGTTTGGCTTCGTTTTATAACCACCTTAAATATATCAACCAAGATAAGCTACTCTCTGCAAGTTTCTTGATGAGGATGTAGAAATTCCATCATCGCAAGGGGCTTTCATATTTATTTTTAAACCTTCCAGTCGTCGCGCGGCTTATCACCTTCAGAACTACCGCGCTGTTGTTGTGAACGAAAAGCGAGTTTTTTTCAACAGTGTTGTACAAAAGACAACAGCGCGACGACTGAAGTGTTAATAATAGTTCTCACTCTTTCCAAATCATTTCCCCAAAATTATATCGTCAATTATATCAAGAAAATTCGATAATAATATAATGTTTTCCTCTCTCAAAGATTCATTGTATTATCATATAACCGTTCTCACACTCAATCGTGAAAACTCATAACCCATTCATGAGAGTAGCAGGAGCAAAGTCTGACTAGCTCTCGTGTATCCTTGCAACATAACCTTCTATCATCATCCATTCACAAGTACATTGGTATGGCAAGGACTCTTCATAGCTGCCAAATATACATACATGCGGTCATTTCGAAAGACATTGTCAGCTCTCTCCTTCGGATTCGACAAGATTACCTTCATCCATTTCCCTTAAATAACAAGGACACTCTTTAAGGGTGCAAAATCGACCAGGAGTGAAGCATTGCATGGAGTTGGCACGTTTACGTGTGTAGATCCTTTTTCGAGGGTGTGAGTCGATGTAAAAGGAAGAAGGAAAAAATCAACCCTCGGACAAAACTCACCAAGCAGCGCAACTACACATCGTGCATAGGGGTAGTGAAGAATACGTTCGTGTTGAACGCAAAAGCGAATGTGGCAGAGCATAACAGATGGTCACAATTTATCCACAACGTACCATTTGGTTCTATTGAAAAGTATTGTAGTTCAAGGTAGAACAAACGATGTAACGACTGTGACAAGCTTAAAAAAACGATCTATTGATTGTCATGCAAACTGATAATCGAAAATAAATTTAACCCCCTACCAGTAGCATCAGTTTTTTTTCCCAACAAGTTATTGAAATTAGGATAACTTTTCTGTTCTTCGATTTATTTGCACCATTTATTCACAAGTTAAAAAAAACTTTTCTTATTTTTAGAATCCAAAGATATTCTGAAATATATTGAGACAAGCGCGTGGCCATACCTCACATATATATCTCAGGCTACTACATTTTTCTCTTGTTCGGTTATTCACTTTCCAGACAATATCTTGAAAAGTGTTTGTTTTGAAAAACTGTAACAAATCGGTGCAACAGTTTTCGAGTAATGAACATTTATGTCTCTGGCCGTATCAAAATCTAAATTGTATTGTAAAATATAGTGAAAAAAAAGTTGTCGCAGTTTGAATATATTTATGGTGAAACAATGAAGCTGCCGGTAGAAGGCTTAAGGTATAAGCGTATAAGATTAAAAGGAAGACAACATGTTTATTATACACTGGATTAGAGATTGAATACGATTCTGCCCTTGGTGCTTTGAGTGGATTTGGATTGGCCTATGATTTTACTTCTCATCATCATCGAAGAGAAACAACGTGGGCGGTAGACCCAACCAACTTAGGAACTACTGGAGTAGTTCTCCTAGTCTCATTCTTCAATGATACGGTTCTGAATG